>NC_083235.1:20460197-20788197 GCF_032191835.1 Heteronotia binoei | reverse complement strand
GCAATTTGGCTACTGCATGAATTAGTTTGCTCTGGAGCCATTTTTCCTGAGTGAAGACAAAAATGTGTGAGCCAGAGGCTAAAAAACTGTGAGCTAGCTGACACTCAGCTTAGAGGGAACACTGATAGTGGCTCTCAAATGCTGTACTTGCTTTGCACAAGACAATACTGACCAACAGGGCTTTTTTAAAAGAAAAAGCCCAGCAGGAACTCATTTGCATATTAGGCCACATGCCCCATTGCCAAGCCAGCTGGAACTGCATTCCTGTGCATTCCTGCTCAAAAAAAGCCCTGCTGACCTGCTACATTATAATCTGGGCCTTTATAGTCTTACACTATATAGCAGGGGTGGCCAAACTTGCTTAACATAAGAGTCACATAGAATAAATGTCAGATGTTTGAGAGTCACAAGACATGAACCTCAGATATGTTTGAGAGCTGCAAGGAAGGAAGGCAGGCAAATAAATGGGGGGGAGGTGAAAAGAAAGCAACTTTAACTTTAAATGCATTCTCCAAGCCACCGGCTGGCTTGGCTTGGAGAGGTGATTTTAAGGAGACAGATTCGTCTCCAAGCTGTCCAACAGGGCAGTGGGGGCTTCGAGAGCCATACAATATGTGTGAAAGAGCCACATGTGGCTCCCAAGCCACAGTTTGGCCACCCCTGCTATATAGGCTGGCTTTTATAGTCTGATACACTTTACAGGCCAGCCTAGAAGTTCTGTTTCTGAATGTGTTGGGTCAGAGTTTCCCAGTCTCAGTTTTTGTTTGACTCAGCCAGACTGGGGCTGATGGAAACTAAATTCTCAAGCACCACACAAGCCTCATTGACATTGGAACTCTGGCATGGTGGTAGGGTTGCCAAGTCCAATTTAAGAAATATCTACGGACTTTGGGGGTGGAGCCAGGAGACTTTGGGGGTGGAGCCAGGAGACATTAGGGGTGGAGCCAAGATCAAGGCTGTGACAAGCATAATTGAACTCTAAAGGGAGTTCTGGCCATCACATTTAAAGGGACAGCACACCTTTTCAATGCCTCCCTTCCATAGGAAATAATGAAGGATAGGGGCACCTTCTTTTGGGGCTCATAGAATTGGACCCCCTGGTCCAATCTTTTTGAAACTTGGGGTTTTTTTGGGGGAGAGAGGCACTAGATGCTATAGTGAAAATTTGGTGCCTTTACCTTAAAGAACAGCCCCCCAGAGCCCCAGATACCCACGGATCAATTCTCCATTATTTTCTATGGGAATAAATCTCCCTAGGGAATAACAGAGTTCCCAGCAGACATTTCCCTCCCCCCACCTGGGGATTGGCAACCCTACATGGTGGAGATGGGGAAGAGGGGGCTTCTATCTTCACCCCTGCACTATTTCCAGCAGCTGCTGTATGTCAGGTTAGGGAAACCTTGATTCGACTTGTTAAAAAAACGTGAAGTCTAGTATGGCTCTTAGTTAAGAAAAATAAGAACATAAGAGAGCCATGTTGGATCAGGCCAATGGCCCATCCAGTCCAACACTCTGTGTCACACAGTGGCCAAAAAAAAAAGTGGCATCAGGAGGTCCACCAGTGGGGCCAGGACACTAGAAGCCCTCCCAGTTACCTTCATGTGACCATGCCTGATCATAATAAAAGTCCATGACCTAGCAGGGAGTCATCAGTACCCCTGAAAAGTTCACAGACAGATTATGTGGGAAGTAAGTAGCCATTTCCCATTTGCCCTTCAGGGCCCTTTTTTTAGTTTAGAAAAAGAAAAGTGAGTAGGAAAAGTACAACCAAGGTTAATACAATTATGAAATATGAAGCAGGTGACTAGGGAGGAAAGGCTGCCGTATCTCGCTTGCTCTCCAACCTGAAACTCAAGAACATTCAATTAAAACTGTAGTTGGCTAAGGATATACAAACAGAACTGATTTCTTCAGACCATTTATAATTGACTTAGAAAACTTACAGGCCCAAGATGACATTACGGCTGCTGTGTAAATAGTTTTAAAATGGAATTAGGCTTCATTTGCGAAGGATGTTGCTGGACAGGTGACTGGATTGATTTGTAGCAACAAAATAAAGCAGGCGTCTGGTGACATCTTTAAGGCTACCAGAAATGTATTCCAGCATAAGCCATACCGAGATAGAGCTCACTTCATTAGATGCTTGAAGTACTGATTTATTAGGCAAATATAACTGGCCTCTCTAGTAACATCTCCCCTGCCCCCCCTTTCAGGTTGTCTGCAGCTTGGAGTATAAATATGTCTACGTAATGCTTGAGCGCTTCTCATGTATGTAATGAAGTTGTCTTTGACTCATGAAAGCTTATGCTGGAACCCATTTTGTTAGCCTTTAAAATTATGGTTGCCAGCCTCCAGGTGTGGTTTGGAGATCTCCCACTTTTACAGCTGATCTCCAGCTGGCAGAGTTCAGCTCCCCTAGAGAAAATGGCTGCTTCGTAAGGTGAACTTTGTGGCACTGTTCCGTACTGAGGTCCCTCCCTTCCACAAACCCTGTCCTCTCCAGGCTCCACCGCAGAATCTCCACATGTTTCTCAACACAAAGCTGGCAACCTTATTTATGGATTACAACTGTTAACCATGATAACAAAAAGCAGAATTCCTGTATAACAGAAGTTCTTTAGTAGGCAGAGGGGAAGAGAGGCAGAATTGGGTATGTGAAGCCCTGTTTGGGCCCATACTTTCTCACTGATGTGCCTAATGCAGGGGTGGCCAAACTCGCTTAACATAAGAGCCACATAGGAATAAACAGTAGGGGAGGGATGGTGGCTCAGTGGTAGAGCATCTGCTTGGGAAGCAGAAGGTCCCAGGTTCAATCCCTGGCATCTCCAAAAAAGGGTCCAGGCAAATAGGTGTGAAAAACCTCCGCTTGAGACCCTGGAGAGCCGCTGCCAGTCTGAGAAGACAATACTGACTTTGATGGACCAGGGGTCTGATTCAGTATAAGGCAGCTTCATATGTTCATATGTTCAAACAGATGTTTGAGAGCCACAAGACATGAATGTCAGATGATTGAGGGAGGGAGGGATGGAAGGAAGGAAGGGGAGGGAGGGAGGAAGGAAGGAAGGTGGGGAGGAAGGTGGAGAGGAAGGAGGGAGGAAGAGGTAGAAAGAAAGCAACTTTAAATACATTCTCCAAGTTGGCTGATGGAGTGGTGGGGGCTTCAAGAACCACCGAATATGTATCAAAGAGCTACATGCGGCTCCCGAACTGCAGTTTTGCCACCCATGAGCTAATGGGTCCTTCCGTTACATAGGAACAATGGAGAGCCAGTTTGGTGTAGTGGTTAAGTGTAGTGGTTAAGTCTGATTCCCCACTCCTCCACTTGCACCTGCTAGCATGGCCTTGGGTCAGCCATAGCTCTGGCAGAGGTTGTCCTTGAAAGGGCAGCTGCTGTGAGAGCCCTCTCCAGCCTCACCCACCTCACAGGGTGTCTGTTGTGGGGGAAGAAGGTAAAGGAGATTGTGAGCCTCTCTGAGTGGAGGGTGGGATATAAATCCAATATCATCATCATCATGTGAAGCAAGGCTCAAAGCCAGTGGTTGCTCTCCCAGAAACTCTGCTTTAGTCACATAGAGACTCTCAAATGCTGTCCTTTCTTTGCACAACAGGGAAACTCAGGAGAAACTGGTCCTATGGGTGAGAGAGGCCACCCTGGCTCCCCTGGTCCTCCCGGAGAACAAGGGCTTCCAGGTGCTGCTGGCAGAGAAGGTGCTAAGGTATGTACTTCCTGGGGCAGGTGGGAGTGTTATAATGGCACACAGGGAGGCAACACAGAATGGAATGCTGGAAGCCACATTCTCATGATCTGGCTTTGAACTTGATTTGTTGGGTATGAACAAATCATAGAATCATAGATTTAGAAGGGTCCTCCAGGGTCATCAATAAAGAGTGTTAGTAGTATTAGTAGTGGAGAGAAAGGTAGTGAAATAGTACAAAAGAGGAAGTAATCATGCTTTGAACTGTCCTGGAGTCTATTGGTCGAGGAGGGACAGTTAATACTGGATACAATGTGTGTGTTGCTGTTCAAAAATATTCTCCTAACATGAATTAGTTTGCAAAAATTAGCATTTGCATCCCCCACTCGCCAATTCTGATTTAACCACGATTCCCATTAAATCTAGAAATTCTAAAACAATTAGAAACAGGACAAAAATGCAGTTATAATGTGTTGGATTTTGCAAGTTCGTATTTAAGGGTACTGGGTTTTGTTAAAAAAAATCAGCAAGACAGACAATTGACGACAACAATAAAAAGGATTTTTAAAAAACTGTTCCTGAAAATCAAATGCTGAAAGTAAAAAGGGGGGGGGGGGAAGGTTCAAAAAAATCAAAATTGGATTCTGAAAGGTTATCTGATTTTGATTTTATGTGCACTTAACATTTATGTGATAGCAGCGGTTGGCTGAGTGTTTCATAGTTTGATAGCCCTTAGCATTTACATAGAATTTTATGAAACTGCTGTCTGGCTCCTGTTGGGAGGGCGGAATTCAAGCTTCCCCCTTTCCCCACCCACCCACCCACAGCACTACCATCTTCAACTGCCTGACTCAAGCAATGGCACTTCCAGCTGCTCCATCCTCCACCTAACTGTCTAGAACAAGTGGAAATGGCTCCGTCTCTCTCTCCTGCCCGCAATGCTTAGTGAGTGGAAGAATCTCTCCCCACAGCCACCCCAAAGGGCATACTTCATTATGGTGTCTGTGCAGACATTCCTCACTGGGGGGAGAAGGAATTTAACCCCCGCCATTTGGAGCAGTGTTTGATTTTGTTGTCAAAGGCTTTCATGGCCGGAGTCCATTGGTTGTTGTAGATTTTCCAGGCTATGTGGCCATGGTCTTGGCATCGTGGCATTTCACCAGCAACTGTGACTGACTTCCTCAGAGGTGTAACCCAGAAAACTGGAGTTTTCTCTGGGTCAAATTGTTTGATTTTAGTTTTGCAAAGCTGGGGGGTTCCCCGGGGTCTATAAAAGACAACCTCCCCCCAACTCCGATCTGAGCTTGGCCCCGTTTTCTGTGTTTCCTGATCCGCATGGGAGCCAGGTTGAGCGTGAGGTACAGGATATTACGAATGATGGAGTCTGTCTGTAAAATTGTAACAATGTGCCTCAAGCTAGAGATGTGTTAAATTAGTCTTCCACTGATTGTCACACGTTTTTGACCTATATTTATAGAAATCCCAGGACATTTTCGTGTGATGTCTCTAGCGCCTTGCTTTTCGGATTGAAAGAGCAGTTGCACAGAAAGTGCAGTCGCACAGTGTAGCAGAGAGTTCAAGTGTGCATGTTGACATTTTACATGAGCCTGCGGAATATCACTGGTGCTTGCATTGCAATTTACATTTGCAGCTCTAATTGAGCATTGCCTAGTCCCCGTGGAAAGGCTGCAAAGAAAAGCAGCGGAACCGACAAGCTTTCCATTCCCCACCCCCTTCCCCCAAACATACACCTGGCTGAGAGAGATTTGGGCCTGGTTTATACATGCAGCAAAAGGAGAAGGCAGAATTTTAGATGGGGCTGGACCATGACAGATGGGAGGGGGAGCCAACACATTCTTCATGCTCCCCCCCCCACTCCCACAAAAAAGCCTTTGCATTTTTAAAGAAAAAGTCTCACCTGGGAAGGGAAAAGCCTAGATTTTTACATCACTATGTTAGTTTTCCACTTACAGGGAATGAATGTAAAGGAACTTGGGAAAATGCAATCTTGAAGTAATCCGGTACATTCTGCCACCTCAATAATCTACGTATCATCAGGGCTTTTTCGTAGCAGGAACTTCTTTGCATACTAGGCCACACCCTCCTGATGTAGCCAATCCTCCAAGTGCTTACAGGGCTCTTCTTACAGGGCCTACTGTAAGCTCTTGGAGGATAGGCTACATCAGGAGGGTGTGGCCTAATATGCAAAGGAGTTCCTGCCCCTGCAGTATCATTATCACTTGTCAAAGGAGTTCCTGTCCCTGCAGTATCAGTATCATTGTCATCTTGCAAGACAGAGTTGCCAACTCAGGTTGGAAAATTCCAGGGGATTTAGATATGGAGCCTGGGGAAGTGAAGGGCTTGGGGAAGTGAAGGACCTCTGCAGGGTATAATGGCATACAGTCCACCCTCCAAAGCAGCCATTTTCTCCAGGGGAACTGATCTCTGTTGTCTGGAGATCTGTTGTAATTCCAGGAGATCTCCAGGCACCACCTGTCAGTTGACAACCCTGCTTTGTTTATAGACCAGGCCTTAAATCAAAGACTTCCTAATTCAAAGTAGTCTGCTATAGTGCCAGCCAGAGATGGGCACAAGCCACAAAAATGCAGTTTGGTTTGTGGTTCATGGGCAAACCACAACCCCCACAAACCTAGCCAGCTTGCATACAAACTGAACCAGGTTCATGAGGTTTGTGACAAAACAGCTGAGCCGCAGGGGCAGCCTGCTCCCCATGGCTCAGCTGTTTAAAAGGGCTAACTGCTCTGGAAAGCCCTTTTAAACAGTGGGGCTATGGAGTTCCACACAGATCAACAGTTTAAAGGGCTTCCAGGGGCTGGCTCCAAGCCCCAAGTTGGAGACATTCAAACCCCTGCTTTCTGTTCCCCACAGCTTTTCACGAGGAGCAGAAAGCAGGGGTTTAAATGGCTCCCAGCCATTTAAATCAAACAGCTGAATGACAGCTAGTTTTCATGAAGAGCCGTGAACTACGTCAAAATTTGTGAAAGTTCATGGTGGTTCGTCAGTTTGCGATCATTGCTGCATGACCGCAAACCAGCCAGAATTTGTAACAAATTTTAATTTGTCAGCTGGCTCGTACCCATCCATAGCGCCATCCTAAGCAAAGTTGCAGCTTTCTAATTCTGTTAAAATCAATGGACTTAGAGGTGTGAAAGATGACACTGTTAGGCACTAGTCTTCAATCAGCCATCATGCCTCCTCCAGGGGTGGAATTCTAGCAGGAGCTCCTTTGCATATTAGGCCACACACCCCTGATGTAGCCAATCCTCCAAGAGCTTACAAGGCTCTTTTTTGTAAGCTCTTGGATGATTGGCTACATCAGGAGGGTGTGGCCTAATATGCAAAGGAGCTCCTGCTAGAATTTCAGCCCTGGCCTCCTCTGTCCCTGTTCTGGAACATAGTGCCTTCAAACTCTGGAAGACAGCTCCATGCCTTTTTCCCCCCATGGGCCCCCTCCTTCCATTTGTTGCTGCCAGAAGTTTGGAGTTAATTCTGCATGAACATGTGTCCCAAACTTATGTCCATGCTGATTTCGTTGGATCTGCTGCATGATCATCCAGAAAAAATGCTGTATTTGTTTTTTTTACTACCAGGGCAACAGCTATTCTGTCTTCTCACATATGCAAGCAGTAATAACTGTTTATGCTCTGCATCTGAAGCCTACAAAGCCCCCGATGCAATTAGAGACTGAAAATGTCTGGGGTTTGTAGCGAACAGAAGCAATGGCATCCTTTAAGGCAGGGTTCCCTCATGTGGTGCCCATGGGCACCATATTGTCCACAAACTCTTTCCCAGATGCCTGCCATGCCCTTCAGTCAAGTAGGTGGGACCCTTGTGAAGGCAGAATCAGTGACTCATGCCCTTCATGTGGATAAAAGGGGTTTTCATTTGGATCCTCCCCATTGCTCAATGGAAAAGGATCCAGGATCTTGTAACCAGCAGGGCTGGCCCTAGACTGCCTGGCACCCTAGGCAAGACTAACATCTGGTGCCCCTCCCCCCCCACACTGATAATGTCACTGAGTCACATGGTGCCCCCAGAAGGCCAGCACCATAGGGAATTGCCTAGTTTGCCTAGTGGCAGGGCCAGCTTTGATAACCAGGACCTGCAGATCAGCTGTGGGGTGGTTTCTGTCTGTGTGTCGGGGCAGGGGGCTTCTTCTTGTGTATGTGTTCCCTATCAGCTTGTGTGCATTGCGTTTTACCTTTCTTTTCCTCCATTGGCTCTCTTTTGTTTGTAAGTTTATCCCCCTTTGAGTTTCTTCTCTCTCTCTCTGTCTATATTCCCCATCTATTTGTGTGTGGGGTGTATTTTAACCCCACTTTCCCCCAGTGGCCATCTTTTGCGTGTATGTTATCCCCCATGGACTTCTTCTCTGTGTGTGTTTATATTCCCCATCCGCTTGTGCGTGCAGTGTTTTACCCCTCCCTTTCCCCCACCGGTCACCTTTTGTGTGCATGTTATCCTCCTTCGAGCTTCTTCAGTGTATGTATGTGTGGTTATATTCCCTGTCTGCTTGTGTCTGCGTGTGGTGTGTGTTTCATTCTCCCTTTCCTCCATTGGTCATCTATTGTGTGCACGTTATCCTCCCCCCCCCCCCGGCTCCGTCTCACGTGGCAGCCATTTTGTACTAGCATTGCCACCCTGCACCCAAATTCCAAAGGAGTCCATAGGCTCAAAAAGGTCAGGCACCCCCCGTCTAAGGAATAGCAGGGAGAATGCAACCAGCCCTAATCAAGAAGGCAGATGTATTTTCCTACAGAGAGGGGCAAAGAAATCCAAAATCTTGCTGAAACTTTGCATGGTCTCAGGTCTCCCCATGAAGTAACTTTGACCTTTGATTCTAGGGTGATCCCGGCCCTAGCGGCATCCCGGGCAAAGATGGCCCTCCTGGATTGAGAGGCTTTACTGGGGCTCGAGGACCTGCTGGAGAGACCGTAAGTGTCGTTCTGATGGAAGAGATATCTACAGGAGACGATGCAGGCAAACAGCCTTGGCCTTGACAGACTGGTTTTCAGGGCTATTTTTGTTGGAAAAGCCCAGCAGGAACTCATTTGCATATTAGGTCACACCCCCTGAAATCACCATTGTTTCACACAGGGCTTTTTTTGTAGGAAAAGCTCAGCAGGGACTCATTTGCACATCCCACCCCCCCCCCCCCGCTAGCCGGAACTGCGTTTCTGTGCATTCCTACTCAAAGAAAGCCTTGGTGGTTTTATTTCTTTCATCTGCAGCCCACCTTTCTTGCTGAGACTCAAGGTGGATTGCAGAATTATAAAAACAAAACAAGACTGAGCCTACTTCGGCGGCGAGGGCAGGCTATAAATCGAATAAACTAAACAAAGACCAATATAATGCATAAAATCAGCAATGTAATACAACTGGGTTACGTCATTTGAGAACAATAGGCTTTTTAAAAAAACAGTATATGTGCAATAAACAATACAAAGAGGGGACTCAAATTTTCTCAGTTAACAGATGTCTTGAGCAATTCCATTTACTGAACATTTCCATTGCACTATCACCCTGTTCCCGTTATAAAAAAAAAAAAAGACTTCCTGAACAGTTTCATTTTGCCCACCAAACAGAAATATGGACACCTTCCTGATCTTGTCAGGCAGGCCTCAGATGCAGCAGGAGCTCACAGGAGCGCAGCTCCTGGACCTTTCTCAGGGTTCCCCATCCTCCTTCCCATCTACCTTGTCCATGGAATAGTAGGTGCAGCTGCATAACGATCCCTGAATTAGGAGAGCAGGCAGCCAGCCAGCCACCAGAGGCTTTGCCACACCCCCAGCAGCCCTCATTAACCCCTGGAGAAGCCCACGCCACCCTTTCTCCACTTCTTATGTGATTTTGGGCAGCACGTGGTTTGCTGGGCTTTTGACTGAGGGGGGGGGCAGCCAAGGAGAGCCCCAGGTGAGCGAGGCCTGCTTGGGCTGGCTGGATCTCTAGCCAGCCCAAGCAGGCCTCGCTCACCTGGGGCTCTTCTTTCTTGCATCGAGTTGCTTTTGGCTGGTGGGGAGGTGGCATCTAATGAGCTCCACCACCTATTTTTCTACAAAATGACCCCTGTCGTCAGGTAGCCCATTCCATCAGTTGGGAACCATGGCAGAGAGTGCCTGGTGATGAGCAGTTGTCAATCTATCCATTTTGCACGAATGCACCCCCAGAAGGTTTTGCTAAGACCAGGGAAATTTCTCATTGGTAGCAGGTCTTTTATCACATATTGGCATTTGTAGTGTTGGAATGAATTTGGGATTTCAGAACAGCTCTTTCCTTGATGCTCAGCCTCTAATCACAGTAGCATCTATCTAGGGTTGCCAGCTTGGGTTCTGGGAAATAACTGGAGGTATTTTTTTGAGGGAAGAGCCTGATGAGAGTAAGGTTTGGGGGAGAGGAGGGGCTTCAGCAGGGCATAATGCCTTAGAGTCCAACTTCCAAAGTGGCCATGATCTCCAGGTGAACTGATTTCTGTCATCTGGAGAACAGTTGTAATCCCATGAGATCTCCAGCCACCACCTAGAGGTTAACCCCAGCAAACCACAGAACAGTCAGGGTGGAATTCTAGCAGAAGCGCATTTGCATTTTAGGCCACACCTCCTTATGTAGCCAATCCTCCAAGAGCTTACAAAAAAGAGCCTTGTAAGGTCTTGGAGGATTGGCTACATCAGGGGTGTGCGGCCTAATACGCAAAGGAGCTCCTGTTAGAATTTCACCCCTGACTATAATTACTATGAAATTTAAAGAAATTCACACAATTACAGTACAGTCTTATTGGAATCCTCAATGCCAAGCGGTGTGATTATCATTTCATAGTAATTATTGTCACAGTGACTGTTTTGTGGTTTGCTGGGGTTAACTTTTTGTGACTACTCTTATCGTATAGGGCCACTTTGAGGTTTGGCAACCCTACATCTGCCTCACATGACAAAAAGAATGACAACGATTTTCTCAGTGGTCATAAACATCTCCAGACTGGCCCATAATTGCCAGGAAATGGTCTTGTTCCAGGGTGTTTCCGCACAGATTATTTGCCCTGGCTTCGACGCTGTTGGGGTTGAGGTGGGGTTTCCTGCTTTTCCCCACAGCTTCACAGTGCATTCATGCACACACCCCCTCTGGTTTTCCTTTCTTTTGTTGATCTTTCTCAAACCTGCTTTGCTCTGAACTTTTAGGAAAGATCACAGCAATGTCTTGGTGCCCTCTGCATATGTGGAAATGTTTGGATTTTCCTGAACCTGCTCACACAGCAGTCATTTCTCACACAGTAGCAATTTTCTCTCCCTACTGCGGGGGGCGGGGGGTGTTTCCCTTTTTCTTTAATCAATGATTTACTAGCATGTTTACTTTCTTTAATCAGTGATACAGTAGTGTTATATAATGTTATAGCAAAATATGGATCAGGTTCTCTGAATTCCCAGCTTGCTTTGTTTTTTAAAAAGTAAGTAAGTCTGTAAGCCTCTTTTCTTTTGGAAATATATGGTGGGGAAACGAAATGGGCTGCAGACTGTTCTTGTTTAAAATGACAGCTGGGAGCTTAGAGGACCTGATGCACATTTTAGTCTAATGATACATTGCTACAACACTATTAAATTGTCAATTAAAAAAAAAAAGGTTGTGTGGAAGCTTATTGTAGATGTGCTTTGTTAGCAACTGCAGCAGCAGTAGGGAAGACTACATATGCCTGTCGCCATGTGGAAAACACCCTCATGCTGACCGGAGGGAGAAGGAAGGTGGGTTTTTTGGTGAGAAAGAGCACAGCATTTTAGATTCCAGCAGGAGATGGGTCAGTTGGGCACTGCTGGAATGAGCTGATGCATGGGGTGAGTGGCAGGGCTGTTTTTGCAGTAGGAACTCCTTTGCATATTATGCCACACACCCCTGATGTAGCCAATCCTCCAAGGGCTTACAGGGCTCTTAGTACAGGGCTTACCGTAAGCTTCAGGAGGATTGACTACATCAGGGGTGTGTGGCCTAATATGCAAAGGAGTTCCTGCTTAGGGTTGCCAAGTCCAATTGAAGAAATAGCTGGGGACTTTGGGGGTGGAGCCAGGAGACTTTGGGGGTGGAGCCAATATCAAGGCTGTGACAAGCGCCGCAGCCGCAGGTTCCCGCGCCGCAGCTGCACTAGCAGCTGTCCCTCCCTCCTCCTCCCGCTCGTCCTCCCCGCCCCTCCGCGGCCACCTGAGGCTGGAGGCCTGGGTGAAGCAGGGCAGTGGCGCGAGCATGGAGAGCAGGGCCGGGGGCTCGGGGCCTCCTCCTCGGCCTCCGGCACTGCCGCGCTGGTGCTGGCGGGGCTGTGCTGCACCCCTTCAAGAGCTCCCTCACCGCCCTGGGCCGCGCCTGGCTCCTCTGCCTCCGCTGCTCCGGCGCGCCCGATCTCCTCGCCGTGCTCCTGCTGCCCCTCTGCTGTGCCAACGCCGCCAGCGAGGCCCTCGGCCGCCAGCTCCTCCTCCGCCGCCGCCTCCTCCTGCTGCTGGGCGCCGGCGGGCCCGCCACCTACGGCTTCACTGGGCGGGGAGGGGGCGGCAGCGGCTCGCCATTTCCCCCTCCCCCCGCTTCCGTTTTTTGGGGGAGCGGGGGAAGAGGGTGGAAATCCTGGGGTCCCCCGCCAGGGCGGGAGGGTTGGGACCCCTATTCCTGCTACAAAAAAAAAAAAGCCCTGGTGGGGGGTATCAGGATGTCTCTCTCTGTGGGGATCCAATGAGATGATAGCTCTTCTTCCATATAAAAGTGCCTCTGTGTCTTCTCCTGTGATCTACCTCTACTCTACCTGCATATATGTAAATAAAAGTACAAAAATTCCACAGGTTTCCTGAGTGCTGAAGGGAACCAAAGGAACTAGCCTCTGGAACCCTTCACCACTTGAGGAAGTGTCCTGAGCATTCACAACAGTAATGTGTAGCTAAGACAGCTAAGTGGAACCTCCTTTTTTAGAGGTGATATACCTTTGAATATTGAATATTGAGAATGGAGGGCAACTATTTATTTATTTAAAATATTTATTAGCTGCTTTGTTCCTTACGGAGTTTAAGGGGCCTTATAAATATAGACCAAGTACATCAAATAAATTCTTGTTCTTCTTCTTCATAAAACCATCTACAAGTGCCTCCCAAAGACTGATCAATTGCCTTCATTCCTTATTTGTGAACTGCCCAGGGGAGTTTGGTATCTAGGACTGGAAACAAGACATGGCTAGATGGAACTGTTGTCTGATGTAGAGATTGGCTTCTTGTGTTCCTTTATTGAGCTTTAAATGGCCATCAGTGAGTTCTTTTTGAGTACCTTGACTCCACTGAGACCATGACCTCTTAGTCGTTTGTGTGTGTGTGTTAAAAAAGCCTGCCTATGTAGGTGTCCTCTTCTACAAAATGTATGCTGCTGAATGTAATCTCATACTGGGTACTGGCTTTGCATTCTCAGTTCTATCTCCTTGACCTTACATTCTTATCACTCTCTTCACTGTGATTACCATGTAGTCTTACACTCGATTGCTTTATATGCATGTTAACAGAAACATTTTCCCCTCTCCAATCAGCATTTTAATTTAAAAAAAAAACTGATAGAAGATAGGCAGTGAAATTAGATAATCCTTGACTGGAATTCATCCCCCCCCCCCCATTCCAGCCCTCTGCAGATAATAGGGCTGCCTGGTCCAACTCAGAAAATATCTGAGGACTTTGGGGGTGGAGCTGGGAGACTTTGGGGGTGAGCCAGGACATTTTCCCATTCCCTGAAATAAATAAATAAATAATACAACAGTTTTCATTTCCTTGTCCCCCAGGAGCTACACTTCCACTGAGTGAAAGTGAATACTCACAAAGTGGCCAAAATAAACACAGTTAGCAAACACAGTTAGCAATTTACTCATGTTGCTAAATGTAACCATCTGCTGTATTTCAACCAATGTCTTCAGGAAAATGAAAACACAGCCGGGGGGGTGGGGGTGGGGTGGGGGTGGTGGTGGTGGAATTTTCCTCCTAGCAAACAGAGGGACTGAGAGCCATGTGGCTCAGTCTGCTCATTCTGCCCCCTACAGCTTTTCTCTTGCCAGATTTAAAGGCATGCACATTCAGAAACACAGTCACAAGCCTCTTCTAAATCTGCCTGGGTGGAAAGGCAAATGGTGGCTGTTGAGGCGGAGCTTCCCCCCACTGGCCAGCTGGCTGGTGGCAGGGAGGGACCTGAAAAACTGGAGGATCCCCTGCTGGGACCTGGGGACTTGGAAGCCTAGCAGAGAATCATCCTGAAATCAAAGTTATTTTCTTGCATGACAGCCATTTCAGCAAAATGCTAAATTCCTCTCCCAAAAAAGGTGTGAGAAATTTTTCATCCCTAATAATTTTCGTATCTCGCTTTCCTCCACAGGGGCCACCTGGACTGAAGGGAGCGGAAGGGCCACCGGGCCCTCAAGGCCCCACTGTGAGTAGACTGGGCCTCAGTGTTAGAAACAGGCAAGAGAGTGTAGGGCCTACAGATCAGATCTTACACAGCCTGGGGCCAGTTTACCTGAAGAAAAGCCAGTGCCATTCTGAGCCTGTTGACCCCCTCAGATCCTCCCAAGGCTGCCTTCTGCTTGAACCCTCCCTCTGACCTTCTGTGAGGCTGCAGCAGGGGCCTGCTGTCTGTTTTGGCAAATGGCTCCTAGCATAATGGAACAGGGCACTGTGAGGGTGCAGAGGACCATTTCAGTTTTCGTAGACTAGTCTTTTCAAGCATTTGGCAGCAGATCTATAAGGAAGGTATTATCAGGAGGGAAAGTTGTGCAAGTGTTTTTTTTTTCTGATTAAGTTTTTTTTTTTTTTGTAAATAGTTTTGTTTTCTGCAGCTCAGGTCTCCTGTAGGCTGCTTTGAGCTGCAGGAAGAGCAAAATATGGAGATTTTGACAAATCAAACTGCAAGCAGAAAGGTGCTCATGGGCACGGATCTTTCTTGCTTTTCTCTAGCAGCCCCTTCTGACCCCCACAGCTAGGGTTGCCAAGTCCAATTAAAGAAATATCTGGGGACTTTGGGGGTAGAGCCAGGAGACATTAGGGGTGGAGCCAAGATCAAGGCTGTGACAAGCATTATTGAACTCCAAAGGGAGTTCTGGCCATCACAATTAAAGCGACCGCCGACCACACACCTTTTCAATGCCTTCCTTCCATAGGAAATAATGAAGGATAGGGACAACTTTTGGGGGGCTCATAGAATTGGACCCCCTGGTCCAATCGTTTTGAAACTTGGGGGATATTTTGGTGAGAGGCACTAGATGCTATACCAAAAATCTGGTGCCTCTACCTCAAAAACAGCCCCCCCAGAGCCCCAGATACCCGTGGATCAATTCATTATTTTCTGTGGGGAAAAATCTCCATAGGGAATAACAGAGTTCCCAGCAGACATTTCCCTCCCTTCCCCCCACTTTCTGATGACCCTGAAGTAGGGTGAGGGCCTCCAAACCAGGGGATCCCCTGTCCCCACCTGGGGATTGGCAACCCTACCCACAGCACAAGAGTCAGGAAACCATTGTGGCAAAACTCTGTGGGCTATTGGGAGACAGGGGGAGGCCACAGTTAAGGGAATTGTGAAAAATTGTCCTACTCTTTTCCACTTGCACAGCCTCCCGGGCTCGGTTTTTTGGCAGGGGGAAGCAGAGAAGCAGGGAACATCACTTTCCATCTCAGAGACTTCAGAAAATAAGGTCTGTGGGGTGGAGTAGTGTGGGGTTATGGTGTACTGGTGACACTCTCTTGGTAACAGTCTCCAGCCTGATGGATGAGGTTATGGACATTTGGTGGTCTCTACAATAAAGAGGGCCCCAAAGAGGTGATTAAATGTGGAATTAGCTGCCAGGGGATATAGTGATAGCCACAGGAATAAACAGCTAAAGGAGGGATTAGAAAGATTCATGGAGGATAAATCTATCAATGGCCATTGGCCATGGTGATCAAGGGGAACCTCCACATTCAGAGGCACTAAATCTCTGAATCCCAGCACCAGGAAACAACAGCAGGGAAAGGCCTTTGCCTCTGCCCTGTTGTCAGTCTTCCAGAGGAACTGGTTGGCTGCTGTGTGAGACAGGATGCTGGACTAGATAGACCATTGGTCTGATCCAGCAGGGCTCTTCTGATGTTCTTATGAAGGCCTTGGCCTCTCTGCCCTGTTGCTGGCCCTCCAGAGGAACTGGTTGGCTACTGTGTGAGACAGGATGCTGGAGTAGATGGACCACTGGTCTGATCCAGCAGGGCTCTTCTGATGTTCTTATGAAGGCCTTGGCCTCTCTGCCCTGTTGTTGGCCCTCCAGAGGAAGAATTGGTTTAGCCGCTGTGTGAGATAGGATGCCGATCTAGGTGCACCACTGAACTGATCCGGCAGGGGTCTTCTTATGTTCTTACATTCTTGAAGCAGGCTCATTTTATCTGTTCCTTTTCAATAGGGCTCCCCTGGTGAACGAGGCCCTTCAGGAGCAGCTGGGGGCATCGGACTGCCAGGACGTGGGGGTAGTCCAGGACCTGTGGGCCCTGCAGGGGAGAAGGGGACACCGGTATGTACAAATCACTTCCTCCACATCCATTTTAGTGGTCCAAAAATCCCCTCTGACTCAGAAACCTACCCCTTTGACTTAGGCTGTGTTTACTCATTGGTAAAGCCACCCTGAACATGCAAAAACGACACTCTCTTTTGTTATGGCATCCACTATGGATTCCATTAACAAAAATAAAAACAGCAAGAAGATCAAATTAGTCAGTCCTAAGGGAAATCAACCCAGACTGTTCCCTGGAAGGTCCGATGCTGAAGCTCAAATACTTTGGCCACCAAATGAGAAGGGAGCACTCCCTGGAGAATAGCCTGATGCTGGGAAAGACAGAAGGCAAAAGAAGAAGAGGACAGCAAAAGATGAGATGGCTGGATAGTGTTACTGATATAACAAACATGAATTTGAGCAGACTTCAGAGGATGGTGGAAGACAGGAGGGCCTGATGTGACTTTGTCTATGGGGTCGCAAAGAATCAGACTCGGCTGTGCGACTGAACAACAACAAAAATTGAACAAAGCAGGAGTCAAGTTGCACCTTTAAGACCAACAAAGTTTTATTCAGAATGTAAGCTTTCGTGTGCTAGAAGCACACTTCATCAGATCTGTTCCAGAATTAAATTCAGTCTGCCTGTTAGTTTTGCCTTGGGAGAATTTTACAGCCAGACTTAGTTTTTTATGATCCTTGGCCTCATCATGGGCTTGACTTAGGGTGGACAGACCGTCCCGGTCTCCCGGGAAAGTCCCGGTTCTGGCCCCCAATTCCCGGCTCCCGGGCTGGCTATACCATTAGAGGTCCCGGTTTAGCCAGCCAGAGAGCCGGGGGCCGCGCGCGCGGGCGGGGAAGGCGGCGAGTGAGGGAGGGAGCGTCCCTGCGCGTGCGCAGGGCGATCGTGGCGGGCTCTGCGCATGCGCGGGGACGCTTCCTCCCTCACTCGCCACCTTCCCCGCCCGAGCGCGGGGCCCGGCGGCGGTGGCGGAGGCCGGGGAAGCGGCGGAGAGACGGCGCTGGTCGCTGGAGGGCCTCCAGCGACCAGCGCCGGCCTCTCCGCCGCTTCCCCGGCCTCCGCGCGCGGGCCTCCAGTGCAGGCGGAGGCCGGGAAGGGCGTCGGAGAGGCTGGCGCTGGTCGCTGGAGGCCCTCCAGCGACCAGCGCCGGCCTCTCCGACGCCGCCGCCGGCCTCTCCGCCGCCTCCGCCGCCCTGGAAGCAGGTAAGCAGGGCAGACAGGGAGGGAGGGGGCCGAAGCGGGGGGGGGGGGGGCGGCCTTCCTTTCTTCCCTCCCTCCTTCCTTCCTTTCTTCCTTCCCTCCCTCCCTCCCTCCCTTCTCCCTTCCTTCCTCCCTTCTTCCTTCCTCCCTCCCTCCTTCCTTTCTTCCTTCCTTCCCTCCCTCCCTCCTCCCTTCCTTCCCTCCCTCCCTCCCTCCTTCCTTTCTTCCTTCCTTCCTTCCTTCTTCCTTCCTTCCTTTCTTCCTTCCCTCCCTCCCTCCCTCCTCCCTTCCTTCCTTTCTTCCTTCCCTCCTTCCCTCCCTCCCTCCTCCTTTCTTCCTTCCTTCCCTCCTTCCTTCCCTCCCTCCCTCCCTCCTTCCTTCCTTCCTTCCTTTCTTCCTTCCCTCCCTCCTTCCCTCCCTCCCTCCTCCCTTCCCTCCCTCCCTCCTCCCTTCCTTCCTTCCCTCCCTCCCTCCCTCCCTCCTTCCTTCCCTCCCTCCCTCTGGCCACCCCTGGAGTAGACAATACTGACTTTGGTGGACCCAAGCACTGATTCAGTGTAAGGGAGCTTTGTGTTTGTGACTGGATTTGACAATACTGACTTTGGTGGACCCAAGCACTGATTCAGTGTAAGGGAGCTTTGTGTTTGTGACTGGACTAGACAATACTGACTTTGGTGGACCCAAGCACTGATTCAGTGTAAGGGAGCTTTGTGTTTGTGTCTTCTGGTGCAATTTTGTTCTCAGATCCTGTATTTACTTCATCAGTATATGGGATAAGGCACTTTCTCAACTGTGCTGCATAATGCAGCCTATTTATTTTGTCCTGTTTGCTCTGTTGGCTCTATCTGCGCCACCTTCATCACTTTCGGGGTGTGGATCCCCCAGTGGGGTGGTCTCCTGACTCCCTCCACCGGCTGTTTCTGATAGCCCTGCGCCCCCTCTTTCATTTGATATGTGTCCCGTGCGGGTGCCACCCTCCTGCCGGGAGATGCCGCAAAATGAGCCCCCTTGAGGCTTATGGCGGCAGGGCTCGGGGGAAGCGAGCTAGACTGCTGTTCTTTTGAGGGGTTATAGAGTGTTTTCAGCCTGTCCCTGTGGCATCGGTCCCATCGTTGTGGGGCCCAGGGGGCCGGCGAAGCGGCACGCTGAAGCAGCCTGTCGGTCACTTCCGGGTTCCTGTCCTGCATCTCGACCTGTGTTATTAGTGACGTCACCTGTTTCCGACAGTGGCATTTGGGGGAAATGATGTCATTTAAGGGAAGTGATGTCACAGGAAGTAATGTCACTTCCTGCTTCCGGCAGGTGTCACGGGGGAAATGTAGTCACAGGAAGTGATGTCACTTCCTGTTCCCGGCAGGTGGCGCAGGGGAAATGATGTCACAGGAAGTGATGTCACTTCCTGTTTCCGGCGGTGGTGTGCCATCACCGGAAGTGACGTCGCCGGAAGTGACGTCACTTCCTGTTTCCGGCAGTGGCATTTGGGGGGAATGATGTCATTTGGGGGAAATGATATCACAGGAAGTGATGTCACTACCTGTTTCTGGCAGGTTAGGTTTAGGGTTATGCATTTGGGGGAAATGATGTTATTTGGGAGAAATGATGTCACAGGAAGTGACGTCACTTCCTGTTTCCGGCAGTGGCATTTGGGGGAAATGATGTCATTTGGGGGAAATGATGTCACAGGAAGTGATGTCACTTCCTGCTTCCGGCAGGTGGCACGGGGGAAATGATGTCACAGGAAGTGATTTCACTTCCTGATCCCGGCTGGTGGCGCGGGGGAAAATGATGTCACAGGAAGTGATGTCACTTCCTGTTTCCGGCGGTGGCATGACATCACCGGAATTCCTGTTTCCGGCGATGGCATGACATTACCGGAAGTGCCGTCACCAGAAGTGACGTCACTTCCTGTTTCCGGTAGTGGCATTTGGGGGAAATAATGTCATTTGGGGGAAATGATGTCACAGGAAGTGATGACACTTCCTGCTTCCTCAGGTGGCATGGGGGAAATGATGTCACAGGAAGTGACGTCACTTCCTGTTCCCGGCAGGTGGCGCGGGGGAAATGATGTCACAGGAAGTGGTCACTTCCTGTTTCCGGCAGTGGCATTTGGGGGAAATGATGTCATTTGAGCGAAATGATGTCACAGGAAGTGATGTCACTTTCTGCTTCCGGCAGGTGGTGCGGGGGAAATGATGTCACAGGAAGTGATGTCACTTCCTGGTCCCGGCAGGTGGCATGGGGGAAATGATGTCACAGGAAGTGATGTCACTTCCTGTTGCAGGCGGGTAAGGGTTAGGGTTATGCATTTGGGGGAAATGATGTCATTTGGGGGAAATGATATCACAGGAAGAGATGTCACTACCTGTTTCCGGCAGGTTAGGTTTAGGGTTATGCATTTGGGGGAAATGATGTCATTTGGGGGAAATGATGTCATTTGGGGGAAATGATGTTATTTGGGAGAAATGATGTCACAGGAAGTGACGTCACTTCCTGTTTCCGGCAGTGGCATTTGGGGGAAATGATGTCATTTGGGGGAAATGATGTCACAGGAAGTGATGTCACTTCCTGCTTCCGGCAGGTGGCACGGGGGAAATGATGTCACAGGAAGTGATTTCACTTCCTGATCCCGGCTGGTGGCGCGGGGGAAAATGATGTCACAGGAAGTGATGTCACTTCCTGTTTCCGGCGGTGGCATGACATCACCGGAATTCCTGTTTCCGGCGATGGCATGACATTACCGGAAGTGCCGTCACCAGAAGTGACGTCACTTCCTGTTTCCGGTAGTGGCATTTGGGGGAAATAATGTCATTTGGGGGAAATGATGTCACAGGAAGTGATGACACTTCCTGCTTCCTCAGGTGGCATGGGGGAAATGATGTCACAGGAAGTGACGTCACTTCCTGTTCCCGGCAGGTGGCGCGGGGGAAATGATGTCACAGGAAGTGGTCACTTCCTGTTTCCGGCAGTGGCATTTGGGGGAAATGATGTCATTTGAGCGAAATGATGTCACAGGAAGTGATGTCACTTCCTGCTTCCGGCAGGTGGCGCGGGGGGGAAGGATGTCACAGGAAGTGATGTCACTTCCTGCTTCCGGCAGGTGGCGTGGGGGGGGGGGATGATGTCACTTCCTGTTTCCGGCGGTGGCATGATGTCACCGGAAGTGACATCACTTCCTTTTTCCGGCAGTGGCATTTGTGGGGGATGATGTCATTGGGGGAAATGGTCACAGGAAGTGATGTCACTTCCTTTTCCGGCAGGTGGCGCAGGGAAATGATGTCATAGGAAGTGATGTCACTTCCTTTTCCGGCAGTGGCATGACATCACCGGAAGTGACATCACCGGAAGTGACATCACCTGTTTCCGACAGTGGCATTTTGGGGAAATGATATTTAAGGGAAGTGATGTCACAGGAAGTGATGTCACTTCCTGCTTCCGGCAGGTGTCGCGAGGGATATGTAGTCACAGGAAGTGATGTCACTTCCTGTTCCCGGCAGGTGGCGCGGGGGGAATGATGTCACAGGAAGTGATGTCACTTCCTGTTTCCGGCGGTGGCATTTGAGGGAAATGATGTTATTTGGGGGAAATGATGTCACAGGAAGTGATGTCAATTCCTGTTTCCGGCGGTAGCATGACATCACCGGAAGTGACGTCGCCGGAAGTGACGCCGCTTCCTGTTTCCGACAGTGGCATTTGGGGGAAATGATGTCACAGGAAGTGATGTCACTTTCTGCTTCTGGCAGGTGGCATGAGGGAAATGATGTCACTTCCTGCTTCCGGCAGGTGGCACGGGGGAAATGATGTCACAGGAAGTGATTTCACTTCCTGATCCCGGCTGGTGGCGCGGGGGAAAATGATGTCACAGGAAGTGATGTCACTTCCTGTTTCCGGCGGTGGCATGACATCACCGGAATTCCTGTTTCCGGCGATGGCATGACATTACCGGAAGTGCCGTCACCAGAAGTGACGTCACTTCCTGTTTCCGGTAGTGGCATTTGGGGGAAATAATGTCATTTGGGGGAAATGATGTCACAGGAAGTGATGACACTTCCTGCTTCCTCAGGTGGCATGGGGGAAATGATGTCAAAGGAAGTGACGTCACTTCCTGTTCCCGGCAGGTGGC
The DNA here is from genome assembly GCF_032191835.1 of Heteronotia binoei. Taxonomy (NCBI): domain Eukaryota; kingdom Metazoa; phylum Chordata; class Lepidosauria; order Squamata; family Gekkonidae; genus Heteronotia; species Heteronotia binoei. The sequence goes on along the minus strand of NC_083235.1, from coordinate 20,766,643 downwards.
GCGGGGGAAATGATGTCACAGGAAGTGGTCACTTCCTGTTTCCGGCAGTGGCATTTGGGGGAAATGATGTCATTTGAGCGAAATGATGTCACAGGAAGTGATGTCACTTTCTGCTTCCGGCAGGTGGTGCGGGGGAAATGATGTCACAGGAAGTGATGTCACTTCCTGGTCCCGGCAGGTGGCATGGGGGAAATGATGTCACAGGAAGTGATGTCACTTCCTGTTGCAGGCGGGTTAGGGTTAGGGTTATGCATTTGGGGGAAATGATGTCATTTGGGGGAAATGATATCACAGGAAGAGATGTCACTACCTGTTTCCGGCAGGTTAGGTTTAGGGTTATGCATTTGGGGGAAATGATGTCATTTGGGGGAAATGATGTCATTTGGGGGAAATGATGTTATTTGGGAGAAATGATGTCACAGGAAGTGACGTCACTTCCTGTTTCCGGCAGGTGGCGCGGGGGAAATGATGTCACAGGAAGTGGTCACTTCCTGTTTCCGGCAGTGGCATTTTGGGGAAATGATGTCACAGGAAGTGATGTCACTTCCTGCTTCTGGCAGGTGGCGCGGGGGAAATGATGTCACAGGAACTGATGTCACTTCCTGCTTCCGGCAGGTTAGGGTTATGCATTTGGGGGAAATAATGTCATTGGGGGAAATGATGTCACAGGAAGTGGTCACTTCCTGTTTCCGGCAGTGGCATTTGGGGGAAATGATGTCATTTGGAGGAAATGATGTCACAGGAAGTGGTGTCACTTCCTGCTTCCGGCAGGTTAGGGTTATGCATTTGGGGGAAATAATGTCATTGGGGGAAATGATGTCACAGGAAGTGATGTCACTTCCTGTTTACGGCGGGTTAGGGTTATGCATTTGGGGAAAATGATGTCATTTGGGGGAAATGGTGTCACAGGAAGTGACGTCACTTCCTGCTTCCGGCAGTGGCATTTGGGGGAAATGATGTCACAGGAAGTGATGTCACTTCCTGTTTCTGGCGGGTTAGGGATAGGGTTATGCATTGGGGGAAATGATGTCATTTGGGGGAAATGATGTTATTTGGGAGAAATGATGTCACAGGAAGTGAAGTCACTTCCTGTTTCCGGCGGTGGCATGACGTCACCGGAATTCCTGTTTCCGGCGATGGCATGACATTACCGGAAGTGCCGTCACCGGAAGTGACATCACTTCCTGTTTCCGGCAGTGGTATTTGGGGGAAATAATGTCATTGGGGGAAATGATGTCACAGGAAGTGATGACACTTCCTGCTTCCTCAGGTGGCATGGGGGAAATGATGTCACAGGAAGTGATGTCACTTCCTGTTCCCGGCAGGTGGCGCGGGGGAAATGATGTCACAGGAAGTGGTCACTTCCTGTTTCCGGCAGTGGCATTTGGGGGAAATGATGTCATTTGGGGGAAATGATGTCACAGGAAGTGATGTCACTTCCTGCTTCTGGCAGGTGGCGCGGGGGAAATGATGTCACAGGAACTGATGTCACTTCCTGTTTCCGGCGGGTTAGGGTTATGCATTTGGGGGAAATGATGTCATTTTGGGGAAATGATGTCACAGGAAGTGATGTAACTTCCTGCTTCCGGCAGGTGGCGCGGGGGAAATAATGTCACAGGAAGTGATGCCACTTCCTGTTTCCGGCGGTGGCATGACGTCACCGGAAGTGACGTCACTTCCTGTTTCCGGCAGTGGCATTTGTGGGGGATGATGTCATTGGGGGAAATGATGTCATAGGAAGTGATGTCACTTCCTTTTCCGGTGGTGGCATGACATCACCGGAAGTGACATCACCGGAAGTGACGTCACCTTTCCGACAGTGGCATTTGGGGGAAATGATGTCATTTGGGGGAAATGATGTCACAGGAAGTGATGTCACTTCCTGCTTCTGGCAGGTGGCGCGGGGGAAATGATGCCACAGGAACTGATGTCACTTCCTGCTTCCGGCAGGTTAGGGTTATGCATTTGGGGAAAATGATGTCATTTGGGGGAAATGATGTCACAGGAAGTGATGTCACTTCCTGCTTCTGGCAGGTGGCGCGGGGGAAATGATGCCACAGGAACTGATGTCACTTCCTGCTTCCGGCAGGTTAGGGTTATGCATTTGGGGAAAATAATGTCATTGGGGGAAATGAAGTCACAGGAAGTGATGTCACTTCCTGTTTCCGGCGGGTTAGGGTTATGCATTTGGGGAAAATGATGTCATTTGGGGGAAATGATGTCACAGGAAGTGATGTCACTTCCTGCTTCTGGCAGGTGGCGCGGGGGAAATGATGCCACAGGAACTGATGTCACTTCCTGCTTCCGGCAGGTTAGGGTTATGCATTTGGGGAAAATAATGTCATTGGGGGAAATGAAGTCACAGGAAGTGATGTCACTTCCTGCTTCCGGCAGGTTAGGGTTATGCATTTGGGGAAAATAATGTCATTGGGGGAAATGAAGTCACAGGAAGTGATGTAACTTCCTGCTTCCGGCAGGTGGCACGGGGGAAATGATGTCACAGGAAGTGATGTCACTTCCTGTTTCCGGCGGTGGCATGACGTTGCCGGAAGTGACGTCACTTCCTGTTTCCGGCAGTGGCATTTGTGGAGGATGATGTCATTGGGGGAAATGATGTCATAGGAAGTGATGTCACTTCCTTTTCCGGTGGTGGCATGACATCACCGGAAGTGACGTCACCTGTTTCCGACAGTGGCATTTGGGGGAAATGATGTCATTTAAGGGAAGTGATGTCACAGGAAGTGATGTCACTTCCTGCTTCCGGCATGTGCCGCGAGGGATATGTAGTCACAGGAAGTGATGTCACTTCCTGTTCCCGGCAGGTGGTGCGGGGGAAATGATGTCACAGGAAGTGATGTCACTTCCTGTTTCCGGCGTTGGCATTTGGGGGGAATGATGTTATTTGGGGGAAATGATGTCACAGGAAGTGGTCACTTCCTGTTTCCGGCAGTGGCATTTGGGGGAAATGATGTCATTTGGAGGAAATGATGTCACAGGAAGTGATGTCACTTCCTGCTTCCGGCAGGTTAGGGTTATGCATTTGGGGGAAATAATGTCATGGGGGAAATGATTTCACAGGAAGTGATGTCACTTCCTGTTTACGGCGGGTTAGGGTTATGCATTTGGGCAAAATGATGTCATTTGGGGGAAATGATGTCACAGGAAGTGACGTCACTTCCTGCTTCCGGCAGTGGCATTTGGGGGAAATGATGTCACAGGAAGTGGTCACTTCCTGTTTCCGGCAGTGGCATTTGGGGAAAATGATGTCATTTGGAGGAAATGATGTCACAGGAAGTGATGTCACTTCCTGCTTCCGGCAGGTTAGGGTTATGCATTTGGGGGAAATAATGTCATGGGGGAAATGATTTCACAGGAAGTGATGTCACTTCCTGTTTACGGCGGGTTAGGGTTATGCATTTGGGGAAAATGATGTCATTTGGGGGAAATGATGTCACAGGAAGTGATGACACTTCCTGCTTCCTCAGGTGGCATGGGGGAAATGATGTCACAGGAAGTGATGTCACTTCCTGTTCCCGGCAGGTGGCGCGGGGAAAATGATGTCACAGGAATTGATGTCACTTCCTGCTTCCGGCAGGTTAGGGTTATGCATTTGGGGGAAATGATGTCATTTGGGGGAAATGATGTCACAGGAAGTGATGTCACTTCCTGTTTCCGGCAGGTTAGGGTTATGCATTTGGGGGAAATGATGTCATTTGGGGGAAATGATGTCACAGGAAGTGATGTAACTTCCTGCTTCCGGCAGGTGGCGCGGGGGGGGGAAAATGATGTCATAGGAAGTGATGTCACTTCCTTTTCCGGTGGTGGCATGACATCACCGGAAGTGACATCACTGGAAGTGACGTCACCTGTTTCCGACAGTGGCATTTGGGGGAAATGATGTCATTTAAGGGAAGTGATGTCACAGGTAGTGATGTCACTTCCCGCTTCCGGCAGGTGTTGCGGGGGATATGTAGTCACAGGAAGTGACATCACTTCCTGTTCCTGGCAGGTGGCGCAGGGGAAATGATGTCACAGGAAGTGATGTCACTTCCTGTTTCCGGAGATGGCATATGGGGGAAATGATGTTATTTGGGGGAAATGATGTCACAGGAAGTGATGTCACTTCCTGTTTCTGGCGGTAGCATGACATCACCGGAAGTGACGTCGCCGGAAGTGATGTCACTTCCTGTTTCCGGCAGTGGCATTTGGGGGAAATGATGTCACAGGAAGTGACGTCACTTCCTGTTTCCGGCAGTGGCATTGGGGGGAAATAATGTCTTGGGGGAAATGATGTCACAGGAAGTGATGTCACTTCCTGCTTCCGGCAGGTTAGGGTTAGGGTTATGCATTTGGGGGAAATAATGTCATTTGGGGGAAATGATGTCACAGGAAGTGATGTCACTTCCCGGCAGGTGGCGCGGGGGAAGTGATGTCATAGGAAGTGATGTCACTTCCTGTTCCGGCGGTGGCATGACATCACCGGATGTGACATCACCGGAAGTGCCGTCACCTGTTTCCGACAGTGGCATTTGGGGGAAATGATGTCATTTAAGGGAAATGATGTTACAGGAAGTGATGTCACTTCCTGCTTCCGGCAGGTGGCACAGGGGGAATGTCACAGGAAGTGTCACTTCCTGTTTCCGGCGGCGCACATGCGAAGCGCGCGCGCACCCCTGCCTCCCCCCCCCAAGGTGTCCCTGGCTGGCCTTCAGACATTATGGCCACCCTAGCTTGACCAGACCCGCTTTGAGGATACTCTGGACCTGACCCTTTGGACCCATCTGCTGCCATTCTTAAAAGTGTTTTTTTTTCATACCTCTTGGGTCCTATACATTCTTCATGTGCTCACTGTACATCTGTCCTTCACTCCTATTTATAAGGATGTTACATGAATTTTGGGGAGGAGGAGCAAGATTTGTGGAGCAAATGTGTACAGCTTTGTGCCTTTTCTGCTGATGCAAAACTTTCAAGGGTCTGTAAAATGGAAAGGGGTAAACAAGGGGGAGGAAAACATTTCAGTGGGATTGGTCGGCATCTGAGATTTGGGCAAACAGAGGGGGAGGAGGAATACACAGAAGCGTTTGATGGAGATTGCACAGAAAGAAAGAAAATTGTTAACAATAAAGGTGGGTACGGGGGAGGAATAACAATGAGAGCGAAGAGTGTTATAAAACACTAATCTAAACGATGGTTCATAGTCACGTTCAGCATATTGGCACAAGATACCTGGTGACAAACTGAATGATGTTTTTAAAATTGTATTCCATGAAAAAAGAATCTCAGCCAAGTAATTTCTGAGACAGACCCCCCCCCCTAAAAGAATATTAAAACATACCAATAAATCATTGCAAATAGCAGGCAGAAGCATAAAAAGTCAATTAAAGCATCACATCAGTCAGTAAAAACCAGTAACTGAGTAACTTAGCCATAAAGTAAAACAAATTGAAGGGTCTACATGACAGGGACATTCTTCTCAATAGTTCCCTGCACTTAGGTCTAAGATTCACTTGAGAAAGGGCTTTTGGCATGGTACTATGGACTGCTGTGGCCACGTTCTGAGACCAGCCACAAAATGTTGAGGGGTTGCGAGACAAGTATCGTCCTTTGATGGGGAGCCAACAGTTTACAAACAGGTGCTCCCTGCTCACCCAAAGGCAGGGGTGGAATTCTAGCAGGAGCTCCTTTGCATATTAGGCCACACACCCCTGATGTAGCCAATCCTCCAAGAGCTTACAAAAAAGAGCCCTGGAAGCTCTTGGAAAATTGGCTACATCAGGGGTGTGTGGCTTAATATGCAAAGGAGCTCCTGCTGGAATTCCACCCCTGCCCAAAGGTGATGCTTCCTAGGGTCTTCTGAAGGACCCCTTGATCCAGTGAGGTTGAGGCAAACCAGAACTAGTTCACTGCTTCAGGGGAACCCCTAAGCAGACATAATAAAGTGTGTAGTGTACATTAGGGAATACTGTGTTGAATGCTTTTCTGTATCAGAATTCTGAAAGCACTGCAAAGCAGGTTTGTAGTATTTGTTTTTGGCTCTCTGAGTCCCAACCAACCTATAGCCACCCTGTAGGGTTTCCAAGCCAAGATCTGATCAGAGGTGGTTTGCCATTGCCTGCCTCTGCAGAGCATCTCTAGACTTCCTTGGTGGTCTCAGATACAAATATTGACCAGGACTGACTCTGCTGAGCCTCCAAGATCTGAAAAGATCAGGCTACCCTGGGCTATCCATGTCAGGGCTTCTAGGTTGGACTGATGTTAATTTTGTTGACAGTGATCTCTCTTTGGTTTGTGATTGATTTTCATTTAGATTTTAGCTTAAATTTGTTAACTAAATCCCTCTCAGCCAAGCCCTGACATAACCAGTCAAAAGCCTGAGTGAACAAATGTTTTCAGCTGATGCCTTAAATCATTGACAGGCTTTCATAGAATCATAGCGTTGGAAGGGAGCTCCAGGGTCATCTAGTCCAACCCCTGCACAATGCAGGAAACTCACAGATACCTCTCCCTAAATTCACAGGATCCTCATTGCTGTCAGATGGCCATCTAGCCTCTGTTTAAAAACTTCCAAGGAGAGCCCACCACCTCCTGAGGAAGCCTGTTCCACTGAGGAACCACTCTAACATTCAAAAAGTTCTTCCTAGTGTTGAGCCAGAAACTCTTTTGATTTAATTTCAACCCATTGGTTCTGGTCCTACCTTCTGGGGCCATGGAAAACAATTCCGCAGCATCCTCTATATGACAGCTCTTCAAGTACTTGAAGATGGTGATCCTATTACCTCTCAGCCGCCTCCTCCAGGCTAAACATGCTCAGCTCCTTCAACCTTTCTTCATAGGACTTGGTCTCCAGGCCCCTCACCATATTCATGAGCTGGGGGTTTAGCCAGTGGAGTTTCTGTTGCCACAGAATTCTGGTGACCACTGAAAAAGGACAGTTTTATTCAGTTGCTGGAGTCTTGTTTTGAGGTAGTACTCTTCAAGGACAGAGAGGAAAGTGACAGGAATAGGAACAGTTGATAGCTAGATGGGCTAGGGATTATATATGCTCTTTTGAGCGTTCTTTTTGTAATATTATTACGGTACATTGTATTGTCTAGTTCATTGCTGAAGTTCCCCCATATCTCTTGGCGATGCATATATGTTAATTCATCCTTACTGCTTTTTTGTTTCTGTCCTTGAACATATTCCTGTTTTTTTCTCCTCACTTGTATGTGGGGAAAAAATAGTTTGAGGTGAGGGACACAGGAGTGTAAGGTTTGTCTCTCCTGTAGCCATTCAAGTCTGCAATGTTCCACAACCTACAGATAGAAAGGAAAATTATGTATTGTATTTTAATTGTTGTCAGCTGCCCAGAGTCCCCTGTGAGGAGAGGGTGTGTGGTAAAAATAAAATACATTAACAAAAAAAAATTAATTATATCTAGAAAAAGAGCCTGAGGAATCGATTGTAGGAATCGAAAGATGGAGAAAAGCCAAGGTGTTTTCCCCTCTCAAAAGTTAAAAGCTTAATGGGGGCAGTTAGGTTCATCATCCCTGGAGCCTGAAGGGATGGTGAGGGACGCTTCAAGGTGCCAGGTGCTTCCCCTCAACTGTGGCAACCCCTCTGAAAGGAAGAACTGTGCACCAGATTATGCTATCAGCAGTTTGTCACACAAGCAAACAGGCAGGGGTGGAATTCTAGCAGGAGCTCCTTTGCATATTAGGCCATTCCCCTACGATGTAGCCAATCCTCTAAGAGCTTACAAAAAAGAGCCTTGTAAATTCTTGGAGGATTGGCTACATCATGGAGTGTGTGGCCTAATATGCAAAGGAGCTCCTGCTAGAATTCTACCCCTGCGGAACAAGTATAGAAGTCAACAGACTTGATGAGCCATAAAACCCGTCTTAGATGACCGCTCGCCTCACCTTTCAAAAACAGGGGCATACACAACAGAGTCTCTGCAGAAAATCTTATTTGTCGCATAGATTTTACAAAGAGTTATATGTGGTCTTGTATCATTCAAATAATGGGAAAATCAAATTATGCAGATACATGTTTGAGGATGCTTGGCCCAAGCCTTCGTTGTCTTGGCTGGCTGAAAATAGAATCCTGCTATGTAATTTTTGCATCATTGAATGTGTTGCATTTAGCTTACTGAAATTAGGATTCTACTGTGTAATTTTGTATCATTTCATGCGTCATGTTAAGACCTTACACTTTGCTTTAGTTCTGTTTCTAGATTTCTGATTGGTTCTACAAGCCTAATCCTGTGTCATATTGTTTATTGAATAGCCTATCCTGTGGATTGTGTTGATTCACTCTGGGTGATCCTCCTTGAGTCCACATGAAAAAGGCAGACTATAAAAAGAGTTGCCAGGTCTGACTCAAGAAATATCTGGGGACTTTGGGAGTGGGGCCAGGAGACTTTGGGGGTGCAGCCAAGAGCAAGCATGATTGACCTTCAAAGGGAGTTCTGACAATCACATTTAATGCGACTGCACGCCTTTTAAATGCCTTCCCTCCATTTGGAAATAATGAAGGAAAAGCACCTTCTCTCGGGTCTTGTAGAATTGAACCCCCTGGTCCAACCTTTTTGAAACTTGGTGTTTTGAGGCAAGGCACCAGATACTATGCAGAAAATTTGGTGCCTCCAACACAAAAACAGCCCCCTCAGAGCCCCAGATTCCCATGGATCAATTCTCCATTATGCCCTATGAGAATTGTTCTCCATAGGGTAAAATGGAGTACCCAGCACACATTTCCCTCCTCTGATCTGTTTTCTGATAACTCTGAAGTGGGGGGGAGGGCCTCCAAACCAGGGGATCCCCTGCCCCCAACTGGGGATTGGCAACTCTAACTGTAAATAAATAAATAAATATACCATTTCAGGGTTCTGTATACTTGGTATTCATGCCTCTATGTAAGAGGACAGCTGTATCAGCCTGAGCCCCAGAACCTCTGTTGTCACTTGTGTTCTCACTTTTCCAGGGTGAGCGAGGCCCAATGGGACCAGCTGGGCAAGATGGAATCCCTGGTCCAGTGGGACTTCCTGGCCCAGCCGGGCCACCAGGACTTGGCGGAGAAGACGGTGACAAGGTAGTGGTCCTTCCTCACTGAGAGCAGTGGTTGGAGAGCGAAAACTTCTGCAGAGTTTGTTTTTGTTTCCATGACAATTGGTTCCATGGCAACCCATTTGTTGTTCTTTCCATAGCCTTGGTTTCCCCCAGGCAAAGTCTTTGCTCAGTGGTACATGTCTTTACCTCACAATGGTTTCCACAGCAATCGTTTCCGTGGCAAGGCATGGTGGTCTTATGGTGATCTCTCTTTGCAGGGAGAGATGGGTGGCCCAGGACAGAAGGGAAGCAAAGGGGACAAGGGGGAAGCGGTGAGTGTGATGGGTTGCTGATGGACTTGGGGGATCAACCAACATGACTGTCCTTGTGTTAACACTGCTTGTGGCTTTTTATTATCTGGCCATTGAGCCATGTTGAAGGGATCTGAAATACAGGAAGTGAAGAAATGGGGAAGAAGGTAAAAGGTATCTTCTCAGTCTCACACTCTCTTTCCTTGCAGGGTCCCCCAGGGCCTACTGGGATCCAGGGACCCATCGGGCATCCAGGCCCTGCTGTGAGTATTGATTCCACCCTTAAATCTGTACTGATGTCTTCAATACTCTGAAGCCTTAAAACTGTCTCCTCCACCCTTTCCCTGTGCTTGACTCATTTCTTCTGAAATCTGCCCTCTTTCTTCTATTTCTGCTGGCTTTGGCTTGTATCCAATATTCCCTCTAAGTCAGGGGTGTCACACATGTGGCCCAGGGGCTGAATCAGGCCCCCGGAGGGCTCGTATCAGGCCCTCGACCAACCGGCTGTCATCTTCTTCCTTCTCCCTCTCTCTTGCTTTCTTCTGCAAAATAGCTTGCTTTGCAAGGCTTGCTCAGTCTCACAGGGGCTACAGAGCAAAACCTCTCTTCCTTCTATCGGCTGAGGCTCCTGGTCATCTGGGAAAGGAGGAAAAAAGGCAGAGCTTCCTTTGCCCAGCACTCTGGATCCCACAGAAGAAATACAAAGAAAGCACTGAGTGCTAGTGTTTTAAGCATGTTTTATTTTAAGGGTTTTGATTTTTAAAAAATGAATTGCATTTGTCTGTTTCCTTTGTAAAGTTCCTATCTCTACTACCTAATCTTAAATAGGTACACACATGGCCCGGCCTGACAAGGTCTCATTTATGGCAGATCCGTCCCTCCTGAGTTTAACACCCCTGCTCTAAGCAGCGGAGTCTTGTGAGCAAAAATTCTACTTTGTGAGCTACTGGCTTTAAAGTTGTGAGCAGCTGCATAAAAATTTGTTTGCTCTGGAGCCATTTTTCCTGAGCTAAGACAAAAATATGTGAGTTGGGGGGGGGGCTAAAAACTTCTGAGCTTGCTCACACTAACTCAGCTCCGAGGAAGCACTGCTTGTTTCTTCTTCTCACAAGAGAAGAGGCTGAGTAGCTTGGCTGGCTGCAAAAACCTCCCTTGCTAGCCTCCTAACTTTTTGACATTTCTTGAAAGGGGATGGGATGGTGTGAGGAAAGAGATCTGTATTAATTGAAATCCTGACCTGTGTCTTGCTAACAGGGAGTGGATGGGGAGCCCGGCCGCCGAGGGCAGCAGGGTATGTTTGGCCAGAAGGGAGATGAGGGAGCCCGTGGATTCCCAGGAACCAGTGGCCCATCAGGTTTGCAGGTGAGCATGAGTGCTTGGAGGGTTGGATAATCCTGGGGTTGGAGGAGTTCTGGAAGACAGTGTGCTACATTGAATCTGGATGTGAGATCAGGGGCATCAGACATGGGGTACATGTGTATTTGACAGTGGTTTGTAAGAAAGGTGTTTACAGGTTAGACATTAGAGTACTGCAAGTCATGTTAATTCTTAATATGAGAAATTCTGTGAATTCTGAAGTTCTGAAAATCAATATTTTGTCATCATAATTTCCAAATGTCGACACTTTGAAATGAGCCACTGGTACAATAAGTTGCTCAAGATTGGACATTTTGAAACAAGTCCTTGTAAAACAACAATTTTTATTTTGAGTTTCCAGATATTCAGATTATGGTGCAATAAATAGAGTTTGCTATAGAAAGTTGCATTTGCACACTCTTACTGAGCCAGTTTGGTCTGGTGGTTAAGTGTGCTGCGGACTCTTATCTGGGAGAACTGGGTTGGATTCCCCACTCCTCCACTTGCAGCTGCTGGAATGGCCTTGGGTCAGCCATAGCTCTGGCAGAGGTTGTCCTTGAAAGGGCAGCTGCTGTGAGAGTCCTCTCAGCCCCACCCACCTCACAGGGTGTCTGTTGTGGGGGAGGAAGATAAAGGAGATTGTGAGCCGCTCTGAGATTCAGAGTGGAGGGCAGGATATAAATCCAATATCTTCTTCTTCTTACTCAAAGCTGATTCCCAGATGGAAAAAGTCCCTGTTCTGACATGAAACTGAAATGGGTTTGTTTGAAAAATCTACTTCAGTCTTTATCTCTTATAATGCAGAATCTGAAAGCATAGATGTTATATTCCAAAACTACATTTATAAACTCTAGACAGAGGAGAAGGGTAATGCTTTCTTTTTAAATAAATAAATAAATAGGGTAAGTCTTCCTACTTTATTTATTTAATTCAGTTTATTCCCACAAAGTAGGCTCAGGGCAGGTTCCATCATCACATCATAAAAAAAGACAATAAAAACCATTAAAATGGTAATATAGACAGTTAAAATTACAATCTAGGTTTAAAACTGGCTTTAACAAACTCTACCTCAACAGGAAGGACCTATCGGTCTAAGGCCTGCCAGATCCCAGCTCACTGAAATGGAAGGGGAGGCATAATAACAGGATGTCCCCTGCCTCAACTGAAGGCCTGGTGGAAGAGCTCTGTTTTACAGGCCCTGCAGAACTATATAATAATAATATAATAATAAATTTTATTTCTATCCCGCCCTCCCCACCTCAGCAGGCTCAGGGCGGCTAACAACATTTTATAAAAACATACAATAATAATAATAAAACCTTTAAGTTTAACAATATAAAACATCAACAATAAACTTAATAACATTAAAAACCAGTTCAATAAATACAGTTATTCTGCGGTATAGTTCTTCAACCGCATTGGCGGCTCCTTAATTTCTGATCTTCCTAACAGTCCGGGTGTGCAAATTTAAAAAGGACGGTCTTGCAGGCCCTGCGGAACTGCTCAAGGTTCCGCAGGGCCCGCACCTCCTCGGGGAGTCGGTTCCACAGAGTAGGAGCCGCAATCGAGAATGCCCGTGCTCTGGTGCTCTGATATTTAATCTCCTTCGGCCCGGGGATGGTCATTAGATTTTTCCCGACTGACCTCAGTGCTCTCTGGGGTTCGTATGGGGAAAGACGGTCCCTCAGGTAGGCAGGTCCTCGGCCATATAAGGCTTTAAACTATAGCAAGTCCTGATGCGACCAGATCTCAAAGGGGAGCTCATTCCACCAGGCAGGGGCCAAAGCTGAGAAAGCCCTGGCCCTAGTCAAGGCCAGCCAGATGTCTCTAGGGCCAGGGACCACCGGAAGATGTTGAGCAGCTGATCTTAAAGACCTGCAGGGCCCATATAGAGAGAGCCAGTTTGGTGTAGTGGTTAAGTGTGCGGACTCTCATCTGGGAGAACCGGGTTTGATTCCCCACTCCTCCGCTTGCAGCTGCTGGAATGGCCTTGGGTCAGCCATAGCTCTCGCAGAGATTATCCTCGCAAGGGCAGCTGCTGTGAGAGTCCTCTCAGCCCCACCCACCTCACAGGGTGACTGTTGTGGGGGAGGAAGATAAAGGAGATTGTGAGCCGCTCTGCGATTCGGAGTGGTGGGATATAAATCCAATATCATCATAATCATAGGGGAAGAGGCAGTCCCAAAGGTACGCTGGCCCATGGCTGTATAGGACTTGTAAGGTACTTGTTTAATTAAGTGGGGTACTTTATTCACAGGGGATGCCAGGCCCTCCAGGAGAGAAGGGTGAAAGCGGTGATGTCGGCCCAATGGTAAGAGCTGTCTCTTCAGCCTCAAACCTGATCCTCTCCTTGAAGTCACTGCCGATGCCTCTCCAGCTGTCTCAGTGATGTTTTTTTTCTCTCTCTAGGGCCCACCAGGAGCTCCAGGACCTCGAGGCCCACAGGGGCCGATTGGCGGGGAAGTGAGTATCCATTCTCTTTGCGCACAGAGCAGATGGGCCACTTTTGAATGTCAGGAAAAAACACAGTCTATACATCCAGGTTGTCCTTCTCCTTCCTGAGAAGGATGGGGGAAAACAGTTAGTTTATTTGATTTATATCCTGCCCTCCCCGCCAAAGCAGACTCAGGGCAGCTCACAGTTCATAATAATAAAACAACATCAATATAAAAACATTAGGCTAAAAATAACAATTAGGTGCTATTACTATAGAAATAAATAAATAGGCGGCATTCAGATCGTCTTAATAAGCACCATTCACATCTAGTGGTCTCGGTGATGGCATAGCACGTTTAGCGGTGCAGTCCTTTCATCCGGTGCCACAATTAACGGTTAAACACAAGGTGGAATAGCGTGGTCTTGCAGGCCTTTTGGAACTAGGTAAGGTCCCACAAGGCTCTGACGTCTGCTGGAAGTTGATTCCACCAATAAGGAGCAGTAACAGAGAAGGCTCTTGCACATGTCGCTTTAAGTCTTGCTTCTCTCGGCCTGGGGATCAATAACAGTACAATATCCTCTCCAGGATCAGCACATGGGCAAATATTGCTTTTGGCCAATGCATGGCATGGTCCTTTTACATTACGTAAGACAAACAAGCAACACTGGCCGATTTGCATATTACTGAATACACAGATTGTGCATTATTTTGCTTGTTGCAAATTCATTGGTATATGGGAGTTTCCCCAACAGTCCAGAAAACACCACCTCCGCTAGACTGTCAAGAAAATGGAGCAAGATGGAAAGCTGAAGCCCCTTCCCCGTCCATGCTGCAGTTGTGATCCAAATTGGCCGCCACACATCTGGGAAATGGAGAACCTGCAGCATGGGGTGGGGACCTCAGACCCCAACCTGTGCTTTCGACATTGTGTGAATCAGCCTCAGTCAACCAGATAGTCAGCCAGTTGAGAAGGGAGGATGCTGTGGTGTGCTGATCTGTACTATTTCTAAAGTGTCTTCTCTAATTCCAGGGCCCACAGGGACAACCGGGTGGGATAGGACAACCTGGTCCTGTTGGAGAAAAGGTGAGTTCAAGCCAGGTGCTTGGAGTTGTCACAAATTTGTGAGGGGTGAATGGATCCTCCTCCACCCCATCCAGTGTAGTTTCCAGAAACTTCATGCCATGGTAATTGTGTTAGTCTTTATGGTGCCATGCGATCCTTTTGTCATTTGTTCCCATGTGCATGCCCCTTTCTTCTAGCAGCCCCATCTTCTGCCAGTAGCAGATGTAATAAAACTGGGAGCTGTAAGTGGAGCATGATGGACAAAATGGACCAGATTGCAGGAACTTAGGCACTATGAACAGGGGGGACACACCCATTGGAGGTTGGAGGTGCTATGGAGGTGCCGGGATCATCGTGGGGCACATCCATAGATAAGGAAATAGAAAAAGTTTGCTCTGGATAATCAAGGAAAAGAAAGGTAATATTCAGGGGTCATTTTGTAGAAAAATAGGTGGTGGAGCTCATCCAGGGATTGTTATGCAGCTGCACCTATTATTCAGTGGACAAGGTGGGGAGGAGGAGGGGGAACCATCAGAAAGGTTCAGGAGCTGTGCTCCTGTGAGCTCCCGCTGAATTCAAGGCCTGGTAATATTTAATTCATAAAGTGAGGGACTGGAAAATGAAGATTGCTTGAGACTGCAGGCTCTTGCATGGAAGCCCTGCTTCCATAATGTTAGTTGTGAAACAGTAGGTTGCACTTGCACTGCCATAAAAGGGAGAGGCACTCTGCACATGCTGAACTCTGTGCTCCCTATACTCCAGCCATTGAAACTGAAATAGACCAAAGTTATGTTCTTCTGTAGCTGTGGCTATGAAGATACTGACTTGGCGAAACATGTGTCATACCCCTCTGAGCAGAATTCAGCCTGTAGAATAGGCAGTAGAGTCTGACTTTCTAGACAGTCATGTGAAGAAGAAGTAGTAGCAGCAGAAGCAGTAGCAGAATCCGAAAAATGTGCAAAGAAGACCCAGGAAGTCTTTCCCCAAGCTATGCAGGCAGGTGTTTAATGAGTTTAATTTGGGGAGGGGTCCATCCCAGATGTTGCAGACCCCAGGCTCTGAGTCAGAACTGGAGAGACTTCAGGCTAGGCCAGATCCAGAGATGTTCATTCCGTTTCTCTCTCATCCACAGGGTGAACCAGGTGAAGCAGGAGACCCTGGACCAACCGGGGAACCAGGCCCACCAGTGAGTTTCTATTGGAGAGGGGCTGTGGGGAAACATCGTGCTTTATTCCTTCTAGGGCTAGCTTGCTTCAGCGTGTTTTCTGCTCAAGGCTGAGCAAATCTGCCTAGGTGTGAGTCACTTGGTGAAGCTGGAACTCTGCAAAGATGTGAAACTCCCTTGAAAATTAAGTGAAGATCCCAAGAAGCTGCTTTTACAGATATGTTTGTCAAGGAACAGCACCTGACCAGCATACCTGTGTGTGTGTCTTTGCAGGGAGTGAAGGGCTATGCGGGTGAAAAAGGAGATTCTGGCCAAACAGGGGCTGCAGGACCCCCTGGCAAGAAGGGTCCCCCAGGAGAAGATGGGGCCAAAGGGAATCTGGTGAGTTATAATATCAGCATCTGGAGGTAAAACAGAGGGCAATCTGCAAGAAAGCTTCTTGCGCCAAGCCCATGCAGTCTGGAAAGAAGAGAGGTTGGTCTTATTGATCACCTAGCTCTCTAATTCCCAGCAGGGAAAAAGAAAAGCACAGTTTCTTTAAGGCTGGCGGAACAGATACTCTGATTCCACAAAGGCCTTTGGAAATGAGAGTTACAAGTGCAGAGAGACTTGAAAATCAGGGCTTTTCTTGTAACAGGAACTCCTTTGCATATTAGGCCACACACCCCTGATGTAGCCAATCCTCCTGGAGCTGACAGTAGGCCCTGTAAGAAGAACCCTGTAAGCTCTTGGAGGATTGGCTACATCAGTGGTGTGTGGCCTAATATGCAAAGGAGTTCCTGCTACAAAAAAAGCCCTGCAGAAAAGTCATAGAATGGTAACAGTGGGAGGGAACCCCAGGTCATTTGTTCAAGGCTACTAGCACAAGCAGGGCTAACCCTAGATTGTCTGGCCCCTAGACAAGGCTAACGTCTGGAGCACCCTCCTCCTCTGCACCAATAACATCACTGAGTCACATGGGGGCACCCAATTGGGCACCCCCAGAAGGCCAGCACCCTATGCAGTCGCCTAGTTTGCCTAGTGGCAGGGTCGACCCTGAGCAGAAGATGGGAAAATTGAAGACGACAATGTCCTTCTCTCTGACTGGACATGTCTCTCTCAGAGTTCATAGAAACTTATAGAAAAGTCTGCAGTCAACTGAATCCACCAAGAGAAGTACTTCTGTTTCCATTCTGGGTGGCTGATGCTATCATAGGGGTTCTGTCTTGAGCTATATAGTATTCACTGGCTGCTCATGTCCCTCTTCACAGGGCCCAATAGGCTTTCCTGGCGACCCAGGCCCATCCGGCGATCCTGGCCCTCCCGTGAGTATCAGTCTTTTCCAACGCTGCACTAGAATGTTATATTTGGGCTGCGATCACACACACTAAAGAATGCACTTTCAATCCAATTTCAATGCTCTTTCCAACTGGGTTTTGCCAGTTCACACATGTAACATCCAGTTGGAAAGTGCATTGAAAGTGCATTATTTAGTGTGTGTGATTGCAGACTCTTTCTGGGATGGTGATGTTGGTTTAGATAGGCAACTCTAAGAGAAACAGCTGGAAGTTGGGACCACTGAGAAGTCTGTTTCCAGCGTTTGAATGGAAACGCTAATCTCCAAATGGGCACTCAAGCCCTGCTCGAATCCTACCATTCTCAACAAACATTACACAGTGTGTATAAGGACTGTTACGCCAGGCTTTAGCAATAGGATGAAAGAGATCTTGAGGTTTTATACAGAACGGTAACATTATAATGGCCTGTATAAAACCTCAAGATCTCTTTCATCCTATTGCTAAGCCTGGCACAATAGTTCTTATACACACTTTGTCATGTTTGTTGTTGATGAAGTCCAGATGTTGAATAAAAGATTTAATGAGTTAAAAGAGAGCCTGCAATGCTGAAACGATTTACAGTGTTTTGTTGAGGATCCCTATTTGTAATATCTGGAAAGGCTTGGAGGATGGGATTCAACTTTCTTTCCTGCTAGGATAAATGAACATATCAAAAATAACAGGACTATTTTGCTTAGTGAGCAGTTGTTGACCTAAACCAGGGAGGCTTGGATTCAAATCCCTACTTAGTCATGAAATTCACTGGGTAACCTTGGAGCAACAATATCCTGCCTCACAAACGGGGCTTTTTTTTTTTTAACAGGAAAACACAGGAACAGCCCTGGCTGGCTTGGCATCAGGGGGTGTGGCCTAATATGCAAAGGAGTTCCTGCTGGGCTTTCTCTACATAAAAAGTCCTATGCGGAACAATGGTGATGTCAGGGGTGTGTCCTAATATGCAAATGAGTTCCTAATAGGCTTTAGCTACCCCCCCAAAAGCCCTGTTCACAGGTGCATTAAAGCCATGTTTCCCAACCTGTGGGTCAGGACCCAAAAGTGTGTCATGAAGCTTCTGAAAGTGGGTTGCAGACCAGCCTTCTCTAATGGCTGTCCCTGCCCTTTCCATTGCTCTTTTCATTTTGCATTTTGGAAACTGGAATCTGACCCTGGAAACAGCTGGTATTTTTCTCTTCACTGCATATACATGTTGATCATTTAAAACGTATCCTGATGGTTACTGGAGCAACATATGGACATATGAAGCTGCCTTATACTGAATCAGACCCTTGGTCCATCAAAGTCAGTATTGTCTACTCAGACTGGCAGCGGCTCTCTGGGGTCTCAAGCTGAGGTTTTTCACACCTACTTGCCTGGACCCTTTTTAGTTGGAGATGCCGAGGATTGAACCTGGGGCCTTCTGTTTACCAAGCAGATGCTCTACCACTGAGTCACCATCCCTCCCCAAACTAGACACTTAGAGAGTTTAAGGGGGTGTAATGGAGAAAGAGAGGGGGGTCAAAGGCTGGAATGTAACCTCCACGTGCAAAGGCTGAATATGCTGGAATGCCACTTGCTTCAGGTTCATGGTGGAGGCAGCTGCACTCTGGGTGATGTTTGTCAGTTTCTCAAAAACATCTGGTTAGTCACTGTAGAAAATGGTCATAGTTTGCCTAGGGTGCCTAAAAAACATTGGGCCAGCCCTGGATGGATCATCATACCATGTACATTTGCAATCGCACACACTAAATAATTAAATTTCAATCCACTTTCAGTGCAGTTTCCAACTGGATTTTGCTAGCTCACACAGTAAAATCCAGTTGGAAAGTGCCCTGAAAGTGGATTGAACATGCATTATTTAGTGTGTGATCACAGCCTTGGATTTCATGGGTCAGCGTATAAAAAAGATTGGAAACCACTGTATTAAAGGCCTCATAATACCAGAGCACCTTGGGAAAAGAGTGCATTAAAAATATTTACAGGGAACCTCCAGACTATATTACCCAGTCCAGACTTGTCGATCAATTAAGAAAATTGAACAATTAACTTGTTGGACAATTAAGACTTGGTGAACAATTAAGAAAATTAATTAAGATTTTTTTTTCAAGAAAATTACCCTCATTTCATCATATTAGCTGAATTTTGCATTTTGAATTCAAGTTTTTGAGTTTTGAACGGGTATCTGTCTGTCTCTCTTATTTTGCAAAATCAGTGTTCAAACAAAGATTCTTGATAAATGTTTTAGTCTTGTTGTGCAGTATTGTGAAGTATCCAGGAATCTATTCATACTAATTCCTCCCCTCCCCGTATTTAGATGGCTGTTCCACCAGTGGTTGGCTTGCTTGGGAGGCCTGCTGGTTTAGTCACTGGGAATGAGTTATTTCCATTAACCCAATTTCCTGTTCAAGAAGGGTGTCAGGTGGACCTCCTGATGGCACCTCGGCTTTGGCCACTGTGTGACACAGAGTATCAAACAGGATGGGCCATTGGGCCTGATCCAGCATGGCTTCTCTTACATTCTTAAAGCTGCTGGTGGTCTTCCTGATGGCCCCTGGATTTTGGCCATTGTGTGACACAGAGTCTTGGACTGGATGGACCAATGGCCTGATCCAACATGACTTCTCTTATGTTCCTCTTTCTCATTCTGTTCAGTCACTGGTGTTGAGACAGCTGTTCAACAAGAGGGGATCGATAGACTTCAATGCTAATTTGTACATGTCTTCTACTTAGGGTATCGATGGTGCTCCTGGTGAGAAAGGTGACATGGGGGATCCTGGCCTTCCAGTGAGTATGGCAGGCATGAGTTTAGAGGAGCAATCTCTCAACACCCCTCCCCACATACACAGTTGTTGATTTTGTTTGTTTCTTTTATGGCCAAAGTGAAACTGTATATAAATAAAACAGATGTTAGGTTGTCACTACATTATAGATTTCAACTGATTTAGTTATTCCTTTTTCCAGGAAACCATGATAACTGTAGTTCTAAGGTATTGACACATACATCCATAGGTGCCATGGTACCTAGTGCTGTGTTTCTTGGTGCCCATTTCCTTCTCCCCCAAACTGAAGTGCTGGTCCTGACTTTTCTCCACCTCAGAACCGAAGGTGCTTCAGAACAGGCCATGAGATGTGTCATATCTGTATCTTTAGGAAGCACTCATTCATGAAACAGCTTCATACAGCAAAGAAACACAGTTGACTTGGAAACTTCCAAAATTTTGTGACTAGCCTCAGTGACAGCCATTTTGTGGTTAGCAGTACCACTGTTAAATACTGGGTTTGATGGTAAGGATGAGGACACCAAGCATAGTGATCAGCTCTTTTTATTGTGATTCCAGCAAAAACTAACACACAACACACAGGCCTCAGTCTGGTTATATACACTAAAACTTCAGCCACTCCCCAAACTATTGGAAGGTTTAAACTGACCCCAGGCACCCTATTGGCTGCCTGTAGCAGCCCGTCCAATCGGCCTGAGGATTCCACATTCCTAGTGGTCTATTGTTCTAAACTCCAAGCTCCTGCTGGGTTTTGGAGAATGTCTAGGCATGCCCTCCAGTCAGTCGTTATTCAGCAAGGTACAAGAAAACAAGCCCAGACATAACAATCACACAAGGTGACACACTTTTTTTTTTCTAAATTCTGGAAGTGGTTGTTTCTTAACAAAGTTAGGGATCGCTGTCCTGGAGAGCCAGTGTGGTGCAATGGTTAGCATGTCAGACTAGGATTTGAGAAACCTAGGTTTGAATCAAATAGGAGTCGATTGCACCTTTATGACCAACTTCGTTTTATTCAGAACGTAAGCTTTCGTGTGCATGCACACTTCTTCAGACAAGGAATGAGGTACAGTGAGCAGAGCCAAGTGCCAAACCCCACCAGCTATATGTGGCTCTGCTTACTGTACCTCCTTCCTCGTCTGAAGAAGCGTGCATGCACATGAAAGCTTATGTTCTGAATAAAACTAACTTGGTCTTAAAGGTGCAATCAATTCCTATTTTGTTCTACTACTTCAGACCAACATGGCTGCCTATTTGGATCTATCTAGGTTTAAATCCACACTCTGCTATGGAAGCTTGCTAAGTGTCCTTGGGGCAGTCAAATATTCCCAACATATCCCACATCAAAGGGTTGTTGAGAGGGTAAAATAAGGAAGGGAATGATGTAAAGCAGGATACAAATTAAGTAAACAGATAGAGAAATAACTAAATGGAACTCTTACATAACTCTTAGTGATTTGATGTGGTGAAATGATTTCATAGTACACTTTTATATATGTTTTAGATCAAGGTCTCCAACCTTTTTTTATGTCTATGGGCACCTCTGCAATTCTGACGCAGGGTGGAAGATCCAACCACAAAATGGCTGCTGCAGAAGGTGGAGCAAACCACAAAATGGTTGCCATGGGAGGCGGAGCCACACACATTAAAAAGCACATGGGAAGCCCAAGTGCAGGGGGGAAAGAGGGATAATGTTAAAAAGACATTGGGAAGGAGGCGTGAGAGAATAAAACCACCGCTGCAGCAGCTTGCTGTTGTTGAAACAATATTGTTTTAATCTTCACGGCCAATCAGATCTCCAGTAGTCAGTTAGAAACCGTGCTTGGTGGGCACCACTGGGTGCCATGTTGGGGGGCCCCTGTTTTAGATGTTTAGATATTTGAACTTCTGTTTTAGATGTTTTGCGTCTATCTATCTATCTATCTATCTATCTATCTATCTATCTATCTATCTATCTATCTATCTATCTATCTATCTATCTATCTATCTGTCTGTCTGTCTGTCTGTCTGTCTGTCTGTCTGTCTGTCTGTCTGTCTGTCTGTCTGTCTGTCTGTCTGTCTGTCATATGTAGACTTTTGTTGACATTTAAAATAAAATGCTCTCTGATTTATTTTTAGGGACTGCCAGGAGTTTCTGGGGAGCCAGGTCCTCATGGACCACCAGGGAAGAGGGTAAGTTGCAATTTCAAGGGAGAAAGTGATCCACAGTGCTGCACATTCTCAGTTACATGACAATGCACAGTTGATCTCTCTAAGGGAAGGAAAGGAGAATTCTGATGTTGAGGATTTGGCTGCAGATTCTGTGTAGGCTCACTTGGAAAGAAGCACTCATCCTTGCAATCAGAAGCATTATCTCAGAGTAAAACATAACCAGGATTGTCCTGAAATGTTGTTTGTTTGTTTTAAAACATACTCCTACGTCTCATGGCTTTAAAGAGAATGTGCACAAATGTAGGCAGTTTCAGTGACATGCTTAGGATATAATTCAAAGATGTGTGACTTTTGTATATCTCATATTCTTGGCCTAGCAAAACTGGTTTGCAGAGTCCCTCAGAATGAACCTCCTGTAGTTCAGGAAAAAAAGGTTAAAACAAGGCATTCCCCCCCCCTCCAAGAATGAGTGCAAACCAAAGACATTTTTCATACTTTATGGTAATTTCAGAAATCAGAGATCCTTTTCCCCCCAACAAATACAACTTTATTGAAGGATTCTTGTCATACAAGTACCAATAACAGGCAATAATAATGTAACAAGAAGCAATGACCAGCTGGTCTGTTCTTCCTGTTATGTAGAGGCAAAAAATTATATTTAAGTTGTGTGTGTGTATGTGTGTGTGAGTCAACCTGCAGCCGGCTACCTGAACCCAGCTTCTGCTGGGATTGAACTCAAGTCATGAGCAGAGCTTAGGACTGCAGCTTTACCACTTTGCGCCACGACGAGGCTCTTACATATATATGTATACACATACACACACACAGATAAGTTTTGTGTGTGTGTGTGTGTGTATATATATATATACACACACATACATACACACATGCACATCAACTTAACCGTTACAATGTCATTCAATATATAGCATTAATTGCTTCTAAAATACTGTAGCACTCATCTTTAATAGCTAAATATTCTAGAAAATAAAACTGACAGCCACAAATCTTGAATTGTAAAGGTCACAGGATTCTAAATGTTTTTTGTTCTGAGTTTTGTGTCTGTATGTGCATTATGCAGAATCAAATCACTTCCAGCTTATGGCAACCCTATGAATTAATGTCCTCCAAAACATCCTATTGTTAACAGCCTTGTAGGTCTTGCAAGCTGAAGGTCGTGGCTTCCTTTATCAAGTCAATCTGCCTCATATTGAGTCTTCTTCTTTTCCTACAGCCTTCAGCTGTTCCTAACTTTATTGTCTTTTCCAGAGACTCTTGTCTTCTCGAGGTGTTAGACTTCTGGAATATCCTTCAAAGCAAGTCATGAATCCGGATTGAGAATGGGCATTGCTTTTTTTTCTTGCAGCATTCCTTTAGATTTGCTCTTTTCTTAGATGACCTTCATCTGAAAGTTGGATAGGGATGTTAAAAGATGAGAAACTCACCCCCCTCCTTTCTAATAAACTATGTCATGCAGTGATATCATCTCTGTTCCAGGGACCTCCTGGGCCAGTGGGCCGTGAAGGCCGACAGGGTGAAAAAGGGGCCAAGGTAAGAGAGTTTATACAGCTTCCAGCAGAAGATGTACCTGGGGTCCATTTCCGGGGTTCTGATCACTCTTCTCAAGTTCAGCTTGATCAGCTGTCCCATTTCTATGTCCCTCACACGCAGAGAGCCAGTTTAGTGTAGTGGTTAAGCGTGCGAACTCTTATCTGGGAGAACCGGGTTTGATTCCCCACTTTTCCACTTGCACCTGCTGGAATGGTCTTGGGTCAGCCATAGCTCTCACAGAGCTGTCTGTGAAAGGGCAGCTTCTGGGAGAGCTCTCTCAGCCCCACCCACCTCACAGGGTGTCTGTTGTGGGGCGGGGGGAAAGTAAAGGAGATTGTGACCGCTCTGAGACTCTGAGATTCAGGTGGGATATAAATCCAATATCATCATCATCACCATCATCTTCTTCTTCTCCTCATTCCCACCCCCCATCATCTTCAGTGGAGGAATGCACCCTAGAATGGGTTAACTCTGCCCAACACCAGGAGAGTTGAGCAGCAGAAACGTGAACCAAACAAATAACCAGATGTCACTAAAATGCATGTCTTTCTCTGTCTTCAGGGGGAGCCTGGCACAGAAGGGCCTCCAGGAAAGATGGGCCCCGTGGGCCCCCAGGGGCCCCCAGGTCGACCTGGCTCAGAAGGGCTACGAGGGATTCCTGGCCCAGCAGTGAGTGCCTTCACTTGTAAGCAAGCGGCAGGGGCACTGATGACAGATAGTGGGTATTGTAAAGTGAGTTCAGTCAGCTCGAGAGCCAGTTTGGTGTAGCGGTTAAGTGCCCCGGACTCTTATCTGGGAGAACCGGGTTTGATTCTCCAGTCCTCCACTAACACCTGCTGGAATGGCCTTGGGTCAGCCATAGCTTTCACAGGAGTTGTCCTTGAAGGGGCAACTGCTGTAAGAGCTCTGTTAGCCCCACCTACCTCACAGGGTGTCTGTTGTAGGGGAAAAGGTAAAGGAGATTGTGACCGCTCAGACTCTGAGATTCAGAGTATAGGGCGGGATATAAATCCAATATCTTCTTCTTCTCTGAAGTAAGCAGCAACAGTTTATTCGAGGGAACAGTCACAAACAGGCAACTGCACTCAATATATACCCTGTGGCTGAGTTAAACACGGCCCCTTTAATCGGCAGCGATCCCCTCTATTGGTCTCTCCAGGAACCTTCATTTGCATTTGCTGAAAGAAATGCCTTATGTCCCGATTGGCCGGTTTTAAGAGAATGGCCAATCGGAATGTAGGCATCAGGATCCCGGAGAATAATGGAAGCATGCTTCGAGCTCAGGGCTACTAACCGTGAACACAGCAATTACATAACAGTGGGGGGAACATCTTAATATGGTTTCCACCGGGCTGAAGAAAAACTAGAGAAGGAAAGGCAGGTTAGCATCCTTCATCTGTTTAAATGGGTGGAAGAGAAGCAGATGGACTTCTATTAGTCATTTTTTCCTGCATGGGAGAGGACTTGGAAGCAATGTTTGTTTATTTCTCTTTGAAATGCAAGCATGTTGATTTAGGTTCAACGTTAGAAAGAACCTCCTAGTGCTATGAAAAGTCTGGCACTCAGAGGCGATGCTTAGAAAGGTCCTGGGATCTCATCTGTTGGTTCTCTCCCTGTTGTAAAGAGAACTCTTTGAACTGATCATTCCAAATGGGTAGCCTTACTAGTCTGCAGCAGCCAAATAATACAGGGATCCGGTGACATTTCAGAGCCGTGGTTGCCAAAATTTTCTTTACTGAGATCTTCTTTCTGAGTAATCAAGACTATCCCATAACCATTCAGGGAGGAACGGTGGCTCAGTGGCAGAGCATCTGCTTGATAAGCAGAAGGTCCCAGGTTCAATCCCTAGCATCTCCAACTAAAAACGGTCCAGGCAAGTAGGCATGAAAAACCTCAGCTTGAGACCCTGGAGAGCCGCTGCCCGTCTGAGAAGACAATACTGACTTTGATGGACCAAAGAGGGTCTGATTCAGCAGAAGGCAGCTTCATATGTCCATATGTCCAACCACACCCATAATGTTACCAAATGTTTGTCTGTTCAGCAAATTGACTAGGAAGGGAGCTACCATAAGTGGAGCTACTAGCTAAACTGCATGTACAAAAGTCTAATGAAATCCAAGGGTTGTGTTTTTTTTAAGAGTCTATGGCAGATCTTTTCTTGACCTTTTCCTGGATCTTTCCTGGGGTCTGCAAGAGCTTTTCTGCAGCAGCCAGCAAGCTCCAGGTGGCTTATGTGTTACCTGTTGGAGACCCTAGGCTTAGAAACTAACAACATTTATCATGGCATAAGATTTTAAGAGTTTGAGCTAACATCTTCAGATGCCTCACAAAAGCTTGGTGATGCTAGAAAGTGCCATCAAGTTGCAAATGCCTTATGTTGACCCCGTAGGATTTTCAGCTGGAAAGGCAAGAGATGTTTAGAGGTGGTTTGCCATTGCCTCCCTCTACAGAGCAATCCTGGACTTCCTTGGTGGCCTGTCTCCCATCCAGATATTAGCCAGGGCCAACCCTTAAGGTTGCCAGGTCTTACCTGGATGCTGGCAGGGGGCGGGGCTGTCCTCGTGCACAAGACATGATGATATCATCAGGAAGAGATAGAATCATGCAGGGCACATCACACAGGAAGGTTCTAGCACAGGAGTGGCCAATGGTAGCTCTCCAAATGTTTTTTTTTTGCCTACAACTCCCATCAGCCCCAGCCAGCATGGCCAATGGCTGGGGCTGATGGGAGTTGTAGGCAAAAAACATCTGGAGAGCTACCGTTGGCCACCCCTGCTCTTGCATTTTGGCAAAAAACTCTATGGTGCCATAGAGTTTTTTTACCCAAATGCTAAAACATGGCTGCATGATGTGCCTGGTGTGATGACGTCACTTCCAGGCGATGTCATCACAGCAGGGACATTGGGTTCCAAGAGCTCTTTTGAGGTTGGGTTCCAACACAATACCCCACCCTGGCCAAATCCTTGCCAGTAGGTTGGAGGCCCCAAAATCAGTGCAATCCCTGCCCCCAGTGGGAGGATGGGAACCCTATCAACCCTGCTTAGCTTCTCAGATCTAATGAGATTAGGCTAGCCTGGGATGTCCAGGTCAAGGCTTCAAAAGCTTCTTCCGGAATAAATTTTGTTAGTCTCTAAAGTGCCACTGGATGCCTGCTTGACCTTTTAGCTGTATGTGCATGATTTAATGGAGCTGCTGACACCTAGGTTGGGGAAACTGTGTAGTATTTCAAAGCAGGTCAGGCAGGAATAGAAGCAAGGACATCAGCAGAGAAAGCTGCAGCTTGTAGTATCCTTGTAGGCATGCATAAATTGCCCTTGTATTGATTCTCCCTTTCTCACAATACAAGAACTCGTGGGCACTCAATGAAATTGCTGAGCAGTTGGGTTAGAATGGATAAAAGGAAGTCCTTCTTCACCCAAAGGGTGATTAACATGTGGAATTCACTGCCACAGGAGGCGGTGGTGGCTACAAGCATAGACAGCTTCAAGAGGGGAATGGATAAGCATATGGAGCAGGGGTCCATAAGTGGCTATTAGCCACAGTTTATCATTGGAACTCTCTGGGGCAGTGATGCTCTGTAATCTGGTGCTTGGGGGGGGCACAGTGGGAGGTCTTCTAGCCCCACTGGTGGACCTCTTGATGACACTTGGGTTTGGGGTTTTTTGGCCACTGTGTGACACAGAGCATTGGACTGGATGGGCCATTAGCCTGATCCAACATGGCTTTTCTTACGTTCTTGTGTTCCTGTTTACCTACGCTGTGTTTGAGGAATATGTGGATTATTACTGACTTGCTGTATTTCACACTGGTGCATTTCCCCCTATTCAAAGCTGGCCCTATGCTGTCTGGCACCCTAGGCAGAACTAACTTCTGCCCCCCCCCCGCAAGATAACATCACTGAGTCACATGGGGGGCACCCAATTTGGCACCCCCAGATGGCCACCGCCCTAGGCAGTCACCTAGTTTGCCTAGTGGGAGGGACGGCCCTGCCTCAGTTACCACCCCCGTTTGGCTCAGGGATATGTAACATCCACCCACCCCCGGAAATATCCTTCTCAGGTTCCAAAACTACAATTTGTTACTAACTTTCCACTTCCTTCCTCCAACAGGGTGAACAAGGATTGCTGGGAGCACCAGGTCAGGCGGGTCCACCGGGGCCCATGGTGAGTAGCCCCTGAGCAGGATAATCAAATAATAGTTCCCCTCCCCACCCCAAGAAAAAAATCTGTTTCCAGTAAGCCCATTTTTTCCTTCAATACTCCTGAGTAGCTCGTCCTCTTCTTCCCCCCCCCCCTTTTGATGCATTCAATTTAGAGCGGATTTGCCCTGAGTATTTATTTAATGTGAGGAGATAGCATTATGCATGCTTTGAGGGACCACAAAAAGAGCTCATCAATGGAATAAGCACACATAATCCCGAACGCGGTAATTCCCCCCCTCCCCCCCACGGAGGTAGTTCACTTGTTCGGCTGAGAGTCACGGAGTGATGTCACGTTCCTCAATCTGCATGCATTGTGAGTCAGCCTTTCTTCTCCATCCAGTGGGCCTAAATTAGCTTCAATCCTCCTGCATCCATCTCCTGGAGCTGTGGGCCATGATGATCAAAAGCATACAAAAGCTTGCTGATGCCATTATTTTTCTTCCCAGGGTCCCACTGGACTTCCGGGCCTCAAAGGTGATCCTGGGTACAAGGGAGAGAAGGTGAGTGCAGGCAGGCATTATCTGAAGAGAGACACGCGCTACCTGGAGGGGAAGATCACGTTATGAATCTCAGTTTCCCGTGCTCCTGTTCTAAGAAATGCTCCTTGCGCTTTTTACCTAATCCCCCATCCCCGTGCTGCCTTTTCGCTTTGATCTGTGGGCTTAAAGCGAAGCCTTGAAAAAAAGATTACGCTTGCGAGTGGGTGTGTGGCTCAGCAACAGAGCGTCTGCTTTGCATGCTGAAGATCCCGTGTTCAGTCCCCAGTGCGACTAGTTAAAAGGATGAGGTAATCTGTGATTTGAAAAGCCCTCTGCAAGAGATCCTGGAGTTCCACTGCTAGACAAAGTACACAAAGCTGACCTTGATAGACCATCCGTCTGACTCAATAAAAAGCAACTCGCTGATTCATGGTCTCTGTGCATGATAATGGTGGGTTTTACATCTGTGCAGAAGCCAGTCTTGGAAATTTCTAGAGCTCTTGAAAAGGCATGAAGAGCCTCTCCAACTCAGCATGGAGATACACCACACGTACCAACGCACCAATTTTCTAGATTCCCTTGACAACTGCACCAGGTCATAGATTTCCACAAGAGATCATTGCTCTCTTCCTAAACTTTCCATGTTCCTTTCTAGGGCCATGCTGGACTCATTGGGTTGATCGGTCCCCCAGGTGAGATGGGTGAGAAAGGTGACCAGGGGTTGCCAGGAAACCAGGGAACACCAGGCCCTAAGGGCGATCCCGTGAGTAGATGAGACCTGAGTTCGGATTAGGGGAGAGGACCGTGTGGGGAGGACTTTTGCAATCTGGCTGGGGAAAATCCCCACAATATCTAACATCTGCTTTCCAATAGGGAATTGTTGGGCCTATTGGCCCTCCTGGCCCACCAGGATCTCCTGGGCTCTCCGTAAGTACTATCTACCCTACTTCCTTCTGAATTTTAGATGTTCCCAAGATGACTTGGCAACTCTAACTTCTGTATAAATAGAGCGTGAACTCCCCAGACATATGGCTCTGTCAGTTCCCAAAGACACCCTGGCTGTAGAATCCATCCCACCTTAGCATCCCAGTGTCTTGTTCCTGTGGTCTTCTCCATCCTTCATCCTGCCCTGTATTTTTTTAAACTACTGTTTCATGTGCTCTTGATATACATATCTCAGTTTTGGTTTTAGTTGTTCTCAACAAACTTTTAAAACATAATGTTTTGTATCAACCGTTAGCCGCTTTGGTGACCTCCTCATTGGCAGGAAGGCGGCGTGCAGTTTTTGGTAAATAAGGGTGCCTTATCCTTGGTAGGCTTTGTGGTGTCACCACTATCACAATCGCCCATGCCTCCTGTATCTCCTCCCTCCCCCCCCCCAATCTGTAAATCACATCTCCCTTCTTGTGTTATAGTGTCTTTGATGCCTTTCACTAGTCAGTCTCCTTTGTGTTTACACAGGGACCTCTTGGGCAGAAAGGCAATAAAGGCTCCCCGGTAAGTATCCTCCGTCCTAATTAGTGTTGTAAGAAGGGCTCAAACCAGAGGATGCGTGCACTTTTTTTTAAAAAAAAGGCATTCAGCATTTCTGCATCCAGGGAACTCATATTCTGTGTACAGGAAAACCTACATAACTATACAAATGTAGTGTATTTTTCATATGTTGACTGTTGCGTAATTAATTTTGCTTTTGTAAGCCATCAGGGGAGGTGTTCTTGCTCAGATTCCCTTTGTGAGATTCTCAGACGGGTGTTAGGTTCTGTTTAATAATAATAATAATAATAATAATAATTTTTTTATTTCTATCCCGCCCTCCCCACCTCGGCAGGCTCAGGGCGGCTAACAACATTTTATAAAAACATACAGTGGTTAAAAAGCCTTTAAATTTAACAATATAAAACAGTAAACACTAACTTAACAGCATTAAAACAATCTAGTAAGTACAATTATTCAGCGGTATAGGTCTTCAAACCGCATTGGCGGATCCTTAATTGCCGATCTTCTTAGCAATCCAGGTGTGCAAGCTTAAAAAGGGCGGTCTTGCAGGCCCTGCGGAACTGATCAAGGTTCCGCAGGGCCCGCACCTCCTCGGGGAGTCGGTTCCATAGGGTAGGGGCCGCGATTGAGAATGCCCGTACCCTAGTATTCTGATATTTAGTCTCCTTCGGCCCAGGGATGGTCATTAGATTTTTCCCAACTGACCTCAGTGCTCTCTGTTTCTGGGCTATGCTGCTTTAGAGGGCAGGCTGGGGCTTTGATAAGGTTCCAGGTTCTCCTCCTTTCACTGCCTTTATGACCCACCCCCACTCATGCTTTCGTTCCAGCCCACCCACATCTCTGCCTGCCTGTGTTTCCTTCCTTCTTGCACCCATTTGTGAGCCTTCCTACAGGCCAGATGTCCTTTCCCTGATGGTGTTAGGTGATGTGTACAGATGGGGGTTGTCAGCTCCAGGTTGGGAAATACCTGGAGATTGGGAGGGTGGAGCTTGAGGAGGGTGAAGTTTGGGGAGGGGAGGGACTTTAGTGGGATCTAGTGCCATGGAGTCCACTTTCAGAAGTGGCCATTTCCTCCAGGCAAACTGATCTCTGTGCCCTGGAGATAAGAGTAATAGTGGGAGATATCCAGCCACCACCTGGAGGCTGGCAACCCTAATACAGGCAGAAACAACACCACTGTGTTCACTAGGGGTGTCAGCATTCCTTCACTAGCAGCATGTGGGGTGGGGGGGGGCTTTGTGGCCATAGGCTCTGGTAAAAACCCTGGGCCCTGGTAGCTGTTCCACCTCAGGCTATGATGATGCCTCCCATGCTTAGATCGAGGTGGCCAAACTGTGGCTCAGGAGTCACATTTATTTATTTATTTATTTATTTATTCCGGGATTTATATCCCGCCCTTCCCACGGGAGTCTCAGGGCGGCTTACAACAAACAATAAAACAGTAAAATCGGAATAAATTAGTTACATTTAAAATCGACATTTAAAAACCTAAAAACCTAAAATTAATATTAACTATACAGTAATCACAGATATCTAGAGAGCTACATTTGTCCAGTCAGGCGTAGGCTAACCGGAAGAGGGTCGTCTTACAGGCCCTGCGGAACTGAGTAAGATCCCGCAGGGCCCTCACCTCTTCCGGTAGCTGGTTCCACCACATAGGGGCCATTGTAGAAAAGGCCCTGTCTCGAGTTGTCTTGAGATGCACTTCCTTGGGCCCGGGGATGTTAAGGAGATTTTGGGTCCCAGACCTCAGTACTCTCTGGGGGACATGTGGGGAGAGACGGTCCCTCAGGTAGGCAGGTCCCAGGCCATATAGGGCTTTAAAGGTAATGACCAGCACCTTGTACCGGACCCGGTATGTTATTGGAAGCCAGTGCAGAGCCCGAAGACCCGGCCGAATGTGCCCCCATCTTGGGAGGCCCAATAACAGCCGGGCCGCGGCATTCTGCACCAGCTGCAATTTCCGGGTCCGGCACAGGGGCAGCCCCATGTAGAGGGCATTGCAGTAATCCAACCTCGAGGTGACCGTAGCATGGATCACTGTTGCTAGGTCGTCGGGGTCCAGGAAGGGGGCCAACTGCCTTGCCCGCCTAAGGTGAAAAAACGCGGACTTGGCAGTGGCCGCTATCTGAGCCTCCATCTTTAAGGACGGCTCCAATAGCACCCCCAGACTCTTGACCCTGTCCGCCGGCCTCAGCGGTACACCGCCAAAAGTTGGCAGGGGGATTTCCCCCTCCGGGCCCCGACGGCCCAAACAAAGGACCTCAGTCCACTCAGTCTGAGCCACTCAGCCACGGCCTGTAATGCCTGATCTAGGTTCTCTGGGGCGCAGACCGGTCGGCCGTCCATAAGTAGATAGAGCTGGGTGTCATCAGCATACTGGTGGCACCCCAGCCCATACCTCCGGGCAATCTGGGCAAGTGGTCGCATGTAGATGTTAAATAACATCGGGTAGAGAACCGCTCCCTGGGGCACCCCGCAATTAAGTGAGCGCCTCTGGGACAGCTCCCCCCCAATCGCGACCCTTTGTCCCCGACCTTCAAGGAAAGAGGAAAGCCACTGCAAGGCTAGCCCCTGAATCCCCGCGTCGGCGAGGCGGCAAGTCAGCAACCGATGGTCGACCGTATCGAACGCCGCCGATAGGTCCAACAACATCAGTACCGCCGAGCCACCCCGATCCAGATGCCTATGAAGGTCATCCACCAGGGCAACCAACACGGTCTCCGTCCCATGACCCGGGCGGAAGCCGGACTGAAGTGGGTCAAGGATGGAAGCGTCCTCCAGGAAAGTCTGCAACTGCCTCGCCACTGCCCTCTCAATAAGTTTGCCCAAAAAGGGCAGGTTTGAGACCGGCCTATAGTGTGCCAATTGGGCCGGGTCTAGGGATGGTTTTTTTAGGAGGGGACGGACCACAGCCTCTTTAAGTGGCGCTGGAAAAAGCCCTTCCGTTAGGGATCTGTTTATGATATCCCGTATAGGATATCTGAGATCCCCCTGGCAAGATTTAATAAGCCAGGAAGGGCATGGGTCCAATTTACAAGTTGTTGGGCGGGCAGATGAGAGGATCCTGTCGACTTCCTCCAGGCTGAGGGGGCTGAAACAGTCCAGGGTGTAATCCGAAGACATGCTCGGGGCCTCGGTTGTGTTAACTGTCTCAAAGTTGACGGGGAGGTCGAGACGGAGTGATGCGATCTTGTCCGCAAAGTAGTTCGCAAAAGCCTCACAGCCTATTTCCAATTCACTAGAATTTGGTCTGCCCTGGGGCAGAGTAGTCAGGTCTCGAATTACCTCAAACAATTGAGCCGGGCGCGAAGTTGCGGACGCAATCTTAGCCGCAAAGAATGTCTTCTTTGCGGATTTGATTGCCATCTCATAGGTCTTCAAACTCTCTCTATAAGATGATCGGGTCACTTCGTCTCGAGTACGCCGCCATAGCCTCTCTAGTTGTCTGAGGTCCCACTTCAATTGCCGCAATTCCTGGGTGAACCAGGGAGACGGTTTGGGGCGGGGGCGCAGAGGACGCCTAGGCGCGATCTCCTCGATAGCCCCGGAGAGTCCATCGTTCCAGGACTCAACCAGAGCCTCCAGGGAATCGCCAGTGGGCCAGGTATCCCGCAGAGCCGTCAGGAACCGTTCCGGGTCCATCAGGTTCCGCGGGCGAGCCAAAATATGCTCTCCGCCTAAACGGGTTTGGGGTGGCATATCCACACGAGCCTTGAGGGCAAAGTGATCTGACCATGGCACTGCTTCCATTGCAATGTCGTTCACTTGTACTCCCGCCACGAAGACCAGGTCTAACATGTGTCCTGCCTGATGAGTGGGCGTTGTAACAACCTGGGAGAGTCCTAGTGTCGCCATGGATGACACCAGATCCATCGCCTGGCTGGAGGCCGTGTCGTCGGCATGGACATTGAAGTCGCCCAAGACCAGAAGCCCTGGGTACTCCAACGCCCAGCCCGCCACGGCCTCCACCAGGGATGGCAAGGCGACGGCTGGTGCGTTAGGCGGTCGGTACACCAGCCAAATCGCCAACCCCTCCCCAACATCCCACATCAGGCCGGCACATTCAATGCCCGGAATCTCCGGGGCCGGGAGAGCCCTAAAGGAGTAAGCCTCTCGTATGAGTAGTGCCACTCCTCCCCCTCGCCCGCTAGTCCGGGACTGGTGGAAGACCGAGTAACCTGGGGGGGTCATCTGGGAGAGAGCCACGGTCTCCCCATCTCGCACCCAGGTCTCGGTCACGCAAGCCAGGTCTCGGTCACGCAAGCCAGGTCCACATCCTGCTCCAGCAGGAAGTCCCGAAGGACACCGAAGAGCCACACACATGTGGCTCTTTCACACATATTGTATGACTCTCGAAGCCCCCACCGCCCCATTGGCTGGCTTGATGAAGGCATTTCTCTCTTTAAACCACTTCACCAAGCCAAGCCAGCCAGCGATTTGGAAAATGCATTTAAAGTTAGTTGCGTTTTTTCCACCTCTCCCTCCCTCCTCCCTCCCCTCATCTATTTTCTTTCTACCTTTTAATTTTTCCTTCCTTCCTTCCTTCCTTCCTTCCTTCCTTCCTTCCTTCCTTCCTTCCTTCCTTCCTTCCTTCCTTCCTTCCTTCCTTCCTTCCTTCCTTCCTTCCTTCCTTCCTTCCTTCCTTCCTTCCTTCCTTCCTCCCTCCCTCCCTCCCTCCCTCCCTCCCTCCCTCCCTCCCTCCCTCTGTTTGGTGTAGTGGTTAAGTGTGCAGACTCTTTTCTGGGAACTGGGTTTGATTCCCCACTCCTCCACCTGCTGCTGCTGGAATTGGCTTGGGTCAGCCATGGCTCTCCTTGTCCTTGACAGGGCAGCTTATGTGAGAGCTCTCTCAGCCCCACCTACCACTCAGCCCCCACCTACCTTCCTTGTGTGGGAGGAAGGTAAAGGAGATTGTGAGTGGCTCTGAGACTCTGCAATTCATAGTGGAGGGCAGGATATAAATCCATCGTCGTCATCATCGTTGTCCTCTTCCTCCTCCTCCTCTTCCTCCCTGACATTCATGTCTTGTGGCTCTCATAATCTGACATTTATTCTATGTGGCTCTTATAATAAGCAAGTTTGGCCACCCCTGGCTTAGGCGACTTCACAGCACCTGAAAAGGGTCTGCAGAGATGTCATAAGCAGGGGGTGTGGCCAGTGGAGTTTCCGTTGCCACCGAATTCTGGTGACCGTTAGAAAACAGCCGTTGATTTTATTCAGTTGCTGAAGGCTTGTTTTGAGTCACCAGGGTTAGTATTGGTTCCCACTCCTCTTCAAGGACAGGGGGGAACAGGGACAGTTGATAGCTAGACAAGCGAGGGATTACATTTGCTCTTTTGAGCGTTCTTTTTATAATGTTACCACCATGTATTGTGTTTTCTAGTCTGTACCGTTTCCCTTGAGGACGCTTGTATGTTAATTCAGTCTTCCTGCTATTTGTTTCTGTCCCTTAATGCATTCCTGCTTTCCGCTCCCCCCCACACACACCCTCCTTTCTTTGTGAAGAGTAGGGGAGGGAGCATGGCATCTGTCTCTCCTGTGTGACCATTCACACCTGCTAATTGTGCAACCTATACAGGGGTCATTTTGTAGAAAAATAGGTGGTGGAGCTCATTAGCATAACTCATTAGCATATGCCACCTCCCTCCAGCCAAAAGCAAGCTAACGCAGGAAAGGATAGCTCTTTGCGAGCAAGGACAGCTTGGGCTGGCTAGAGATCCAGCCAGCCCAAGCAGGCCTTGCTCACCTGGGGCTCTCCTTGTCCACTCCCCCCATCCCCAGTCAAAAGGCCAGCAAGCCACCTGCCGCCCAAAATCACATAAGAAGTGAAGAAAGGATGGCATGGGTTTCTCCAGGGGTTAATGAGGGCTGCTGGGGGCGTGGCAAAGCTCCTGGTGGCTGGCTGGCTGCCCGCTCTCCTAATCCAGGGATTGTTATGCAGCTGCATCTGTTATTCAATGGACAAGGTAGGTAGGTGGGGAGGAGGAGGGGGGCATCAAAAAGGTTCAGGAGCTGTGCTACTGTGAGCTCCTGCTGAATTCAAGGCCTGAACCTATATATATATATATATAAAAAGAGCCAGAGAATGTGGGGACTGTTTTTGTAGGAACCAGGATGTGGAGAAGAGTCAACGTGTTTCCCCCTCCCATAAATTAAAATCTGATTCCCGACTGTTGGATGTATCATCCCTGGAGCCTGAAGGGATGGTGAGGGATGCTTCAAGAGGGCCAGGTCCTTCTCTTCGGTTGTGGCCTCCTCTCTGAGAGGCTGTGCTGCGCCTCAGGTTATGCCCAGGAGGGGAAGTTGTTACAGGAGTGCAGCATTTAGATAATCTCTCCTACCAGTTTTCCAGCATTTTATTCATTCCCAACTTTGCAGGACCTGCTGGATTCCCCTAATACACACCCTGCCTTGGAACTCACTGAAAATTAACACCGACGGAATTATTTCCATCAGCAGCGTGACCTTTTTCCCTCCTCCCTCCTCCTGTAGCCTGAAATGCCCCTGAAATGCTACTCCTAGGAGACGGGGAACTCCCAGGAACAGGGTGAGGGGGGAGAATTGGCAAATTTTATTCCTTTCCCCCATCTGACAGTGGCAGGATCCATCTCACTTATCGCCAACACTTGACATTTTGTCAGAAGAGCAACCTTCTAGCTTTCACTGATGCAGCAATGCCGTTACTATCTTTAGTTGGTTATTCAAAAAGAGGTCTTTTCCTCCTTACTGAAAACTCCAACTTCTTAAAGACACCTTTTGGCAGTGTGGTAAGGCCTTAGACCCAGGGGCTACAGGAATTCAAATGACAGGATTTTAAAACACAGAGTTCGAGGCAAAGCAATCGCCATCTGTGTATGACGATGCTGGTGTGCTAATGCACAAAAAAGTATACGTGGTGGAGGAAAGGACAATGTGTTTAGCCCAGTCCTCAGATTCAGCAGGAGCTCACAGGAGCACAGCTCCCAAACCTTTCTGACAGTTCCCCCTCTTCCTCCCCACCTACCTTGTCCATTGAATAGTAGGTACAGCTGCATAACAATCCCTGGATTAGGAGAGTGGGCAGCCAGCCAGCCACCAGGGGTTTTGCCACACCCCCAGCAGCCCTCATTAACCCCTGGAGAAGCCTGTGCCACCCTTTCTCCACTTATGTGATTTTGAGTGCCTGGTGGCTTGCTGGCCTTTTGACTAGGGGGGCGGCCCAGGAGAGTCCCAGGCGAGCAAGGCCTGCTTGATCTCTAGCCAGCCCAAGCAGGTTTCACTTACCCAGGGCTCTCCTTTCTTGCATTGGGTTGCTTTTGGCTTGTGGGGGGGGTGGCATATGCTAATAAGCTCCGTCACCTATTTTTCTACAAAATGACCCGTGGTTTAGCCTGATGCATTTGGGTGAAGCCAATCCCCTGCAGTCCTTCTAGCCTCTCAGGGGCTCATCTGAGTTTTGGTTGGTGTTTGTACAAATCCAGGAGGCAGAGATGGGCATCAGCCATGTGCACTACGTTCTCCTGTGCTATACTGGTCCCAAATCTTGCCTCATTGCTTATGTAAAGAACCAGCCTCAAATGCTGAACAAAACTGAGTGCTAAAGGCTAGAACGTAGAAAGAGCTATGCTGAGTTGGACCAGTGGTCTGTCCAGTCCAGCATCATGTCTCACATAGTGGCCAGGCAATTAACTGTAGAGGGCTAACAACAGGACACTGTGGCCAAGGACTTCCCTTAAAGTTGTGTACTGCCACTGGCATTTGAGAGGTTTACTGCCTCTGAATGTGAAGGTTCCCATTAATAACCATGGCTAGTAGCCACTAATAGACATATCCGCCATGAATTTGTCTAATTTCCTCTTAAACCTGTCTTTGCCTCTGGCCATCACTACATCCTCTGGGAGCATATTACACATTTGTATCATACATTAGAGCCCTGTGGCGCAGTGGTAAAGCTGAAGTACTGCAGTCGGAGCCCTCTGCTCATGACCTGAGTTCGATCCCAAAGAAGCCGGTTCAGGTAGCCAGCTCCAGGTTGACTCAGTCTTTCATCCTTCCGAGGTCAGTAAAATGAGTACCCAGCTTGCTGGGAGGAAAGTGTAGATGACTGGGGAAGGCAATGACAAACCACGCCGTTAAAAGTCTGCCATGAAAACGTTGTGAAAGCAACATCACCCCAAAGTCAAAAACGACTGGTGCTTGCATAGGGGACTACCTTTACCTTTATCATGCATTGAGTTAAGAAGGTTGCCTAACCCAATGCAATAGTCAACAGCAAACCAATTTAGGATATCTTTTCTTTTTAAATACTAAAATGTTAAGTAATTGAAGCTTTCCTTTCAACAAAGCATAAACAGGAGATAAATTCATTTTACCCCACTTCTAACCAATGCTGTCTATTCTATAATTTTAACCCATTCTCCTCTCTCTCTCTCCCTCCTTCCCCCCCTTCTCTCTCTCTCTCTCTCTCTCCGCCTCCCAACTGTCAATTTAGCTTCCAGCTGAAAAGAACCTTCTCTGTTTTTCTCCTATCGAATCCAGACTGTGATGTTCCATTTCATCACACCAATGGGCAAGCGCCTTTATGATCGGTATTGATCACCCAGTGGAAAGCCAGGCTTTTCAGGGCCTTCACCTGCTCTAGCTGCTCATATGCCTTTTTGCGATTCTTCCTCTCTGGAACATTGGCTCTTTGACAAAAAGATATGAAAACTCATTTTCAAACCCTATAAGGTTATCTTCATGTTACAACACTGAAATTATCCCCCCCCCTCCCGTGTGAAGGGGTGTTCAATCAGGGGAGCCTTTACTTGTAGTCTGAGGTGACAGATTCCAATTTAGTTGTCTCCCTAAGATGTAGGCTTACTATTTTACTAGGCATTGGCTGCATGCATCCAAGGGGCTGACTGTTCATCTGTCTGTCTATCACTTCCACCCCAACCCCCACCCTTCCTCCAAAAAACTCAGGGCAGTATATATGATTCTGTTCTCTTATGCTGAAGCTCTGACCTCTTTTCTTCCAGGGACCCATTGGACCACGAGGTGATCCAGGACCTCCTGGAGCACCGGGGGATCCGGTGAGTGTTGGTAGAGGAACTGGGCTATGAGCCTGGGGTAGGAGGAGGAACTGTCATGGGGTTGCCAAGTGCGGACTGGAGGTCTCCTGGGATTGATTATAACTGATCTCCAGGCAACAGAGATCAGTTTCCTTGGAGAAAGTGGCTGCTTTGGGAGGTGGACTGTATGGCATTGAAGTCCCTCCCCTCCCCAAGTCCCTCCCCGCCTTAGGCTCCACCCCCCAAATCTCCTGATATTTCCCACCTTAGAGCTGGCAACCCTATTAGACCGCCATGTTGTTTTCTTTCACTGTCTCTCTCTGGTTCTCTCCCACCCACTTTCAGGGTCGCCCAGCTGAATTCCGGGACCCACTGCCTCTGAAGAGCAGCCGTAAGAGTCACCGTGACTGGGAGCTGGGCGAGCAGAGAGATGAGCCCAGTGAATTGGACACTGACCCTGATGCTGATGGGCTGGCAGAAGTCCTAGCAGCCCTGAGCTCCCTCCGCGAGGAGGTGGAACAAATGCGATGCCCACTAGGAACCCCAGAGAGCCCAGCCCGGGTGTGCAAGGAGTTGCAGTTTTGCCATCCCCACGTCACAGATGGTGAGACTGAGGGTGAAGGGGGTGGGGATCCAGGAGAAAGGCCGTGGGTGTCACTTAGGGCTCAGGAGAAGGAGGTGGCTGCATTACCTACTTCAGTTCCATTCAGATCCACCCGTCACCAACAGGTTCTTGCCAATATTGTATTCATTACTTGCCAACATTGCATCCACTGCGTGGTTGTAGTGTGCTGCATAGTTCTGTATAGTTCTGCTTCTTGCACTCTGTCTTGAGAACAATATTATAAGTACCCTGGCTGCAGAAAGGCCTCTCTGCAGGCTAAGACACATTCCTCAGCACAGCTGCAAAGGTCATCTGTTATCCATCCAGCAGAGGCTTTAACCTTTGATTCTTCAGAGAATAGTGTTGAACTTGTGGGGGTGGCACTTGTCTGGGAAAGCATTTTGATGTTTTGTTCCTGCACTGGCTTTGTGCTTAGTCTGCTTACATGGTTAACAGTTAGGTCAAGGTATAAATGTATTGCTCAGCCCTTTTGGGTCAGGTCTAACAAAGAACGTCTGGGCTGTGATCATGATGCTTATTTAATAAAACGTTATTTGAAATACATCAAAGAGTTAATGAGAAATGCACAGAACTTGATTCCAATCTGGCAAGAGGCAAGGACAAGGTTTTACTGGACATTTGTTAGGTGGTACATTGACATTTCTTTTTGTGTATAGCCATATATTGGCTGCTTTGGTTTAAAAAGTGGTGTTGGAATATAATTGTAATAAATAATAATATAATATAATAGTAACAACAGCAACAACAATACTACTAATAAATAAAAATAAATAAAATTCCACACCACCTTTCTTTGCAGCTCTATACAAGGAGTGATTGGCATGATCAGGGGAGAGAAGTCAGGTACGCAGCAGTGATGTTGCTGCATAGGTGCAACACTCTAGGATTCACCCTGATCTCCATGGTAAAACCATAGTATTTGGAGGGATCCTAGAACATCATGCCAACCCAGTGATATCATGGCTTCATGCTCCCTCCTCCAATGGGGTCCAGCCAACGACTGGCAGCCTTACAATAACCCAGCCCCTGCCTGGCCCCCTGCGCTTCTTTACTGTAAACCTTGCTGACTGTGCATAACGATGAAATATGTGTCCGTGTGACATTC
Source organism: Heteronotia binoei (assembly GCF_032191835.1). Taxonomy (NCBI): domain Eukaryota; kingdom Metazoa; phylum Chordata; class Lepidosauria; order Squamata; family Gekkonidae; genus Heteronotia; species Heteronotia binoei. The sequence goes on along the minus strand of NC_083235.1, from coordinate 20,726,548 downwards.
TGCTACTTTGTATGAAATTTTTTGAGAGACTACCTTTGTTTTCTGTTTCTGGAGGTAGACTTTCTCTTTAGACATTCCAGCATTTTTGCAAGGCATGTCACTGTCTGTGTGTGTGTGTGTTTTAGTTTTTTGTCTCACTGTTCACACAAAATTCAGATAGGTGGTAAACATTTTACAGACTGTACCACTTCAGACAGCTGAAAAGGGGGGAATAGCATAGCTGCATGTTTCCTTGTGGAAACAGAAATGCCTTGGGCATCTATTGGATTCCATCTAAGTGCCGGGGTGTGTTGCTACCCTAGGCGGTCCTTTGGACTCTTCCACACTGATCTCTCTCTCCATTCCTCTCAGGCGAATACTGGATTGACCCCAACCAAGGCTGCAGTCGTGATGCCTTTCGAGTTTTCTGCAATTTCACAGCTGGTGGCGAAACCTGCTTGTTCCCGGACAAGAAATTGGAGGCTGTAAGTAGCTCATCTCTAGATCAAGTAGAGGAGGATGGGGAAAGAATGTTAGCTATGGCTATACAGAATTGTGAACAAACAGGATAAAGATGGAATATAGGCAGGGGTGGAATTCTAGCAGGAGCTCCTTTGCATATTAGGCCACACACCCCTGATGTAGCCAATCCTCAAGAACTTACAAAAAAGAGCCTTGTAAACTCTTGGAGATTGGCTACATCGGGGGGGTGGCCTAATATGCAGAGAAGCTCCTGCTAGAATTCCACCCCTGAATATAGGTAAATAATGGTGAATCTTTTAGGTAACCCTTTTAATGACCTAAAAAACTATCAAAAAGGTTAACGATAACACAACCAATGTCAAACCAGAAATTCCAACTTGGACCCCCTTTAAAATTAAGCAGAAAAGCAGATAAAAGTTAAAAGTTCCAAAACAAGCAAAGAGAATGCAACAAATCAGCACCAGTTTGTTAAGCCCTTTGCTGCACAAAGCAAGGGGAAAACTATTTTTCAAAAGAGCAAGAAAAGAGAGGGGGGAAAGGCTCTCTCCACCCAACAACAGGCCCCAGGCAAAAACAAGAAATACAGAAAAACCAGAAATGATATTCTAAGTAACATTCTCAAACAAAGAGCAACCCAGTCCTGGAACAGAAAAAAAGAGAGAAGGACTTTGCAGGCAGGCAGCAGAATTAATCCAAGGCACAGGCAAACCAGATCAGCAGTGGCACACCACTCTCACCTTGAAACAGTCAAGCTGCAGCCAGGTCTGCTTTTGCTCAATCATAGAGGGCTAAGAGAGCATCATAGTGATTAGGCAGGCAGTTCTATGCTCCACCTACCATGTGATCCCATTGTCTGGGGGCAGGGGTGGAATTCTAGCAGGAGCTCCTTTGCATATTAGGCCACACACCCCTGATGTAGCCAATCCTCCAAGGCTCTTTTTTGTAAGCTCTTGGAGCATTGGCTACATTGGGGACATGGCCTAATATGCAAAGGAGCTCCTGCCCTGGTCTGGGGGAATTTCCTTCTTCCCCCTCCTTCCCATTTTCCTGGAAACCTGTTAAATGAGGGGGAAATACTCCTGGGGTGTGTTCACACTACACTACACTACACTGAATAAGGCATTTTGCAACTGGATTCTTACTGTGTAAAAATAGTAAAAATCCAGTTGCAAAACACATTATTCAGTGTAGTGTGAATGCACCCCTGGGAACATCACCACACTACCCCTGGATATTGACAAATATTTCCAGAAATATTCAGGACCCAGATACCAGTATTCCTAAGAATTCCAAATAGAATTCTGGATACCTAAATATTCTCAGTTTTTACATTGGTTGAGCTTAGCACAGCAAGGGCTTCAATAGTGTTTCTATGGGAGGAGACTCTTGGGGTTTATGTTTTTCCTGATTCTTACCACCACCATCCATAGAAAATAATGGACAGCTAAAGGTACCTTGATTAAGGGCCCATAGAACTGGAATTTCACTTGAAATCTGAGTGTTATTCAAAGGACAAGCACCAGCAGATCCCCTGCAATTTTGGTGCCATTATCTTTAAAAGCACCCCCAGTCCTACAGAAAGATTCCCTAAAGGAAATAATAAAATAGAAAAATATTGGAAACCCAAAGCAACAAAAACAGGAAAGGAATGTGAGTACTGTACTGGAATTTCCAAGCCAGGAAACTGGGAATACTGGTGTTTTTTTCAGCTCCGATACACCCAGGTACAAAAAATACCAGGTTTTTTTTTTTGGAGACGTGCTGCACATCTGTAGAGCTAATGAGCATTATAGAGCCAGGGCTATACCCAGAGGAACAGTGTCAATTAGGAATGTGCACAAACCGACTTATGAACCAAAATTCATGAATGAACTGGGCCAGTTCATCGGTTTGCAAACTACGAGTCAGGCAAGCATGTTGTTTGCGAACTGCTCGTGAACCACCATGTTTTTGCAGTGGTTTGTTTGGTTCATAGGTCTCTTTAAAAGCCTTCCCTTCAGCGAGGGAAGGCATGTAGGTCTCTTTAAAAGCCTTCCCTTCACTTGCTGAGTTGTGCCGCCACTGCCTACACCTCAGCAAGCGAAGGGAAGGCATGTAAAAATTTCTCCTCCTCCATGGAAGCTCCCCCCACAACTCACGAACCAACAAACCGCAAGATGGGCTGGGGGAAAAGTTCATAGGGGGGTTGGGTTGTGAACTGTGATTTGTGATTTTTCCTCCAATGCCCTGGTTCATGCCTGGCCCTAATCTCAGTTCCCGGTGTCTTTCACTGAGCGCTAAGCAGCAAAGTAAACGTTCTACATTGTAGGACAGGGGTGGCCAAACTTGCTTAATGTAAGAGACACCTAGAATATACGTCAGACGTTTGGGAGGGAGGGAGGGAGGGAGGGAGGAAGGAAGGAAGGAAGGAAGGAAGGAAGGAAGGAAGGAAGGAAGGAAGGAAGGAAGGAAGGAAGGAAGGAAGGAAGGAAGGAAGGAAGGAAGGAAGGAAGGAAGGAAGGAATTAGGGGCAGACGGTGGAGATGAGGAGGATGTAGGAAAATACATTATCTAAGCCACTGGCTAGCTTGGCTTGGAGAAGCAATTTAAAGAGAGAAATGCCTTCTCCAAGCTGGCCATCAGGGCGGTTGGGACTTTGAGAATCACAATATGTGTGAAAGAGCTACATATGGCTCCTGAGCCACTGTTTGGCTACTCCTGGTGTAGGACATACTTCATAATGGGAAACACTCAGTCAAGATACTAGGATTTAGCCTGGGTGCATTGGCCTGTTATGTATGCTTCAAATCACTGGTGAAGGGTAGAACATAAATAGGGAAGGCCTTAGCATAGATTATATTCGAAGGAGTTCACGCTTTGGTGAGTATCGAAATGAAAGAGTTTACAAGCAGCTAGCAGGAGCACCTCTCTACATATTCTTGTTTTCCCTGGATGGCATTATTACAAGAGTGAGTTTAAGAGATCTAATGAAGAGATCGGGGGGGGGGGGGGGGGATGCCAGTGCAAATTCATCTTGTGCTGTATGTTCTGGGAGGGGGTAACTGGCCTCCAAAACAAGTTACCTGGTTCAGGGAACCGGCTTCAGAATTCTCAAAAGAGCAATCGGTCTTCAATCTATGCATTTAGGTGCGACTCGCCGCCTGGAGCAAAGAGCAGCCGGGAAGTTGGTTCAGCACCTTCAAGAGGGGCAAGAAGGTGAGGCTTCCCATTTTGTCACCCCCTCTTCCTTCCAGAAACGACTGTCATTTTGCATGATCAAGTTCGCGGCCCAAATGCCATCTTTGAGTAAGCCGCCAATACACAATGCAGCACAGGAAGAAACATACGTATACCCAGCTAGGGCATATAGCAGCTTCCTGGCGCCATTTCAGGTCACCTGACGTATGGCAATCCTGGGGAATTTCAAGGCAAGAAATGTTCAGAGGTGTTTTTTGCCTTTGTTTGCCTCCTTGTCATGTCCCAGCTTAGCCTGGGCCATCTAGGGCAGGGCATCATGAAGCCCAGCAGGAGTTCCCCCGTGTCTTCCCCAGTGTACCCACCACAGTAAGCACACTGGGGAAGGCTGAAGCCATCAAGGAGGCATTTAAAGATGCCTCCCCATACCTTCCCCAGCCTGCCAGCCAAGCCCTGGCCAGCCCAGGTGGAGCTTTACTCCCGTGCACTCCTGCCAAAAAAAGTCCTGGTTAGGCCTCAGTTAAACATGGTACTCTCTTGGTGCCTGATGCCATTTGCCATGTGTTCTCCTTACTTATGTGTTCTTCATCTTATAGCTGAGATGAAGGGGGAAATCGATGGCTTATATTCTTCCCTTAATTCTAGACAAGTCATACGTAGAATATGGCTTGGTAGAGCTCTTTCACCCTTAAACAGGGGTGGAATTCTATCAGGAGCTCCTTTGCATATTAGGCCACACCCCCTGATGTAGCCAATCCTCCAAGAGCTTACAAAAAAGAACCTTGTAAGCTCTTGGAGGATTGGCTACATCAGGGTGTGTGTGGCCTAATATGCAAAGGAGCTCCTGATAGAATTCCACCTCTGCCCTTAGAACCTACTTAGAACATTCTGGGAAGCCTCAAGAGAACTTATGTCATTGGCATGACTGGGGTAGAGGGCTTCAGAATGCGTGTTTTCAGGGAGTACTTACTCATGGCAGAGGCTGAAACGTGCGTGCAACTTTTCAACATCGTTTCCATCTAGTCCCTTTACTCGTGCTCTTCTGCTTTCTGTTCCCAGTTCTCCTATGTAGATGCTGACGGCAACCCTGTCCGTGTGACCCAGCTCACGTTTCTGCGCCTGCTCAGTGCCATCGCCTACCAGAACTTCACCCTCCTTTGTCAAAACATGGTGGCCTGGTATGAGGCCGACTCCGGCGACCACTCCCGGGCCTTGCGCTTCCTTACCCACAGCGACACGGAGCTGATGCACAACAGCACAGGAACGCCTATCCAGGCCTTGTACGACGGCTGCCAGGTGAGGCGTCAGCTCTCTCACTTCTTTGCTCCTGGCTTGGTATAATATAGTGGGTTCAACACATGGAAGAGACGAGGTAGCAGTGATCATAGTCCTTTATTGAGTTACTGCATGGGAACGGCTAAACTAGAAGACTGGAGAGCTGGTCTAATGGGGCCAACTATATACAAGTCAAGGTTCCCACACTAGGACGCTATTGGATCATTCAAACCAGCAGGGGGCCCATGATTGGAGGAGAACTGGTCCAACTATATACACATATAGTTGCACATATTAGGGGCCAACTATATACACTTCAGGGTTCCTGTGCTATTGGATTATTCAAACCAGCAGGGGCCCGTGATTGGAGGATATCTGGGCCAACTATATACACATATTTGCAAATATTAGGGGCCAACTATGTACACTTCAAGGTTCCCATGCTAGGACGCCATTGGATCATTCAAACCAGCAGGGGGCCCGTGATTGGAGCAGGGCAGCAGGGATTTGGATCCTCCTGCCCATTGTTCCTGAGTCCCCAAGGTCAGTCCTACAGGCTCCAATGAGCCAGGTAGGAAGACTTGTAATATAAGTCCTCATACACAACACTTGGCTTCTCCAGTATGCCTTGTCTCTCACACACACATACACAAAGTGTTCAACCATCTGACTTGCAAGTGATGCCTCAGTGCGAGTCTCCGCTTTGCCAACGGTGGGCCAATGTGGGATAGATTGACTGCTAATGAAATGCCTGCCAAACAGTAGGAATCAGCGAGGAAATGTGACTGTAAAAATGCACTGCAGTGGATGCCCGCCAGCCCCTTCTTCCCTTCCCGGTTGGGTTTGCCCAACCATTTATTGGTCTTGGCCTCGCTTCTCTCTTTTGTCAACATTTTATCTGGCAGGTGCCCTCAGCTCTTTAGGGCTGCCTGACAAGCTGCTGTCTGATTGTTGCTGCTTTTTTTTTTCCTTTTTTGGCCTTCTGAAGCCTGGGCTAGCAAAGGATTTTTGGAACTATGGCACGGAACAGAGGGCTAGTCCAATGAGCGATGATGGCGCAACGACTGTCTGTTCTGCATTTGATGGCTTGTTTAAAACAAACAATTTGGGAACATACATTACAGCAGGGGTCCCTAAGCTTTTTGAGCCCGAAGCAGGAGTCAAGTTGCACCTTTAAGACCAACAAAGTTTTATTCATAATGTAAGCTTTCACGTGCTCTAAGCACACTTCATCAGATGAGGAATCAGGTACAGTGAGCAGAGCTACCTCTAGCCGATAGGCAGTGGATTAGAATGCAAAATGATACAAATTTAAAATCCAATGGCAGAATAGTAAAATTTGCATTCTAAACCACTGCCTGATTCCTCGTCGGATGAAGTGTGCTTTAGAGCACACATTCTGAATAAAACTTGATTGGTCTTAAAGGTGCACTTGACTCCTACTTTGCTCTACTGCTTCAGACCAACACGGCTGCCCACTTGGATCTTTTTGAGCTCAGGGGGACATTTGGAATTCTGGCATGGCGTGATGGGTGCAGCAACAAAATGGCTGCCACAAAATGGCGACCGCAAAAGGCGGAGTCAGCCACAAAAGGATTGTCACAGCTTAACTTCAGTAACACAGCACAAATCCTTGTGCTGGGGTGGTGGCTGCTGCCAAGGCATCATTTTTTTAAACGTGCACAGCCAATCAGAAGCCTTGCTTCATTAAAACCACTTGTCTGGTACCTGGTACCATAAAAGGTGTCACAGACATCATGGCACCTACGGGGATCACCTTGGGAACCCCCGCATTGCAGAGTGCACAGGTTGGTTCAAGTGTCCCCGCCCCATCTCAGACACCCACAAGGTATGGGTCCTCCTCAATTCCTGAAGCAGTCCTGGGAGGAACACTATTTGAGGAAACCCACATGTCCCTCGGGATACATGTGGGTTTCCCCCATAGACCAAATAGCAAACCCATGAAGATTTTTGATTAGGAAAACGGCAGGGGGGAAAGCAAAGTCCCTTCTCCACACATGTTGTGGTCCTGGTTCAAAGTGGGTGCTGCATGAACGGGGAAGAACCCACAATTCATATCTGACTGGGGTACATCTGACACGTGGCAGGCAGCCCAGTCTCAGCCTGTGCACCCCATAATGTGTGATTTGAAAATCACATGGGCTTCATCTCAGGTGAAAGCCCAACTGTTCTTCAAACACACTTATCCAGGGCTTTTTTTTGTTGGTAGAAAAAGTCCAGCAGGAACTCATTTGCACATTAGGCCACCCCCCCCCCCGATACCACCATTGTTTTGCACAAGGCTTTTTTGTAGAAAACGCTCAGCAGAAAATCATTTGCATATTAGGTCACACCTCCTGCCACCAAGACAGCCGGAACTGCGTTCCTGTGCTGTTTTGCTCAAAAAAAGCCCTGCACTTATTTAACATCCAGTCTCACTGTGGTTTTGTAATACCTATCAAGTACATTTTTATCCTTTCCTACAAAGAGCTCTGAGTGGCATACAAGGTTCCTCGTTTTATCCTCCTAACAGCCCTAGAAGGCAGGTTAGGCTGAGAGCGTGTGGCTGGCCCAAGATCAATCCCTAAACTTCATTGTAGGCTTGGTGCCTTCATCTCTCCCAGAGTCAAGTCTGACAATTAAGCTGCTACAGGTAGACCAAGAATTGTATACAGTCTCTTGGAATCTTTATTATGCCAGTTGGTGGAAAGGGTATACCTCCTACCCCAGCCCTCAACCTAGACTTCCCAGTCCTCTCATTCCCCACCAATCCTAACTTGCCCACCGTGTCCTCTTCTGAACAAGTTAAAGGAGTTTATAGTTCCCTTTCCTCAAAATGGGCTTTGCTCCTAGAACCCCTTCACCTGGAAGCTGTGAGGTCATGGCCTACAGCTACTTTAATCACAGAGGGATTTCAGAGGAATGAAGGAGGAGAAATGTGTAGCACAGGGGTGTCAAACAGGCGGACCGGGAGCCAAATTAGGCCCCTGCAGGACTGCTATCAGGCCCCTGAGCAACTGGCTGTCATCTGCTTCCTTCTTCTTCTCTTGCTTCCTTCTGGATCACAGCTTGCTTTGCCAGGCTTGCTCAATCACACAGGAGCTACAGAGCAAAACTTCTATTTTCTCCATTGGCTGAGGTGGAGGAAGGATGGAGGCAAAGCTTGCTTTGCCAGTCTCTCAATTGCACAGCAGAGCTACTGAGCCAAGCCTCCCTTCCTTCTTTTGGTGGAGGCTCTTCCCCCCAGTCCCCTGGGGAAGGAAGGCAAGAGCCAGAGCTTCCTTTGCCCAGTTCCCTGAATCCCATGGGAGAAATACAAAGAAAGCACCTTTAAGACCAACGAGTGCTAATGTTTTAAGCATGTTTTAGTTTAAAAAAAATCTTTAATTATGTTTGTCTGTGTGATTTGTAAAGTTTATATCTCTGCTACCTAATCTTAAATAGGTACCCACAAGGCCCAGCCCAACATGGCCCAGCCTGACAAGGTCTCATTTATGTCCGTTCCGGCCTTCATAACAAATGAGTTTGACACCCCTGGTGTAACAAAAGGGGTAGGCAGGACCTCATCCAGACAGGCCGCTTCGCTGACCTTAACAGTCATCTCCAATGTGTTTCCCCGCCACCCCTCAGAACTTCTTTGAAAGCTGCACTTCTGAATATGCTGTCGCAGCTTTACTCGAGCTTATCGCAAAGCCTCCATTTCTGAACAAATACTTTCCAAAGTCATCCCTTCATAAGCAGAGGCGGTAGGTGAGATAACTTTTGCCAGCTTCTTTTTAAAAGGAACTATTTATTATGAAGGACAACACAAATGACAGAAATCTGATAGCCATTGTGGCAACATGAGCAATGGACTGATTCGGAAGTTAACGTACGAGCTCCGTTGGATGTATCCGTTCCTTAGATTAACAGCATCAGATCTGGATACTTAAACATCTCTGAAACTATGGCCGTTTTCGCACTCACGTTTTACTGGCGCCACGACCATCCTGACGCCGGCGAATCTGCATGAATTTCGCACCAGAAGCTCCGGCGCTCCCAGAAGCGCCGGCTACTTCCGTCGCTAAGCCAGCGCAAACGGAAATCGCAAAGATGCAGGAAAACGTTTGCGCTGGCTTAGCGACGGAAAGCGCCGGCGCTTCTGGGAGCGCCGGCGCTTCTGTTGCGAAATCCATGCAGATTCGCCGGCGTCAGAAGGGTCGTGGCGCCAGTAAAACGTGAGTGCGAAAACACCCTATATGTTGTGGAAGGCTTTCATGGCCGGATTTCATTAGTTGTTGTAGGTTTTCTGGGCTGTGTGGCCATGGCCTTGGCATTGTGAGACCTGACGTTTTGCCAGCAACTGTGACTGGCATCCTCAGAGGTGTAACCCAGAAAACTGGAGCTCTCTCTGGGTCAAAGTCTGAAACTGTTCAGCGTGACCGCACCTGTCCAGTAATATCTTTTAGCAGTGAAAACCACTTTCTGAGGCCCTTGGCTCTATAACTATCATCATCATCATCATCATCATCATCATCATCATCATCATCATCATCACCATCACCACTTTATACCAGCCTCTCTGCAAGGCAGGCTTAGGGCAGCGTCCAGCAAGTTAAAAACACATACATAATAATTTCAACTGCTAAAATCAAGAGCCCTACAACAACAAGGCGCCATAATTGCAGATCTCCTTACCTGATCAGCAGGGGAGGGAGGGGAGAAAGGAGGACTAACCATACGAAATTCTTTCCATCCCTGGCAAGTACACTCTACCTCTTTCCCTTTCACACCTCACATTAGCATCCCTAACATGACAACGCAAATAGACAATGGATTTCTGGCCCCTTCCAGAGCAATTGGTGTCTTCCAACATTTTCATTCCACTGCCCACTCCTTAACCCTTTTCAGTTCCCGCCTTGAACCTTCAAGTAATGCCCACCGATGCTGTTTAGGTTTGGGGAAATGGCATGGAGGGAAGGTAGGGGCCCTTCCTCCCCCTGCTCTGTGACCCCAATCCAAATCGAGCCTCTGCAGTGCTGTTAAATAGTGTTTCCACAGGGAACTCATGGCTGCTGTCTTGCCGCAAGTCCCCGGGGTGATCACAGGGTAGACATAGTGCAGGGGTGGCCAACGGTAGCTCTCCAGATGTTTTTTGCCTACAACTCCCATCAGCCCCAGCCAGCATGGCCAATGGCTGGGGCTGATGGGAATTGTAGGCAAAAACATCTGGCGAGCTACCGTTGGCCACCCCTGACGTAGTGCATAGTTTGCCTCTGGGAAGCCAGATTTTTATAGTAGTCCTATTCAGGGCTTTTTGTGTGTGTGGAAAATGCCTGGCCGGAACTAATTTGCATATTAGGCCACACCCTCTGGCAGCACCATTGTTCCACGCAGGGTTTTTTTGTAGGGAAAAGCCCAGCAGGATCTCATTTGTATATTAGGCCACAACCCTTGATGCCAAGCCAGCTGGAACTGCGTTCCTGATAAAAAGAAAAGCCCTGGTCCTGTTCACAGTCCATACAGCCTGCATGTACATGTGTACACCTGTTTGTAAGAAAGAGCCAACGCATGTTTCCTTTACAAATGAAACTGGGGACAAGTACCTGGGTAAAAATGTGGAGTTTCAATCACATTTTCAGCTGCACTTTGTGTTGAAGTCATGTGAGAATTACTCAGGATATGTACGAAGAACAATCTAGCATGCATTGTATGCACATTCACTGTAACTCGTGTTGGACTAGAATCTGAGAGACCCAGGTCCGAATTCCTGCTCTGCTCTGGATGCTCCCTGGGTGACCTGGATGCTCTCTCTCTCAGCCTAATCTACTTCCCAGGATTGTTGGGAGGATAAAGTAAAGGGGTGGGGTGGGGGGCAATGTTCCCTCTAATTTGCAGAGCTTGCATTTGTGAGTAAAAATTCTACTTTGTGAGCAGTGTGCCTTCCAAGCTGAGTCAGCGTGAGCTAGCTCACAGATTTTTAGCCTCCAGCTCACGCATTTTTGTCTTAGCTCAGGCAAAATGGCCCCAGAGCACACTCATTGATGCAGTCGCTCACAAAGTGGAATTTTTGCTCACAAGACTCTGCAGCTTAGAGGGAACATTGTTTGTGAGCCACTGGTACTAAAGTTGTGAGCTAGTGGCATTAAAGCTGTGAGCTACTGCAGAAATTATTGTGCTCCGGGGCCATTTTTTCCTGAGCCAATACAAAAACGTGTGAGCTGGAGGCTAAAAATCTGTGAGCTAGCTCACGCTAACTCAGCTGAGAGGGGACACTGGTGGGGGGAGGGGTGGGGAGAACACTGTTGTAAACTGCTTTGGATCCTCATGGGGGAGAAAAGCAAGTTATAAAAATACAAGCTCATTCCCTGGCAAAGGAGGCTTGCCATGATTTCTTCAGTACAACCCTGTTTTCTTTGGTGTCACCCAGCTGCTTTGCCCATACCTCTGTCGTCTTGAACCCAGTTTCCCACCCCAGCTCACACTTTGCTATGCCTATGGATCCTTAACCACCTCTGTCGGGGGTTGTGCCGCCTTTGGAACAGCCACGTCATCCCTTGAACTGACTTCCACTGCCGTCCACAAAACAGAAGAAATGCAATGAGCGAGGTCACTCTGTAAGATGAGCGACATTAACCCAGAGGTTCCTGTGACTGAAATTACTATGAGAATGGACAGACATTCATTACAAAAAGGACAGGCAAAAAGTACCACCATCGGTATATAACAATTCAAACCACAGAAACTCAGTCCAATCCTTAGATTCCAGTCAAATCAATATATGCAGTCATATTCCATAAAATCCCATGGGGAAAAAAAATGTGTGTGTGACAGGACAGCCAGTATTCCACTTCCTGTTTCAATAGTTTCCTCAGGCACAGGATGGCCATCTGAAGAAGAAGAAGAAGACTGCAGATTTATGCCTGCCCTTCTCTCTGAATCAGAGACTCAGAGCGCCTTACAATCTCCTATATCTTCTCCCCCACAACAGACACCCTGTGAGGTGGGTGGGACTTAGAGGGCTCTCTCAGCAGCTTCCTTTTCAAGGACAACTCCTACGAGAGCTATGGGTGACCCAAGGCCATTCCAGCAGGTGCAAGTGGAGGAGTGAGGGAATCAAACCCAGTTCTCCCAGATAAGAGTCCATGCACTTAACCACTACACCAAACTGGCTCTCTGAGCATTTGCCTATGAGAAAGGAAGTATGGAAGACGTGTTGTCCTTCATTAGCTTATGTACTGAAATTATGTCTTCATGGATGTTATGAAATAATATTATAATCTTGTGCCTGAAGAAGCTATTGAAATAGGAAGTGGAATACCAGCTGTCCTATCGCACACATATTTTTTATGGGATTCTATGGAATATGACTGCATATATTGATTCGACTGGAATCTACATGGCTACATACTATGAACTGAATATGGATTGGACTGAGTTTCTATGGTTTGAATTGTTATATATTGATGGTTGTATTTTTTGCCTGTCCTTTTTGAAATAAATGTATGGTCATTATCATAGTACTTTTGGTCACAGGAACCTCTGTGTTAATGTTGCTAGTCCCACAAAAGGGAGCCATATACTCTTCCAGCACTGACACACAGCCTCTCCGTTAGCCCTTTCCTCCCTTGACTTATGAATAATCTCACTATCCCTCCGTATCGCTGTCTTCTCCCCCTGCAGGTGCGCAAGGGCCAGGAGCGAACAGTCCTGCAGATTGCGACGCCACGAGTGGAGCTGCTGCCGCTGATCGACGTGGCCGTTCAGGATTTTGGGGACGCCAACCAGAAGTTCGGCTTTGAGCTGGGGCCTGTCTGCTTCAGCGGTTGAGCCCTTCAGAAAATGGACGGCTCCCCTCTAGACTGTGGACCACCCCTGGGGAAGGGAATGCTCAAATCCCCCCTCCCCTCCTTGCACTGGGGGAGAGGATCGCAGTAGAGGAGCTGGCCCTGCCGGAGCGACCTGCCGTTGCATTTAACCCGAGGACAGCCTCCTATTTATGCGGCCAAGGTCCTGGGCCAAGACTCTTGGGGGTGAGCATCGCAGGGCCCAGACTGAGCCAGGGCCCTCCCGATCTGCAGCCCCAGCAAATGGTGCTACGATGATGCCTTAGTGAAGCACTGGACTGACTGCCTGGAGCTGGCCCGTCTGCAGGGATGGTGCGCAATGGAGACCATATCCCGCACTTCTGACCTCTGGTTAAGGGCACAGGGATATATCACGGTCTTGCCAGAGGCATTTTGGGAACTCAGGACCAATCTACTGGTGCAGCCATATCTACAAATGGACACGGACGTAGGGTTTGGGTGTGGGAAACGGCTGAGAGGAGCAAGCCACTAGAGAAGTCTTGGATTCTGATTAAAATGAGACCCAAGGTTTAAGGACTGGACAATAGGAGAACCCAGAATCTCCATGCTGGTCCAACTGAATTCAGCTCAGTTGAATAATACCTGCTTTGGTATGGCATGATATCCAACTATTATAATAGTATTATCTAATAACACAGATTTTTCTGAGACAGCTTACGGGTAGCAGGGTGGAGAAAACGTCATCTCCATCAAGAGTCGCCCGGATGCTCTGCTCAGAGTCTACATTCTCTAACTGAAGTCCACTGTTGTGTGTTTCTGCCCTAGTGCTTGATGGTACCCATGTGAAGTGGGACAAAGTCAGGGGAGCTGGGAAGAAGTTAAATCGGGGGCCCCCTCCATGAAAATCCCGGCTATGAACCTGCAACCACCGCACAGTGACGAGGAACAGGAAGCGCTGGTCTCCTAGCTCCTCGTCATCCATGTCTATCATTCCGTCCATCCCAGGTGGACCATGGAGGATTCTGGGTTCTTTTTTTTCCAGACCTTGTTTCTCTGGTTCAGCATGTGCGCCTGTAAAATACGGCTGGTGGTTCCACCACCAGTGTAGCTGAATACCCTCTTTGCAGAAGAAAAATAGATAAGGTTCTGGTCGGTTCCCACCACTCCAAGAACCTGTACAGACATCTTCAAGTCTCATTGCTCAAAGCCCCTGAGAGTGGAGACAGGACACAGGCCTATACCCTCGGTGCTTCCCCACCCTCAGCCCTCGACACTGACCTTCTTTTTTCAAACTTGGTGGTGCTAAATACTTATATGTTTATGATTCCTCCTTGTATCTCAGGCTGTGGGGCCAGTTAGGCATGTGGTGTATGCGTGTGTGTTTGTTACTGTATCATCTAACAACCTGTATTAAACCTCAGAACCTGTGATGGCCCCAGTCTCTCTGTGCCCAGCTGGCTGTTCTGAACAAAACAGCAAAGAGAGGATTCATAGCATCATAGAGTTGGGAGGAGCCATACATGCCATCTAGGACAAACCCTCGAGGATCAGCCTAGAGCCAGGGCTGGCCCTAGACTGCCTGGCACCTTAGGCAAGGCTAATGTCCGGCACACACACACACCCTGCGCTGATAACATCACTGAAACACATGGGGGCACCCCATTTGGCATCCCCAGAAAGCCAGCGCCCTAGGCAATCACCTAGTTTGCCGAGTGGCAGGGCTGGCCCTGCCTAGAGCACCCCTGGCAAGTGTTCATCCAACCACTGCTTGAAGACTGCCGGTGAGGAGGATCTCAACACCTTCCTAGGCAGCGGATTCCATCGCTGAACTACTATTACTGTAAAAAGACCCTCCTAATATCCAATGTGCATGACAGTGGAAAATGCGCAAGAAACCTTGGAGGTCACCCAGCCAGCTGCCCAGTGCCAATTTAAGCCCAGACAATGGAAGACTACCTCTCCCAAGCACCAACATTGTATGCGTATCCATACATAGATGATTGGTTTCTGGTGTCATGGTCTCCTTGACAACCGGAGACCAACGTTTCAACCACTCTCCATCTCCTGGCCAATCTAGGGCTCTGTGTCAGTGTGGCCAAGTCCACCCTGCAGTCCATGCAGGTGCTTCTATTCACCGGTGCTCAGCTCCATGCAGTGTTCCCTCTAAGGTGAGTTAGTGTGAGCTAGCTCACAGATTTTGGTCTCCAGCTCACACATTTCTGTCTTAGCTCAGGACATACGGCCCCAGAGCAAACTAACTTATGCAGTAGCTCACCCCTTTAATGCCAGTAGCTCACAAAGTAGAATTTTTGCTCACAAGACTCCACAGATTAGAGGGAGAATTGACTCCATGTTATCCATCAACGAGCCTACCTCCCTGTAGACAGGGCTTCCACTCTGTGATCCATGGCCCGGATCTTCATTGGGACACCATATCAGTTGGTGAAAGCGATCCAGCGCATCTTAGGCCTCAAGGCCTCAATCCCATTTGTCACCCCCTTTGCAAGACTACACATGAGACCACTTCAATTGTGATTCCTACGCTATTTCAAGTCCCTTGATTTATCTACTGTAACCTGGCTGCCAGCACCATACACTAAGCATACTAATCACCCAGGTGTGGGACTGCACAGAGACCACGAAGAAGATGAACAGGTTTCTTACATGTAACCGATGATCTGTAACTGGTTGACAGATCGCACCCGAAGAGTGCTTGTGAATGGTTCCTCATCCTCTTGGAGAGGAGTGACAAGTGGAGTGCCTCAGGGATCTGTCCTGGGATCTGTTTTGTTCAACATCTTTATCAATGATTTGGATGAAGGAATAGAGGGAATGCTTATTAAATTTGCAGATGATACTAAATTGGGAGGGGTTGCAAACACAGAAGAAGACAGAAACAGGATACAGGATGACCTTGACAGGCTGGAAAACTGGGCTAAAACCAATAAAATGAATTTTAACAGGGATAAATTTAAAGTTCTTCATTTAGGCAGGAAAAATCCAATGCATGGTTATAGAATGGGGGAGACTTGTCTTAGCAGTAGTATGTGCAAAAAGGATTTAGGGGTCTTAGTGGATCATATGCTGAACATGAGTCAACAGCATGATGTGGTGGGTAAAAAGGCAAATGCAATTTTGGGCTGTATCAACAGAAGTATAGTATCCAGATCACGTGATGTGATGGTATCACTTTGCTCTGGTAAGACCTCACCTTCAGTATTGTATTCAGTTTTGGACACCACATTTTAAGGATATAGACAAGCTGGAACGGGTCCAGAGGAGGGCGACGAAGATGGTGAGGGGTCTGGAGACCAAGTCCTATGAGGAAAGGTTGAAGGAGCTGGGGATGTTTAGCCTGGAGAGGAGGCGGCTGAGAGGTGATATGATCACCATCTTCAAGTACTTGAAGGGCTGTCATATAGAGGATGGTGTGGAATTGCTTTCTCTGGCCCCGGAAGGTAGGACCAGAACCAATGGGTTGAAATTAAATCAAAAGAGTTTCCAGCTCAACATTAGGAAGAGTGATTAGAGTGATTCCTCAGTGGAACAGGCTTTCTTGGGAGGTGGTGGGCTCTCCTTTTTTGGAGGTTTTTAAACAGAAGCTAGATGGCCATCTGACAGCAATGAAGATCCTGTGAATTTAGGGGGAGGTGTTTGTGAGTTTCCTGCATTGTGCAGGGGTTTGGACTAGATGACCCTAGAGGTCCCTTCCAACTCTATGATACTATGATCTTTGAGTGGTCATCTGTAGGGTCACACATGCCCGCCCATCCTTCCTCACTGCTGGTATCTCTGGATCACTTACCTTTAGTTGATGTCACTTACCAGTGGCAGTCAAAAATAACTGACCAAAAGGGCACTTACTTTTCAGCTCCAGGCATGAACAGTCGATGTCTGCTCCCCAGAACATGGGGGTGGTAAAGTGTACTAAAAATGTTAAAGGCTAGCTCTGATATTCTCCAAGGTCGAATTCATATGCAGCCTTAACCCAAGTATGTGACTGCACAGATAACTACTACTACTAACATCAGTTACAGGTAAGCAATCTGTTTTTCCTTTGGTTATTTCCCCCCTGCTTAGCATGTGTTTTACTCCTGCTACTGGTGGATTCGATATAGCACTATTTATGTCTGGCATATCTCCCTGCAGATTTAAACTTGCAGGTTTTTATGCTAAACACAAACCGGTATAATATCAAATTGGCCACTAGGGGGAGCAAAACGCATACAGCACAGATCTCTCTTCCACGAAGAAACAGGAACTTACAAATGAGGGAAATGAGGATCCAAAACCCCCCATATTTCTGGCATTATGTTCAATTGCACGTGCATCCATGTCCAGGTCCCCATTTGTCAACTGGTTATGCATCAGTAGGAGCCCCACGGTGTAGAGTGGTAAAGATGCAGTACTGCAATCCAAGCTCTCTGCTCACAACCTGAGTTCGATCCCAGCGGAAGCTGGGTTCAGGTAGTCGGCTCCAGGTTGACTCAGCCTTCCATCCTTCCGAGGTCGGTAAAATGAGACCCCAGCTTGCTGGGGGGAAAGTGTAGATGACTGGGGAAGGCAATGGCAAATCACCCTGTAAAAAGTCTGCCGTGAAAATGTCATGATGCGATGTCACCCCAGAGTCGGAAACGACTGGTGTTTGCACAGGGGACTACCTTTTATCTTTTTTATGCATCGGTACATGCAAGCAGAGCTAGAGACAGCAAAAGCATTACCCAAGTCCCGCCGGCAATTACCACTAGCGGAGTAGGCCAAGCCAAGCTGATGGTGGCTTGCTTCTCTGGGCTACGGGGATGAATTCCTTGTGCCGTTCCACGCAAGGATAATCAGAGGGCTGATATCAGCACATAGCCAAATCCGATTAGCTAGGAGGCACTGGGATGTCAGTTGATTTGTTTATTAACATAATTGTAATCCTGCCTCCTGCTCTAATAAGTGGGGGTGACACGGCGGGTTCACATAAATTACATCCGAAGAAACGAAAACAATCCAAAGTAAAAGCGCTTGACATTTAACAACTGAAAACTCACAATGAGTGGCTATCACCATCAACAGGCTGAAACTATCGACCCTGGTGCCAGCCTGAACAAACAGCCTTCTTAAAAAAGAACATTTTTTTTGCAAAAGGCAAAGTAGTTTCAGAGTGCAGCAGTACAAATCTCCAGTAGATTCAAGCCCTGTGGCACCTCAGAGACCGACAAGATTTTCGGGCTGTCAGCTTTTGAGAGTCAAGTCCAGAAAAGGGCAACTGGGGTGATTAAAGGGCTGGAACACTTTCCCTGTGAAGAAAGGTTAAAGCTCTTGCGGCTCTTTAGCTTGGAGAAATGATGACTGAGGGGTGACATGATAGAGGTGTACAAGATTATGCATGGCATAGAGAAGGTAGAGAAAGAAGCACTTTTCTCCCTTTCACACAATGCAAGAACTTGTGGGCACTGAGGGCTTTTTTTGTAGCAGGAACTCCTTTGCATATTAGGCTACACCCCCCCCCCCCCGTTATAGCCAACCTCCAAGAGCTTATAGGGCTCTTCTTACAGGGCCTACTGTAAACAGCTGGAGGATCGGCTACATCAGGTGTAGCCTAATATGCAATGGAGTTCCTGCTACCAAAAAAGCCCTGTGGGCACTCAATGAAATTGATGAGCAGTCAGGCAGATAAAAGGAAGCACTTCTTCACCCAAAGGGTGATTTGACACATTCACTGCCACAGGAGGTGGTGGCAGCTACATGCATAGATGGCTTCAAGAAGGGATTGGATAAACATGGAGCACTGGTCCATCAGTGGCTATTAGCCACAGGGTATAGATGGAACTCTCTGCCTGGGGCAGTGATGCTCTTTATTCTTGGTGCTTGGGTGGGTAGCAACAGTGGGAGGGCTTCTAGTGTCCTGGCCCCACTAGTGGACCTTCTGATAGCTCCTGGTTTCTTTGGCCATGGTGTGACAGAGAACTGCACTGGATGGGCCATTGGCCTAATCTAACATGGCCTCTCTTATGTTCTTAAAAGGCTCCTTTCATCACACACAATCAGACTTACTAACTGATGGACAGAGTTTTGACTCTCGGGAGCTGATGGCCTGAAAATCTTGGTCATCTCTGACAAGCTACTGGACTTCAATCTAGTTGTTTTACTGGCAGTGTAGGTAAACTTCTGACCTCTAATGCCCCATGGCATGTCTTCCTTTCCTTTCCTTTCCTTTCCTTTCCTTTCCTTTCCTTTCCTTTCCTTTCCTTTCCTTTCCTTTCCTTTCCTTTCCTTTCCTTTCCTTTCCTTTCCTTTCCTTTCCTTTCCTTTCCTTTCCTTTCCTTCCCTTCCCTTCCCTTCCCTTCCCTTCCCTTCCCTCCATCCATCTTGCAGTTCTCAAACATCTGACATTTATTCTATGTGGCAAGTAAGGTCACCCCTGCATTATGTGATCCCTGATTGGCTAGGATCATGTCTAGGGCTGCCACCTCTAGGTGAAGCCTGACGTTCTTCTGAGTTTGCAACTGGTCTGCAGACTACAGAGGAGTCCCCATGAGGAAATGGCAGCTTTGAAGGGTGGGCTCCGCAACATCACATCTCTGCCCTCCATAGGCAGCACTTCTAAATGGGCAGCAATTTTCAAAGCTCAGTGATGCCACGCAAAAGAATTTTTCAAATCAAAAAAGTATTTGAGGAGGAGCAGACAGAGGGCAATGATTGCAGATAAACAGTGATTAGAAATACACATGAACCACTGTGTGAAATGGAAGGCTTTACTACAATATGGAAACAGTAGGGCTGGAGATGAAAATTCAAAAGACATAAACGTTTGGTTCTGCAGTAACATACACTGGTTCCACAAAATGGATGTAAAAAGCAGTAATAAAGGCCTCCTGGCAGTACATAAGCTTTGCCCACCATGCTTTTTTGAGGTTGTTCATGTTTCCTTGACAATTGCTAGGCCCCTGTTTCCTGGAGCTGTGCTGGGGGTGGGGGCAAAAACTTGCTCTCTCACTTGCAACCCCACCATTCTTATTCCCATGTAAGCAATAGTTATTTTGCAATCTCGAAAAATGGAGATGTGCAGAGGTACTGAGAGCCAGTTTGGTGTAGTGGTTAAGTATGCAGCTTCTAATCTGGGAGAACTGGGTTTGATTCCCCACTCATCCTCCACATGCAGCTGCTGGATGACCTTGGGTCAGCCATAGTTCTCTCAGAACAAGCCAAAATCAGTGCATGTTCCAAATCCATCTGGAAACCAATGCATCACTCTAACATTTCTGTCTCTACGATTGTTCCCACACTCAGCACCCAGATGGTCCCCTGAACCTCACAGGTGGAAGCCAAGTGAGAAACGTGGCCAGCAATGTCTTCTCCTGTGGTGCTGCATACCTTGTTAGTATCATTTTGCTTCTGAACCACAATCCAGCAACAAGCTCTCTGTGCACTATTCACAAATGTAAAACAATCCCAGCCCTGGTGAATAGGTCGCCGCACCTCAAAAAAGGATATTATAGCACTGGAGAAAGTCCAGAAAAGGGCAACTAGAATGATTAAAGGGCTGGAACACTTTCCCTATGAAGAAAGGTTGAAACGCTTGGGACTCTTTAGCTTGGAGAAACGTCGACTGCGGGGTGACATGATAGAGGTTTACAAGATAATGCATGGGATGGAGACAGTAGAGAAAGAAGTACTTTTCTCCCTTTCTCACAATACAAGAACTCGTGGGCATTCGATGAAATTGCTGAGCAGCCGGGTTAAAACGGATAAAAGGAAGTACTTCTTCACCCAAAGGGTGATTAACATGTGGAATTCACTGCCACAGGAAGTGGTGGCGGCCACAAGCATAGCCAGCTTCAAGAGGGTTTTAGATAAAAATATGGAGCAGAGGTCCATCAGTGGCTATTAGCCACAGTGTGTGTGTATATATAAAAAATTTTTGCCACTGTGTGACACAGAGTGTTGGACTGGATGGGCCATTGGCCTGATCTAACATGGCTTCTGTTATGTTCTTAACATAGGATCCTTATCTCACGGGGTATGTGTATAAAGCACCATTGACTCACAGCTGACTTAGGGCGACCCCAGCAAGGGGCTTTCAAGAAGATGAAGATAATATTGGATTTATATCCCGCCTTCCACTCCGAATCTCAGAGCAGCTCACAATCTCCTTTATCTTCCTCCCCATAACAGATACCCTGTGAGGTGGGAGGGGCTGAGAGAGCTCCCACAGAGGCTGCCCTTTCAAGGACAACTCCTACGAGAGCTATTGCTGACCCAAGGCCATTCCAGCAGCTGCAAGTTGAGGAGTGGGGAATAAAAAACCTGGTTCTCCCAGATAAGAGGCCGTGCACTTAACCACTACACCAAACTGGCTTCAAAGCAAGTGAGAGCCAGAAGTGGTTTCCCATTTCCTTACTCTGTAGTCTTCCTTGCTGTTCTCCTACCCAAGTGCCAACCCTCCTTCACTTCTGAGATCGGATGAGCTCAGGCTACACAATGCCATTTTCCCTCCCTCTTATCTCTGCCCCTCAGCATTCCTCCTGTGCTCTCATCAAGCTGATTGCAATGTGAATTGCACTTTGGCATACTGAATCCCTTCTTTGCAACATCCCTCCCACCTTCTAGCTGGGACATAAGGACTCAAGGATCTCCATTCTGACAAATGGAGTGTTGACTCTCATAATCTCTTCACCTCCCCCAAATCTTGTTGGCCCGCAAGAAGCCAATGGAATCGAATCTCGCTCGTCTACCGCATGTCAACACGACTATCCGCTGAAACCACCAGCAGTTGCTCTATCCCCATCTTGAACCCAGGGCTTTTCTTGTAGCAGGAATTCCTTTGCATATTAGGCTACACACCCCGATGTAGCCAATCCCCCTGGAGTTTACAGTAGGCCCTGTACTAAGAGCCCTGCAAGCTCTTGGAGGATTGGCTACATCAGGGGGGTGAGGCCTAATATGCAAAAGAATTCCTGCTACAAAAAAAAAGCCCTGCTTGAAACACAGATGGGGCACTGCCCCCTGCCCTGGGGAAAAAGGCTTTCTGATCCAGTTGAAACCTTATTGTTCAGTGTCAAGGCAGGCCAACAGTATGACAAAGGGCAATGCCTAATGTGGCACCCACTACGTTCTAGCCCGGGGTGGCCAAACTTACTTAATGTAAGAACCATATAGAATAAACAGATGTTTGAGAGCTACAAGAATGTCAGATGCTTGAGGGAGGGAGGAAGGAAGGAAGGAAGGAAATAGATGGGGAAGAGGGGAGGGAGATGTGAAAATAAAGCAACTTTAAGTGCTTCTCCAAGCTGCCGGCTGGCATGGAGAATTTATTTAAAGAGAAATGCCTTCTCCAAGCCAAGAGCCACATGATATGCATGAAAGAACCACATGTGGCTCCCAAGCCACAGTTTGGGCACCCTAGTAGAATATCCTCTGTGATCTCCCACTCCTGGAAGGTAGAACAGCTCTAACCTTGAAGCTGCAGCTTCCATAAACACGGGGCCCCAGCCTCTACCTTGGTGAATCATTTCAAAAATGACACATTTTTTTGCTCCCGATTCAAAGGTTTCCAAGACAGTAGCTGAGCAACACGCATCCCAGGAGGGGCAGAGACTCGGCTCTGAATTGGTTTGTGGGATCTCTGCCCCCTCTCCTTTTCCCCACTCCACCCCGCAGCTGGCCCTCGATTGTCTGCATATCCTTTGGCATCCCAGTTGATCACTTAGCGCCCGTCTAAATTCTCTAATAATTGGTTCCCTTGACAAGGGGAATTAGTTGCCCGTCAGTCAGCCGAACCTCTTAGCTTCCTCCTCTCCCCCCCTCCTTTTCCCAATTTCCTGGGGCTTTTGTTTTGGATCGCTGATGTCACTTCTCCCCCCTCTGTGTTTTATTCATGACTTCATTGGCAAACAAAGACGGGAGAAGGGATAACAGCGGCAGCCTGCCAATCAAATCACCCAAAAGCCACTCGAAGAACCACCAGCGGGAATTGGGGGGGGGGGGCATTGGGGTGAACAGAAACTCAGGCAACTCCCCAGCAAAAGGAAGAGAACAGGATGCCTCTGTGGGCGTGATTGAAGCTCTGCTGAATGCTCTTCTTTTCCTTAAACATGGGGCGTGGGACTGGCAAAGCACTGACATAAGAACATAGGAGAAGTCATGTTGGATCAGGCCAGTGGCCCATCCAGTCCAACACTCTGTGTCACACAGCAGCAAAAAAACCAAAACAAAAAACAGGCGCCATCAGGGGGTCCACCAGTGGGGCCAGGACACTAGAAGCCCTCCCACTGTTGTCCCTCCCAAGCACCAAGAATACAGAGCAGGGGTGGCCAAACTTGCTTAATGTAAGATCCACAAACAATAAACATCAGATGTTTGAGGGCCTCAAGACATGAACGTCAGATGTTTGAGAGCAGAAAGACAGGAAGGAAGGAAGGAAGATGGGGGAGGAAGAGGTGGAAAGAAAGCAACTTTAACTTTAAATGCATTATCCAAGCAGCCAGCTGGCTTGGCTTAGAGAAGTGATTTAAAGAGACGCATATCTTTTCCAAGCTGGCTAACGGGGTTGTGGGAGTTTTAAGAGCCACACAATAAGTGTGAAAGAGCCACATGTGGCTCCCAAGTCTCAGTTTGGCCACCCCGATACAGAGCATCACTTGCCCCAGACAGAGAGTTCCAACAATATGCTGTGGCCAATAGCCACCGGTGGACCTCTGCTGACAATCCAGTCCTTTGGATTAAGTTTAAATTCATGCATTTCAAGGTGCTCAGACATCCATGGATGGCCTGAGGATGGTTCTCAGCCCCTGCCAGGCGAATGGTTTTCCTGCCTCCCCCTGTGCCACCTTCCTCGGTCTAAGCTAACCACCTTCCTCAGTCTCTGCACTACCCTCTGCCCCTATGACAGTGGCCATTGGAAAGGCTGCTGCTTCCTGGCTCATCTTTGCCTCTGCCCCCGCCCCTGCCAACATTGGGGGGAAGGAAGGAGGAGGATGACCAGCCCTATGGTGGAGGGAGGGAAGGAGTGGGCTCCCGGCGGGCCACCCACAGGGCCTGGGGGGCAACGTCCAGTGCTGCCACTTGCTGCAGACGATGCCAGATGCTACAGGCAGGCTGGGTGGTAGGGTTGCCAAGTCCAATTCAAGAAATATTTGGGGAGTTTGGGGGTGGAGCCAGGAGACATTGGGGTGGAGCCAGAAGCAAGGCTGTGACAAGCATAATTGAACTCCATCACATTTAAAGGGACCGTGTTCCTTTTAAATGCCTTCCCTTCATTGGAAATAATGAAGGATAGGGGCACTTTCTTTGGGGGCTCATAGAATTGGATGCCATAGTCCAATATTTTTGAAACTTGGAGGTTGCTTTGAGGAGAGGCACTGGATGCTATGCTGCAAATCTGGTGCCTCTACCTCAAAAAAACATCCCCCCCAGAGCCTGGAGAGAGGTCACTCAAAGAGTATGAAAAACACAACCTTAAGGTCATAATGACCAAAATTACTAGGAATTGTAATATTCTCTAAGTTACAATCTTTAGGTAAAGGCAATAAACAATTCACAATTCCACAAAAGCATACAATATTCAGTACGAACGTCTGATGTTCGTAAAATACAGGTGTAGAGTCCCAATGGACAGGAAGTTGACAGTGGCTCACTGGTAGAGCATCTGCTTGGTAAGCAGAAGGTCCCAGGTTCAATCCCCGGTATCTCCAACTAAAAAGGGTTCAGGCAAATAGTTGTGAAAAACCTCAGCTTGAGACCCTGGAGAGCTGCTGCCAGTCTGAGTAGGCAATACTGACTTTGATGGAGTGAAGGTCTGATTCAGTATTAGGCAGCTTCATATGTTCATATGTTGATGCTCCTGCTTCAAACTATCTTCCAGCAAGGAATATTCCACTTTTCCATATGAATTATCTTCCAGCAAAGGATATTCAATATTCCATACACACTATAACAAAAATATCCATAATAATATACTACACTAGCAATTGTAGTTAATAACACTAATATATATCTCTGTAACACCTAAAGATTGTAACTTAGATAATATTACAGTTCATAGTAATTTTGGTCACTATAACCTTGGGGGTTGTGTTTTTCATACCCACTTTGAGGCTGGCGATCCTACTAGGTACCCCCACAGCCTCTAGCACCCAAAGCCGTTCCTTAGGTGTGTCTGATAGATGGGTTGACCAGTGCCAGATAAAATCCTGTGGAGGCTCTTAGGCAGTCAAAATCTGGGGGCCCCCCTGTGAATTATTGTAGAGTCTGAGTGCCCACCCCAACACACACGGCCCCTGCTGCAGCCTGCAGGCACCTTCTTAAAAGCCCCTTTGACAAAGCTGTGGGGAAGAGGCAGAGAGAGGCAAATTTGGCAACAACGCCAGCAGCAGCTGCACCAGGCAAGTCAAGCAAAAAGCAGCTCAGTTGCTGGCTACGCGTGCAGGCTGGGAGGGCTGCAAGCAGGAGGGGAAACCAGGGGGGAAGCTGGCCCGGGGCCCATAAAGGCGTGGGGGCTAATAGGTCAGTGCCTACTTGGCCTAATTGTTAATCCGGCTCTGGTCAACTCTGGGTTTGGCTCATCACATCCAAACAGGGAGCTGATTAATCAACAGGCTACCTGTTTGTGCCTGTTGTCCACCCCCGGCTAGTTGCAGCAGGGCTCTGAAGCTGACTCCGAGTGAAACCCCCCCCCCCCAGCACCTGGGAATCAGCTTCTCACCTCCTGCTGGGGAAACTACCCCACCTTGCAGAGTTGCTGCTTCCTACTGATTCAGACCCTAGGTCCTTTGAGATTAGTGTCATTTGCTCTAGGCTTCCCAATCTCCCAGTTTTGCAGGTTCCTTCCCACCCCCAGTCAGCTGGCCAGGGGAGGGAGAGTCCTGCCCCGACAGCCACCACGTGCCTCTCCATTTCAGAAGGCTAGAAGAAGCTTGGGAACTGTTTGCTTTTTAGAAGGCATGTGTACCTTTAAATCTGTAGGAGCCAGGCTAAATGGGGGCAGGGCGAGCCTGCAGAACAATATGGCTACTCCATATTGCATGAACTGGAAGGGAAACCAGCCCAACAAATGGAGGATTTGTTTTACATTTCTTTCAGAAGTGATTTGCACAGTAAAATAGAGAGTAAAGAGTAAAGTATAACCTTTGGTTTTCCTATGTTAGCCTGAAGAACTTGGCTGAATATACAGATGATTACATTCAACAACTCTGTGAGTAAATTGGCCCAGTAAGATCACAAAAGTGTGGGATTGCAAACTTTTATTTTGGCTGCTGTGCATGTGTGAGTGTGTGTGTGTGTGTGTGTGTGAGACAGAGGGAGAGGGGGAGGGAGAGAGAGGGAGGGAGGGAGAGAGGAGATGCAGCTGCTGGGAAATAAGGAAATGAAGACTGTTCAGGAGAACCACACTGCTATATTTTTATTTATTTATTTTAGGGAATATGAAAGTCTCCTGGCTCAATCCCCCAAATCAGGACCAGATTGGGGGGGGGCAGAGGGGGGTGCTTGCCCCGGGCACCACCGGAGTGGGGGCACCAAATCAGGTATGGAGTCCATTCTATTCAATGGGCTCATAAGGTAGAATGGGCCCATATGGGGGCACCATTTTTTAATTCCCCCCCCCCTCAAAAAACATGTAGATCCTGCCCAAAGTCCCCAGATATTTTCTGAGTTAGACTTGGGAACCCTGGTCTGCTCTGACTGGCAGCTGCTTTTCAGGGTCTCAGGATGGGAGTCTTCCACATTGCCTGCTATTGGATCCTTTAAACTGGAGGCGCCAGGTATTGAACCTGGAACCTTCTGCATGCAAACCAGACACTCTACCACTGAGCCACAGCCCCTCCTCTAGCTTCCTCCAGGAACCTTCTCCTAAGTATACCATCCACTCACAAGTCAGGATTGCAAGGATATGCAACACATCTCAACAGCTGCTCCCCCTCATCTACAGAATCCTCTTTCTCTGGGGACTCACCAAAGCCTTATTAGCCTGTGCACGTTCTGGAAATGGTAAGAAAGAGGGCTTTTTTTGAGCAGGAACACACAGTTCCGGCTGGCTTGGTGCCAGGGGTGTGGCCTAATGTACAAATGAGTTCCTGCTGGGCTTTTTCTACAAAAAAGCCCTGTGTGAAACAATGCTGGTATCAGGGGTGTGGCCTAATATGCAAATGAGTTCCTGTTGGGCTTTTTCTGCCAAAAAAGCCCTGGTAAGGAAGAAGGAACCTCAATGTTATGACCTTGGAGGATGCTAAGCTTGATGCCTAATACAGCCTAAAGAAAACAAATCCGGCAGCAGTAAGGAGATTTGTGGAGTGTCCGGCGCCTTTATTGCAAAAGCTTTGCTTATTCACCACCTTCAAGAGGCTTCCGATTTGTCAGAAGGCTGAGACTCCCTTTCAAGGGAGGCCTTTCAAAAACTGGAATCTTGCTGCTTCTCCATCCCAACTTGCAACACTCTCTCCTTCAAAAAGAAACATCTGACCCTAATCGCCCAGGGAACTTTTTTTTTAAATGGCGAATGACAAGACACAAAGAAAAGCAAGGACGTTTGCCTTCTCTCCGGGTCTATACTTGCACATTCAGCTGCTGTCGTGCAACTGATCTCGACCCTCTTCCCCCCACTTCACGTTTTACATGCCTGTTCACCAAAGGTGGAGCATCTCAGCTCCTGATGTTCAGTCCTGCCACGGTCCCTGGCACACGCCACAGTTCCTTGCCTGAATGACAGCCAAATGACATTTCCGTTTCTATGCCTCTATGAGGAAAGGAAAGGTGGGCAAGCACCAGTCGTTTCTGACTGGGGTGATGTTGCTTTCACAGTATTTTCACGGCAGACTTTTTACAGGGTGGTTTACCATTGCCTTCCCCAGTCATCTATGCTTTCCCACCAGCAAGCTGGGGACTCATTTGACCGACCTCGGAAGGATGGAAGGCTGAGTCAACCTCGAGCCGGCTACCTGAAAACCCAGCTTCCACTGGGGATCGAACTCAGGTCGTGAGCAGAGCTTAGGACTGCAGCTTTAACACTCTATACTCAGGAATAAACCTTATTTTAGTCTTCATTATCTTTTATCGCATTTCTGTCTCTCCCGTCTTGGAACTAGGCTTGCCATTGCCAATTCCTCCCTGGCCACAGGTGAGGGGTGGGAAGGTAAGGTTGCCAGATCCAGATTGGGAAACCCCTGGAGATTTAGGGGCAGGGGTGGAATTCTAACAGGATTTAGGCTCTTTTTTGTAAGCTCTTGGAGGATGGGCTACATCAGGGGTTTGTGGCCTAATATGCAAAGGAGCTCCTGCTAGAATTCCACCCATTTAGGGTGGAGGCTGGGGAGGACAAGGACCTCACTGGGGCACAATGTCATAGAGTGCACCCTCCAAAGCATCCATTTTCTGGAGGGAAACTGACCTCCATAGAAGAAGACTGTAGATCTATATCCCGTCCGTCTCTCTGAATCAGGATCTCAGAGCGTCTTACAATCTCCTTTATCTTTTCTCCCCAAGTCTGGAAAAGAGCTTTAATTCCAGGGGATCCCCAGCTCGCATCTAGAGGCTTAAACAATATAAGTCACATGGTGGAATAGAAGCTAAATAAAGGAATCCGCACCATGTGTACACCAACCAGGCCTCAGATTCAGTGGATGCTCACAGGAGCACAGCTCCTGAACCTTTCTGAGAATTCCACCTCCTCCTTCTGAGAGTTCC
The DNA here is from genome assembly GCF_032191835.1 of Heteronotia binoei. Lineage (NCBI taxonomy): Eukaryota > Metazoa > Chordata > Lepidosauria > Squamata > Gekkonidae > Heteronotia > Heteronotia binoei. The sequence continues at coordinate 20,698,184 of NC_083235.1, read as the reverse complement.
ACCTCCTTGTCCATTGAATAGTATGTGCAGCTGCATAACAATCCCTGGATGAGCTCCACCATTTATTTTTTTACAAAATGACTGCTGACGCCAACTAAAGGAAAAGGTAGTCCCCTGTGCATGCATTGAGTTGTTACCGACTCTGGGGTGATGTTACACAATGTTTCATGGCAGACTTTTTACGGGGTGGTTTGCCATTGCCTTCCCCAGTCATCTACACTTTCCTTCCAGCAAGCTGGGTACTCATTAGACCGACCTCGGAAGGATGGAAGGCTGAGTCAACCTTGAGCTGGCTCCCTGAACCCAGTTTCCACCGGGATCGAAGTCAGGTTGTGAGCAGAGCTTGGACTACAGTACTGGCAGCTTACCACTCTGTGCCATGGGGCTCCTATACACCAACTAACACTATAAAAAGAGTGGATTTTTTTCCTACAAAGTATCTAGATTTAACAACTGTAATTTAACTATCAAACTATAATTCATGAAATTACAAATACAGCATCACTGTATTTAATTATATGTATCCCAACTTATCCGCCTAGTTAAGAACTATCGTTTGCAAATTAATACTTATCGGCACTTCGATTCAACTAAATGAGATGTCACCAAATATAAAGATAAATATAAAGTCACTGTATATGTATATGCCCCGTGGCACAGAGTTTTAAAGCTGCAGTACTGCAGTCCTAAACTCTGCTCAATCCCCGGCAGAAGCTGGGTTTTCAGGTAGTCGGCTCGAGGTTGACTCAGCCTTCCATCCTTCCGTGGTTGGTAAAATGAGTACCCAACTTGCTGCAGGTAAAGAGTAGATGACTGGGGAAGGCAATGGCAAACCACCCCGTAAAAAGTCTGCCATGAAAACATGAAAGCAACGTCACCCCAGAGTTGGAAACGATTGGTGCTTGCACAAGGGACCTTTCCTTTTCTTTTCCTTCTCACTGTTAGTTTAACTGGCTGACGCCAGATAGGCCTTTAATTCTCACTGTTCCACTGAGGCACCATTCTGTCAGGAAGTTCTTTCTAATGTTTAGCTGGAAACTTGTTTAATTTAATTTCAACCTGTTGGTTCTGGTCTGACCTTCTGGGGCAACAGAAAACAACTCCACACCATCCTCTATATGACAACTCTTCAAGCACTTGAAGATGGTGATGATATCACCTCTCAGTCCTTTCCAGGCTAATCATAGCCAGCTCCTTCAATCTTTCCTCATAGGACTTGGTCTCACCATCTTAGTTGCCCTCCTCTGGACATGTTCCAGCTTGTTTATATCCTTCCTGAATTGTGGTGCCCAAAACTGAACACAATATTCCAGGTGAGATCTAACCAGAGCAGAGTAAAGGGATACCATCACTTCACATGATCTGAACACTGATACAACCCAAAATTGCACTTGCCTTTTTAGATAATGCATCACATGTCCAGTGTATGATCCACTAAGACCCCTACATCCTTTTCACGCAAACTACTGCCAAGACAAGTTCTCCCATCCTATAATAATGCTTTTGATTTTTCCTACCTAAATGCAGGACTTTACATTTATCCCTTTAAAAATTCATGCTTTTTAGCCCAGGTTCCCTGTCTGTCAAGATCATCCTGTGTGCGGACTCTGTCTCAGGGGTGAGGTGGGGTGGCCAATTCCTTGAGACTGGGGCAGGGAAATTGTGAGGAGTCCTGCTGTGTTGAAGCCACACCAGCAACAAGGAAACCACAAAATCCCATCCCTATGTGGAAGACACCCTGTCTTCACATGTTCATATCTCCATTTCCTGCCTAAAGGAAAGTAAAAACAAAGGAGGAGCCCTGCTGGATCAGACCAGTGGTCCATCCAGTCCAGCATCCTAAGAACATCAGAAGAGCCTTGCTGAATCACACCAATAGTCCATCTAGTCCAGCATCTTGTCTCACACAGTGGCCAACCAGTTCCTCTGTAGCCAATCTTCCAAGAGCTTACATGGTTCTTAGTACAGGGCCTACTGAAAGCTCTTGGATTGACTACATCAGGGGTGTGACCTAACATGCAAAGGAGTTCCTGCTACAAAAAAACTGTCCTGCCTGATCCTTTTTACAGCAGATGCTGGGGGAATGAACCTGGCACTTTCTATGTGCCAAACATATGCTCTGCCAATGAGCCCTGGCCCCTCCCCTGAAAACATCCCAGGCAAATGAGCAGAAGATAAAGGTTGCAAGGTCCCCTCGGCCCACCGTGGGGGTGGGAGATAGGGTTGCCGAATCCAGGCTGGGAAACTCCTTAGGATTTAGGGGCAGAGTCTGGGGAGGACAGGGACATCAGTGGGGTACAATGCCACACAGTCCACCCTCCAAAGCAGCCATTTTCTCCTGGGGAATTGATCTCTGTGCTCTGGAGGTGAGCTGTTTATTCCATGGGATCCCCAAATTCCATTTGGAGACTAGCATCCAGGGCTTTAAAAATTATTATCAGTAACTCCTTTGAATATTAGGCCACGCCCCCCCCGATGTAGCCAATCCTTCAGAAGCTTACATGACTCTTAGTCAAGGGCCTACTGTAAGCTCCAGGAGGATTGGCTACATCAGGGGTGTGGCCTAATATGCAAAGGAGTTCCTGCTACACACAAAAAAGCCCTGGGTAGCATCCCTAGCAGAAAAACTCAGGATGCCTGTCTTCTCATCCATTTCAGAGAGCAGGACTTGGGCCTTGTGAAGAAATGATCCACTTTGACCTTCATGAATCTTTCAGCTGCCCCCTTCAGGGTTCTTGTGCAACCAAAATAGAAGCTGCTGGTTCAGCACATCCTCCCCCCCCCCCACACCACCTGTGTCCGCCAAGGCGCTCACTTCCCCAGCCGTTTGCTCTGAAGCCCTGGCAGGCTTTGAATATTCACCAACCCACCACCAGCGCTTGCTTTCCCCCCTTTCTCCACTTCTGTCAGCACCCGCTGGCCGCAAGGGGGGGAAAAAGGCTATTAATGTGCATAGCAAAGCAGAGAGGGCCGAGCAAGTGAAATTTGTATTCAAAAGCAGATAAAGGCAGCGGGTAACATCCTTGCATGCTGATGACTTTTTTTTTTTAATTTAAAGCCCTGTAGCCATGCGGGAACACAGGGTTGCCTCGCCAGTAAGCACACCCCACATATAATAGCTTCCACAGCAGCTCCTTTGTTCAGCTGGTGAAATGAGAGGCGGCTGGAGAGTGGCACTGAACAGCGCCAGCCCATGGGGACCTCCTGGCCTTCTGAAGCACAGGCCCCATCCCTAGAAATGAATGGGGACGGGGGAAGAAAGAATGGGCTGCTTCTGGGCAAGGCGAGGCGCCTGCTGTGGCTTGGAGAAAGGGCGGGAAGGATGCAGAATCTGCAGGGGTGTTGGTAGGCTTGCAACCTCCAGGGGGTGGCTGGAGATCTCCCACTGCTACAGCTGCTCTTCACGTGACAGAGATCTGTTTCCCTGGAGGGAATGGCCACTTTGGGAGGTGGAGGAGGAGGAAGAAGAAGGAAGGAAGGAAAAGGGAGAAGGAAGGAGGAGGAGGAATGTTCCCTCTAAGCCAGGGGTGGTCAAACGTGCTTAATGTAAGAGCCACATAGAATAAACATCAGATGTTTGAAAGCCAAGGAAGGAAGGAAGGAAGGAAGGAAGGAAGGAAGGAAGGAAGGGAGGGAGGGAGGGAGGGAGGGAGGGAGGAAGGAAGGAAGGAAGGAAGGAAGGAAGGAAGGAAGGAAGGAAGGAAGGAAGGAAGGAAGGAAGGAAGGAAGGAAGGAAGGAAGGAAGGAAGGAAGGAAGGAAGGAAGGAAGGAAGGAAAATAGACGGGGAGGGAGAGGTGGAAAAAAAGCAACATTAAATGCATACTCCAAGCTGCTGGCTGGCTTGGAAAAGTGATTTAAAGAGACAAATGCCTTCTCCAAGCCAGCCAACGGTGTGGTGGAGGCTTCAAGAGTCACACAATGGCTGCAATCACACACACTAAAATAACGCATTTTCAGTCCACTTTCAATGCACTTTCCAACTGGATTTTGCCAGTTCACACAATAAAACCCAACTGGTAAGTGCATTGAAAGTGCATTGTTTACTGTGCGTGAACACAGCCAATATGTGTGAAAGAGGAGCAGTTTGACCACCCATCCAAACCCTTTAGCTCATCATGCAAGCCACTACACCACTCTGGCTCTCTATTAGAAGTTTATCTGTAATTTTCTGAGTCTGAATCCTGGCCGTCCCGCACAGAAGAAGGACTGCACACACACACACACACACACCCCGCCCCCAATATGTACACTTTAAATATCCATAGTCTTCATTTCTTGCAAAAGGGGTGGCTATTAATTTCTGGTGCACATTACCATTCAGGACAGCTCCACCTCTGATTGGCCCAGGGCTCTCAATGGGCGGAAACCCCTCACTGGGTTACTGAAGCCTGAAAAGGAGGGATAGTCTGGTCCTTTAACTGACAAAGGTGTTTCCTGGTGGACCGCTGCCCTCAAGGGCCAATGGTGGCCAGGAGCAGGCCGAGCCAAGCTCCAGCAGTGATGCCTCTGGGATCAGGTCTTCCTAGTTTATTGGAGGGCAACAATGAACCAATGTTCCTGCATAGCACTGAGGGTTGTCAACCTCCAGGTACCACCTGGAGATCTCTTGCTAATTACACCTTATCTACAGATGATCAAGATCAGTTTCTCAGGAGAATATGGCTGTTTTGAAGGGTAGACTCTTTGACATTATACCTTACTAAGCTCCCTCCACTCCCCAAACCCTGTCCAGGCTCCAACCCCAAATCTCCAGGTATTTCCCAACCCAAAGCTGGCAACCAAAGTAGCACCACAGCTCTAGCTTGTTAGAAGGGCCATTTAGCTTGGCTTAAGAACATCAGAAAAGCCCTGCTGGATCAGACCAGTGGTCCATCCAGTCCAGCATCATGTCTCACACAGTGACCAACCAGTTCCTCTGGAGGGCCAACAACAGGGCAGAGGAGCCAAGGCCTTCATAAGAACACCAGTAAAGCCCTGCTGGGTCGGACCAATGGTCCATCTAGTCCAGCATCCTGTCTCACACAGTGACCAAACATTTCCTCTGGGGGGCCAACAATACAGCATAGAGGTCAAGGCCTTCATAAGAACATCAGAAGAGCCCTGCTGGATTGGACCAACGGTCCATGTAGTCCAGCATCCTGTCTCACACAGTGACCAACCATTTCCTCTAGAGGGTCAACAATACAACATAGAGGTCAAGGCCTTCATAAGAAGAAGAAGAAGATATTGGATTTATATCCCGCCCTCCACTCCGAAGAGTCTCAGAGCGGCTCACAATCTCCTTTCCCTTCCTCCCCCACAACAGACACCCTGTGAGGTGGGTGGGGCTGGAGAGAGCTCTCACAGCAGCTGCCCTTTCAAGGACAACCTCTGCCAGACCTATGGCTGACCCAAGGCCATTCCAGCAGGTGCAAGTGGAGGAGTGGGGAATCAAACCTGGTTCTCCCAGATAAGAGTACGCACACTTAACCACTACACCAAACTGGCTAAGAACATCAGAAGAGCCCTGCTGGATTGGACCAGCGGTCTATCTAGTCCAGCATCCTGTCTCACACAGTAACCAACCAGTTCCCCTGGAGGGCCAATATCAGGGCAGAGGAGCCAAGGTCTTCATAAGAACACCAGAAAAGCTCTGCTGGATCAGACCAATGGTCCATCTAGTCCAGCATCCTGTCTCACACAGTGGCCAACCAGTTCCCCTGGAGGGCCGACAACAAGGCACAGAGGGTGAGGCCTTCCCTTGATACTGCTTCCTGGCTCTGGGATTCAAAGGTTTAGTGCCACTAATGTGGCGGTTCTTCTCAGTCACCATGGCTAGTAGCCACTGATAGACTTATCCTCCATGGATCTGTCTCTGGGATTGTGTTCCAGGGCTGTGCTCATTTCTCTGTCTTCTGTCTAAAGGGAGGGAAGCTCACTTCCTCTCTCAAATTTTAGCTGATGATCATAGGAACATACGAGACTACTGAAGGAGAGACTGTTTGACTAGCAAGATTAGCAGGTGTGCTTCCTTGCTGATCTTGCGCTGGTCATCACTTTGTACCCAGTCTGCACTTTCCAAGAGTAAAGTTTGTTGTGATAACTTTGCCCTAAGCCCAGAGGGACATTTTGTTCCAGAAATTGTATTGGCAGGGCTTTTTTTTAAAGCAGGAACTGCTTTGCATATTAGGCCACACCCATCCCTGATGTAGCCAATCCTCCAAGAGCTTACAGGGCCTACTGTAAGCTCCAGGATTGGCTACATCAGGGGGGCATGGCCTAATATGCAAAGCAGTTCCTGCTGCAAAAAAAAAAAGCCTTGGGTATTGGGAAATCTTGGGAAAAAGATTATCCTCAAATGCTGCTTCATGCCCACTTTGGGAAGCTGCCCCCAATGCTTTTTGCCCCGCATCCTGATATCCAGTGAAAAAGGCAGCCCGTGTCATTTTGGATTCATGTACGTTAAAGCTTGGAACATGGTAGACAGCTTGGCAGGCCTTCTTGAGCGAAAAACGAAGAGCAAAATCCAGTGGGGGAAGGACTTCATTCAGATGAAAGACACAACACATTCAGCTGCCACACACACAAAAAATAATAATAAAGACAAACAGGCTCCTAGTGGAGGGAAACATTAAAGTGCGGAAGTGTTCACAAGGTAGATAAGGATTCCCTGTTGCTCGGAGTCTAATTTTAGATCAAGTACCCAAGAGGTGTTCTGTTCCAACTGGGAGAAGACAAAAATCCATCTGCGTCTCAAAGCAGAGAAATGCGGGATAGATTTGATTCAGTAAAAAAAAAATGATCATAATAGTTCCTTTGGGGTCTTGAGGATGTTGAGAAGATTGCGAGCTGTCCCCTCCCCTCCCTCTGATTATGGGCACAGGAAACGATGATCCGGTTTCCTTGCTCCCCGCATTCTTCTAAAGGAAGAGAGAGAAATCAAAAGCAACAGGGCAATCGGAATATAAAGGGAAAAGACGGATGTGCGATGGCTCTGCACGGTTTTACAGAAAGAGAAGCCATTTGCAGAAGAATCTGCTGCCCCTACATAGACACACATGGGGGGGGGGGAGGAGCGGAACCTGCCTATATGGCTTTGCAGAAATGCAAACAAAAATTGGGAGCTGGCAAAATTGTCATTTGGCACAAAGGTGCAGAAGAATGACTCGGTGGGTGTGCTATAGCAGAAGGATGAAAGGCAGGATTCTTGAAAAACGGGACTGGCTACTGAGGCCCAAACAACATGGGCCAGTTCAAGCCCTAATTGTACTTAAAGGGATGAATGGAGGGTGTAATAAAGGACACTGCAAGGCTATGTGAAGAAAGGAGCCAAGCTAGGGTTGTCCACTTCTAGGCAGTTGTCTGGAGATCTCCTGGGATTGCAACTGAACTCCAAGAGACAGAGATCAGTTCGCCTGGAGAAAACGGGCACTTTGGAAGCTGGATTCTGTGACATTATATCCTTCCCCTCCCCAAACTCCAGGATCCACTAGAGTTGCCAGGTCTCTGTTGGAAAATACCTGGAGGTTTTGAGCATGGATCCAGGAGAGGGCAGGGTTTGGGGAGGGGAGGGGCATCAGCATGGTACAATAGCACAGAATCGACCCTTCCAAGCAGCCCTTTTCTCCAGGGGAGCTGATCTCTGCCAGCTGGGGATCAGTCGTAAAAGTGAGAGATCTCCAGGCCCCACCTGGAGGCTGGCAACCCTAGGATTGACCCACAAACCGGTGGGTGTGTGGATAACCTCTGACGGGGATGAGCATATATCACTGTTTCTGACCCAGTCTTTTATCAAAGAGGCATCACCCACTCATAGGGTTGCCAAGCCCAATTCAAGAAATATCTGGGGACTTTGGGGGTGGAGCCAAGAGACACTGGGGGTGGAGCCAGGGGTAAAATTGTGACAAGCACAACTGAACTCCAAAGGGAGTTCTGGCCATCACATTTAAAGGGACCGCACACTTTTAAAATGCCTCCCCTCCATTAGAAATAATGAAGGATAGGGGCACCTTCTTTGGGGGCTCATAGAATTGGACCTCCTGGTACAATCTTTTTAAAACCTGGAGGGTATTTTGGTGACCGGCACTGGAAGCTATGCTGAAAATCTGGTGCCTCTATCTAAAAAAAAAAAAAGGGCCCCCCCAGAGCCTCAGATACCTGGGGATCAATTCTTCATTATTCACTATGGGGATGGTCTCCATAGGGGATAATGGAGTGCCCAGCAGACATTTCCTTCCTCCCATCCCCCGCTTTCTGATGACCCTGAAAGGGGGGGAGGGCCTCCAAACTGGGGGATCCCCTGCCCTCACCTGGGGATTGGCAACCCTACCCACTCATCAACTTGCCCAGGTAACAGCCTCACAGCACTATGCACTAAGAAACTCTCCTCCACACACCCATTGGTTTGTTTTTCCAAGAACTGAAACCTTGATTGTGGCTGGATTAAAATTCTTATTGAGACATCTATCAGCGTTTAAGATCAATATTGGCCACAGGACTGTTGGAGCGCACGAGCCCTTTAATCCACCGCGAGAGGAGCGGCAGGATCGTCTTTCTAAATCTTTGAAAGTCTTCGGAAGCAATGACGTACTTTAGGACTTTAATGAATGGTTCACCGCAATTTACGAGCAATGCTATTAATTGTATTGTTATGATCTTAGAGATGCTGTAGAGATTAGTGTTTTGTAGAATGACTATGTTTTCCATGAAATTGTTTTGTCTGCTGCTCTTGAATTTCGTTTAAAGTATTAGAAATTGTATTTATTGTTTTTCGTGATTTTCCAGTTATTTTTTTGATTGCTATTAACTTCAGGCCGTATGCAGGCAGAGCTCTGGGAAGTGCGGGGGAGCAGCAGGGATATGATGTAGGGTTGCCAGGTGCAATGCAAGAAATGGCTGGGGACTTTGGGAGTGAAGCCTGGAGACTTTGGAGATGGAGCCAGGAGACATTGGGGGGGTGGAGCCAGAAGCAAGGGTGTGACAAGCATAATTGAACTCCAAAGGGAGTTCTGGCCATCACGTTGAAAGGGACCATGCACCTTTTAAATGCCTTCCCTCCATTGGAAATAATGGATAGGGGCATCTTCTTTCGGGGCTCATAGAATTGGACCACCTGGTCCTATCTTTTTGAAACTTGGGGGATTTTTTTGAGGAGAGGCATCAAATGCTATGCTGAAAATTTGGTGCCTCCACCTCAAAAAACAGCCCCCCCCCCCAGCCCCAGATACCCACAGATCAATTCTCCATTATAGTTTATGGGAATTGGTCTCCATAGGGAATAATGGAATGCCCAGCAGACATCCCCCCCCCCAATTTCTGATGACTCAGAAGCAGGGGGAGGGCCTCCAAAGCAGGAGAGCTCCTGCCCCCAACTGGGGTTTAGAAACCCTAATATGATGCTATAGAGAAGCTGCCATTTCCTAAAGGGAACTGATTTCTGTTGTCCAGAAATCGGTTGTGATTCCAGGAGATCTCCAGGCCCCGCTGGGAAATTGGCATTTGGCAAACCTAGAGGGCCCCCGTTTCTCCATTCCCAATCTTAGCACTGAAGGCTAGCTAGCAAAGAACTGAACTGGGTCCCCAAGATAGTTGACATCCGAGCTTCAAAGACCTTAACAACAGCAGCTCTGCTCTACTGTAAAATGTATGATGTTTTTCCAAAGCTCGTAGAAGCTTGTTAGTGAAACAGGAGATCGAGTACGGCCCTGTTGCGCTCCTTGAGCCCTGCTGCACTGGATTATTTCATCTTTAGAATTCATGAAGACGTCCTGGAGCATTGGGCTCCCTAGAAGAACCTACCTTTGCCGCCACTTGGACTGCTCTTCTCATCTTCTTGGCGTTAATTCGCCTACAAAGGGACTTGAGTGTGAACGTGGCCTTTGTCTATTTCATGATTAATTTCACTTTATACGTTTGGTTGCTATATTTATAAACATTTGTATCATTTGTTATATTTTTTTCATTTTAAACAATTTTATTAGTAACATATGGTAACAATATCCATTAATAACTTATTTTATCTATCCCATATGCTAATTTCTAATTCCCCCTCCCCTTGTTACCTGACTCCCGCCGATGTTATAAACTTAAAATGCTAAAACTTAAAGGTACCCTTAAACCATAAGAACCTGGATTTATATTCTTCCCCCCCCCCTAATATTTAATCATTATTAAAAAATTGTCCAATGTCCTTTTATTTTCCACTGTTCTTCTACATAACCTCTAAACTTTTCCCACTCCTTTCAATAAACTTCCAAATCATAGTCTCTTGTTAGTTTTTCCACCTCACTCCATGTCGTAACTTTTATAATGCAATCCCATTTTTCTGGTATTTTTTCTTGCTTCCATAACTGCGCGTACAATGTCCTAGCTGCTGAAAGCAAGTACCAAATCAAAGCTCTGTCTTCTTTTGGAAATTTTTCCATTTGTAATCCCAACAGAAAAGTCTCTGCAACTTTCTTAAATTCATATCCCAAGATTCTAGAAATTTCTTGTTGAATCATCTGCCAATATTTTCATTTGTTATATTTTTGGGAGGCTGGTTTTTCGTGGAGGTGTATACCTTGTTCCCTGCCCCACCTGGGGATTGGCAACCCTATAGCCGAATCATGCCTGGATGGCTCTCGGACGAGCCAGCTTGCTTTGAGGCTCCTTCCCTATGGGCAGGGAGGTTTATTTGCCTCTTTGCTTTTTATTTTTTTTTCTTTAATAACTTATATCGTGCCAAAACTTTCAGCCAAATGGCTTCCAAGGCAGCTTCCTCATAAAAATGAGGAATTATCATCATTAGATCAATGATTAATCATCGATAGTTAACCAGCAGCATAAAAATAGCCATTAACATATTGTGTCAATCAATAAAAGTCAATGACCAATAGAGTAAAACAGTCAAATGAAGTAAAACTGATTGGTGGGGCAGAATTTTTTTTTAAAAAGCTGGCATCAAACAGGTACTAGATTTCTCCTCCTCTCTTCCTTCTGGTGTTGATCTCCCTGCCCCTCTCCTTCCCCTTTCTGTACAAGACTGCCTTCTTGTCTTCTCCTTCCTGGCTTTTCGCAAGTCCAGCCACAGCCTTACACTCTGCCCATGCCCTTCTCTGCTCCTGCCTGCTCCTGGCCTTGTCTTCAGCTGTACTGGAGCATCCTGCCTGGGTTAGGGGAGATGCCAGCCTGTGGAGGCTGGACATCTTCTGGGGGCTGGAGATCTTCTGCTATTATGACTGATCTCCAGACAACAGAGATCTGTTCCCCTTAGGGTTGCCATTCGCCATGTGGGGGCAGGGAATCCCCCGGTTTGGAGGCCATCCCCCCACTTCAGGGTCCTCAGAAAGCATGGCAGGAGAGAGGGAAATGTCTGCTAGGAATTCCATTATTTCCTATAATGGAGAATTGATCTGCGGGTATCTGGGGCTCTGGGGAGCTGTTTTTTGAGATAGAGGCACCAAATTTGCAGCAGAGCATCCGATGCCTCTCCTCAAAAGACCCTCCATTTAAAAAAAGTTTGAACCAGGGAGTCCAGTTCTATGAGCCCCCAAAGAAGGTGCCCCTATCCATTATTTCCAATGGAGGGTAGGCATTTAAAAGCCGTGCGGGCTCTTTAAATGTGATGGCCAGAACTTGCTTTGGAGTTCATTCATGCTTGTCACAACCTTGCTCCTGGCTCCACCTCCAATGTCTTCTGGCTCCACCTCCAAAGTCCCCAGATATTTCTTAAAATGGACCTGGCAACCCAGTTCCCCTAAGGAAAATGGGTGCTTTGGAGAGTGAACTAGGGTTGTCAGGTCTGGGATGGAAAATACCTTGAGACTTTGGGGTGGATCCGGGAGAGGGGAGGGTTTCGAGAGGTGAGGGGCCTCAGCAGGGTACAATGCCATAAAGACCACCCTTCAAAGCAGCCATTTTCTCCAGGGGAGCTGATCTCTGTCAGCTGGAGATTAGCTGTAAAAGTGGAGATCTTCAGGCCCCACCTGGAGGCTGGCACTCTGTGGCATTCTAAACCGCTGAGGTCCCTCCCCTCCCCAAATCCTCCCTCCCAGGCTCCACCCCCAAATATTCAGATATTTCCTAACCTACAACCCTAGTTCACTCCCCAAAGAAGCCATTTTCTCTAGTCTGGATCCCAGCTGCCTTTCTTTAGTCTGGATCCCAGAATTCCTCACATGGGTTTGTCCTGTCCTTAACTCGGGCAGCCAGGACAGGCTGGCTTAGGGCTGGTTGTCAGCTGCTGACACTGGGGTATTCTGATTTCTCCAAGCTTTGGAGAGCTTTGTTCAGAGCTTTTTCTGTAGCAGGAACTTCTTTGCATATTAGGCCACACACCCCTGATGTAGTCTATCCTCCTGGAGCTATAAGTTCCAGGAGGATTGGCTGCATCAGGGGTGTGTGGCCCAAGGGTGGAATTCTAGCAGGAGCTCCTTTGCATATTAAGCCACATACCCCTGATGTAGCCAATTCTCCTGGAGCTTGTAAGGCTCTTTTTTGTAAGCTCTTGGCTACATCAGGGGTGTGTGGCCTAATATGCAAAGGAGCTTTCACTAGAATTCCACACCTGGTGTGGCCTAATATGCAAAGGAGTTCCTGCTGCAAAAAAAAAGTCCTGGCTTTGTTGAATGTGCTTTTTAACACCTTCAGTTCAAGGCGCATGCAGATGTAACCACTGTAAACGTGGAAGGGTCCCCCCCGCCCTCCAGATTTCCAAAAATCATCTCTCTCCTCCTCAAAATACCAGATATATCTTAAGGTGACTGCCCCCGATCTGGTTAATGAATGCATGCGCACGCACATATTCTTTCCTTGCAGCAATGTCCCAGAACAAGCCAGAAGAAGGTGTTCTGGACCGCTGCTGAACTGGCTATCCCAACTTTGATGCGACGCGGCTGTCGGACATCTCCGGATGGCGTGAAATGAAATATTAATGCTTCTGAGCTGAGATCTGCTGCTGAAGCAGGATAATCTTACAGCGTCTGCGAACATCTTTATGAGACTGGGCTAATCCTATTCTACAGTGAGAAAAGTGGGAGACGTTATAAAATGATTTAGTTATCCTACAGGTTTGTTCACACTCAAGAGACCGTAACAGATTGGTTCTGTACGCAAGATGAGATGGCTTCGTCCTGCCCTAGGAGTGGTGCAGCCTGGTTTTCTGATGCGGGGAGAAGACAAGCTCGCCATGAATGGGAAACTGCCTGATGCCAAACCCTATAGCAGATCCTGTGAGCTCCCCCTCGCCGAAGGTCTTGAAGCAGTTGTTGGATGAACCCTTGCCAGGGATGTTTGAAGCAGGGCTTTTTTGCCTAGAAAAAGCCCCGCAGGAACGGATTTGCATATTAGGCCACACCCCTGATGTCACCATTATTTCACACATGGCTTTTTTTTTCAGAAAAAGCCCCGCAGGAACTGATTTGGATATTAGGCCACACCCCTAATAATCACCATTGTTTCACACATGACTTTTTTTGTAAAAAAAAAGGCCAGCAGGAACTCATTTGCATATTAGGCCACACACCCCGCCTCGATGCCAAGCAAGCCAGAACTGCATTTCTGTGCATTCCTGCTCAACCACCCCCCCCCCCCCGTTTTAAGGCTGATCCTGCACTGAACAGGGGGTTGGCCTAGAACAGGGGTGTTAAACATGAGACCCAGGAGATGTATCAGGCCCCCGAGCAACTGGCTGTCACCTGCTTCCTTCTGCATCACACAATAAAAAAATACAAGCTAGTGACCAATTTACTAAGAAATATATAGAAACCAGTCCAAATTCCAAAACATGTACATTCAAGTCCCAAAGTAGTGTGGTGACACATACTGAGCTGTAGTATTCTACTAAGAAGCCACATACTGAGCTGTAGCCAATGTGAAATTGCTGTTGGAGACGCTCCGCGTCCGCTTTTTAAAAAATTATGTGAAGAATCTATATAATTGAATCAATATTGGTCCCAGGTCTGATGAAGACTGAAAAGAAACAAGTACTAAATCGATTGGCTTGTCACCACACTACTTTGGGACTTGAATGTACATGTTTTGGACATTTGGACTGGTTTCTATAAATTTCTTAGTAAATTGGTCACTAGCTTGTATTTTTTTTTTTGTGTAGTGACCTTTCACAGTTTGTATTCCTTCTGCATCACAGCTTGCTTTGCCAGGCTTATTCAATCGCACAGGAGCTGCAGAGCAAAGCTTCTATTTTCTCCATTGGTTGAGGCTCCTCCCTTGGGGAGGAAGGGGCAGAGGGAGAGCTTGCTTTCCCAGGTTCTCAATCGGACAGCAGAGCTACTGAGCCAAGCCCTCTCTTCCTTTTATTGGCTGAGGCTTCTCCCCATCCTGTCCACCTGGGGAAGGAAGGAAAGAGCCAGAGCTTCCTTTGCCCAGTTTCCTGGATTGCACAGGAGAGATACAAAGAAAGCACCTTTAAGATCAACGAGTGCTAATGTTTTAAGCATGTTTTATTTTAGAGGGTTTTTAAAATATATATATATTTAATCTTGTTTGTTTCCTTTATAAAATTTGTATCTTTGCTACCTGGCATTACATTTTATGACGCACATGGCCCGACCCAACAAGGTCTCATTTTTGTCAGATCCGGCCCTCATAACAAATGAATTTCACACCCCTGGCTTAGAAGGACCCTCCAATCCTATGCTTCTATGCATGTGGATCTGTTATGAAACTGGACCTATACAGTGGAGCCTAATAGTTCTGGGAAGCCCGTATCAAAGTGGTTTAGGGTTGCCAGGTCCAACTCAGAAAATATCTGGGGACTTTGGTGGTGGAGCTAGGAGACTTTGGTGGTGGAGCCAGGAGACTTTCCCATTCCCCAAATAAATAAAAAATACAGCAGTTCAGTTCCCCTGAATACACTCTTCTTTTCCTCATCCCCAGTAGCTACACTTCCACTGAGTGAAAGTGAACACACACTCACATGCTCTCACGAAGCAGCCAAAATAAACACAGTTAACAAGCACACACTTTTGTGATCTCAGTGGAGCAATTTACTCATGTTACTGACTTCTTCAGACTAATAGGAAAATGCAGGGCTTTTTTTGAGCAGGAACACAGTTCCGGCTGACTTGGCATCAGAGGGTGCGGCCTAATATGCAAATAGAATCCTGATAGGCTTTTCCTACCCAAAAGCCCTGTGTGAAACAATGGTGATGTCAGGGTGTGTGGCCTAATATGCAAATGAGTTCCAGCTGGGCTTTTTCTACAAAAAACAGCCCTGAGAAAATGAAAAAAAAAACAGCCTAGGGAGTGGAGTTTTCCTCCAAACAGAGGGTCTGGGTGGCTCTGTCTGCTTGCCCCACCCCCCTGCAGCTTTCCTCTTGTCGAGATTCAAAGGCACATTCAGAAACACAAAGAGTCGCAAGCCTTTTCTAAACCTGCCAGGGTGTGAAGGCATATGGTGGCTGTTGGGGCAAGGCATTCCCCCGCCAAACCTCTTCCCAAACCCCGGCCTCCCCAAACCCCACCCCCAAATCTCCAGGCATTTCCCAGCCTTGGAACTGGCAGCTCTAATGAATGCACCAAACAGCCTCACTCCACAAAGATCCCTCCCAGCCCCCGCTTTTGCATGGTGCTTACGTTTATTCGTTCCCAGGACATGACAGTCAATTCCTCCAGTGGCCTGGCCGAGCCTGGATTTCTGTCAATCCCAGCTGCGGTGATTCAGACCTCCGCCCCAGACAGGAGATCTCATCTGATTGCCCTGACACCTGAGTAATGGGCAGGCAGATTGGATGTGGCAGCAGAGATTCCCGCGGTAAGGCAAGACACATCCGCAAGCAGGCAGGCTTCACTGGAACTATTAGGGACAGACATCCCATTCCGGCCACAGGAGACAATTGCTGCCATTGCTGCCCTTGCAGTCCTTGCTTTGACCCAGGCCCATTTCTTACGTTACTTTTCTTTACCCAGGAACAGGCCTCATTTTGGGCAGGAGCTCACAGGAGCAGAGCTCTGGAACCTCTCAATTTTATTCTGATCTTTCTTTGTTACCCCCCCCCCCCCAAAAAAAACCCCTCTTGTTTCTGGGCTCCGTTGTTCAACCCCCCCCCCCCCCTTTGGGAATTTTACTAAACTCTTAAGATTTGACAAACTTTCTAATTAGGGTTGCCAATCCCCAGGTGGGAGCAGGGGATCCCCCGAATTGGAGGCCCTCCCCACGCTTACCAGAAAGCGGGGGAGGGGAGGGGAATGTCTGCTGGGCACGCCATTATTCCCTATGGAGACTTATTCCCATAGGAAATAATGGAGAAATAATCCGTGGGTATCTGGAGCGCGGGGGGGGCGTGTTTTTTGAGGTAGAGAAACCAAATTTTTGGTATAGCACCTGGTGCCTCTCCCCAAAATAGCCCCCAATTTTTAAAAAGATTGAACCAGGGAGTCCAATTCTATGAGCCTCAGAAGAAGGTGCCCCTATCCTTCATTATTTCAAATGGAGGAAAGGCATTTAAAAAGGAGCATGGTCCCTTTAAATGTGATGACCAGAACTCCCTTTGGAGTTCAACTATGCTTGTCACATCCTTGCTCCTGACTCCACCCCCAAAGTCCCCAGGCTTTATCCCCAAAGTCCCCAGATATTTCTTGAATTGGACTTGGCAACCTTATTTCTAATATTTTTCCCCACAAAAAAAATGGGAAAATAACCCAAACATATAAGGCAGATGGATAGAAATCTTCTTCTTGCCACTCAGACCACTCGAAAGGCTAGCGTTGCAAAAGCAGCCATTGCATTACAGAGACCCATCTATGACTAATCCATCCATTTCGACCCCCTTCATTCCTCCAAGGAACTCAGAGCAGCATAGGGGCCCCTCCTCTTTAGCCCTCAACACAGCTGTCATTTTCTCCTCTTTCATGTGATCCTCACAACAACAGCCCTGTGAGGTAGGGTTGCCGGTAGGGATGCCAGCCTCCAGGTGGGACCTGGGGATCCCCCAGACTTACAGCTGCTCTCTAGACTACAGAGATCAGTTCCCCTGGAGGAAATGGCTGCTTTGGAAGGTGGGCTCTTTGGCGTTGTACCCCACCAAGGTTCCTGTCTTCTTCAGGCTCCGCCCTCAGACCTCCAGGAGTTTCCCCAACCTGGATTTGGCAACCCTATCCCACCCCTGTCAGTGGCTGGGGCCGGGTGGGGTGGGTGGGGAGACCTGGCAACCAGTGTTCCCTCTAAGCTGAGTTAGCGTGAGCTAGCTCACAGGTTTTTAGCCTCCAGCTCACACATTTTTGACTTAGCTCAGGAAGGATGACCCCAGAGCACGCTAATTGATGCAGTCGCTCACAACTTTAATGCCTGTAGCCAGGGCTTTTTTTGAGCAGCAACGCACAGGAACACAGTTCCGGCTGGCTTGGTGTCAGGTAGTGTGGCCTGATGTGCAAATGAGTTCCTGTTGGGTTCTTTTCTACAAAAGCCCTATGTGAAACAATGGTGACATCAGGGGGCGTGGCCTAATATACAAATGAGTTCCTGCTAAGCTTTTTCTACCAAAAAAGCCCTGCCAGTAGCTCACAACTTTAATACCACCAGGGGTGGAATTCTAGCAGGAGCCCTTTTGCATGTTAGGCCACACACCCGATGTAGTCAATCCTCCAAGAGCTTACAAAAAAGAGCTGCCCTTTGAGGATTAGCTACATTAGGGGTGTATGGGCTAATATGCAAAGGAGTTCCTGCTAGAATTCCACCCTTGCCAGTAGCTCACAAAGTAGAATTTTTGCTCACAAGACTCTGCAGCTTAGAGGGACCATTGCTGGCAGCCCCAGCTAAGAGACATCATGAACTTAGATGAGACCCTAGCTGAGAGAGATCATGAGTTCTGGGTCCCATAAGAGAAGCCATATTGGATCAGGCCAATGGCCCATCCAGTCCAACACTCTGTGTCACACAGTGGCAAAAAAAACCCAGGTGCCATCAAGAGGCCCATCAGTGGGGCCAGGAAACTAGAAGCCCTCCCACACGCCCCCTCCCATGAGCTGAGATAGGACTCAAAACATCCACCATGAGGTAGTGTTTACAGCATCAGACCAGGATCTGGGAGACCCAGGTTTGAATCCTCACTCTGCATTGAAAGCTCATTGGGTGACCTTAGGGAAGGTCATTTTCTCTCAGTCTAACTTACCTCACAGGGCTGTTGTTCTGAGGAAGGGAGAATGATGCTGCAGACCACTTCGGGTCTGTCTGGGGAAGGAAAGCAGAGTGCCATTATCTAAATACGCAAGCATGTTAACTGCTACAGCATCCAAGTTCTGTGCAGGACAAACCCAATGGATATGGGGGTCAACTCTTGTCTTTGACTTCTCGGCAAGGTGTCTTCTTGGGCTGCTTAGGAAAGGCTGGCTTCAAACAGATCCTCATGAGCTGCACTAAAGACCCACGGAGGCCAGATCTGCTTCACCCACGCATGTTCATCATCCCTGGGATGTCTTGGAGGGACGGATGACCACCTCAGATGATTCCCCTGAGACAGAATAAGGGATGCATCCCTGAGATAGGGTTCCTAACACCAGGTAGTAAAATTCCTGGAGGTTTGGATGTTAAGCCCGTGGAGGGTGGGGTTTGCGGGAAGGGAGGGGCCTCAGCAGGATATAATGCCTTAGAGACCACCCTCCAAAGGAGCAATCTTTTTTCTGTACTCAGGAGATCATTGTAATGCTGGGAGATCTCCAGGCCCAGCCTGGAAGCTGGCAACCCTACCAGAGATGTTGCCTATTCTCCTTTACAGGTTAAAATGTTGACTAGCACCTGGTTTGCCTCTCACCTTTAAGGCCGCCAACCTCCAGGTGGTGGCTAGAGATCTCCTGGGACTGCAACTGATCTCCAGGGGACAGAGATCAGGTCACCTGAGAAAATGGCTGCTTTGGAAGGTGGACTCCAGGACATCATACGCTGCTGAGGTCCCTCCCCTCTCCAAATCCTGCTTTCCTCAAGATCCCACCCCCCTCCCCCAAATCTCCAGATATTTCCCAACCTGGAGCTAGCAAACCTGCTCACTGTTGTCTTCTTCCACCACGATGTAACAATCCAGGGCTTTTTTTGCAGCAAGAACTCTTTTGCCTATTAGGCCACACACCCCTGATGTAGCCAATCCTCCTAGAGCTTACAGGGCTCTTAGTGCAGGGCCTATTGTAAGCTCCAGGAGGATTGGCTACATCAGGGGTGTGTGGCCTAAAATGCAAAGGCGTTCCAAAGCCTTTTTGCCCCATGCCAGGTGGGGAGAAAGGAAGGCAGACAGCAGAATGGAGCAGAAGCAGTGAAGCTGCAGGTCTCTAGCTTAAGGGGGAGAAAAAACCTCTCTCTCTCTCTCTTGTTTAAATACAGGTTCCTCACAAGTTACATTTAACAAAAAGGCTCAAAGCATTACAGACAGGAGGGGGTCAAAGAATCTGCTCAGTTTATATAAAACACAAAGAAGCAAGAAAAAGCAATTAGAGAACAGCCACTGTCTAGTAATTATTTTAAGTCATTCTTAACACATAAATAATATTCTGAAGAAATTACGTGTCTCTGTCGTTAGTGTTTGAAGTATATAGATTGAAGTAAATTTATTTGGGGAGGGGGGGTTACAGACATTGTTTTGGGATTTTTGGCTAGATGGCCATCTGAGAGCGATGTGGATTCTGTGAATTAAGCAGATCATTAGGAAGGTGGGCAGGAAGAGTTGATCAGGGCTTCGTTCTTGTGGTCCCTTCTTATATACCCTGGGAAATGCTAATCACCAATTTTTCTCCAGGCCAGTTTGGCCAGGGATTCTGGAGGGGGGGGGGGTTTAGTCATCTTCAGGGCATGGAGCAGAGGTCGCTGATGGTGTGGGGGGAGTTTCCCACATTGCGTAGAGCAGGGGTGGCCAAACTTGCTTAATGTAAGAGCCACACAAAATAAATGTCAGATGTTTGAGAGCTGCAAGACTGGAAGGAAGGGAGGCAAATAGATGGGGCGAGGGAATGAGAGGTGGAAAGAAGGCAACTTTAACTTTATATGCATTCTCCAAGCTGCAGGCTGGCTTGGCTTGCAGAAGTGATTTAAAGAGAGAAATGCCTTCTCCAAGCTGGCCAATGGGCTGGTGGGGGCTTCAAGAGCCACACAATATGTGCGAAAGAGCCACATGTGGCTCCTGAGCCACAGTTTGGCCAACACTGGTGTAGAGGGTTGGAGTAGATGACCCTGGAGGTACCATCCATCTCTATGGTTCTATAGAAAAGGAAAGGGAACCCTGAAATTCTCCATACTTTTCAACTGGGAATCAGGGCTTTTTTTGTAGCAGGAACTCCTGTGCATATTAAACCACAATCCCTGATGTAGCCAGTCCTCCAAGAGTTTACAGTAGGCCCTATACTAAGAGCCCTGTAAGCTCCATGAGGATTGGCTACATCAGGGAGTGTGGCTTAATATGCAAAGGAGTTCCTGCTACAAAAAAAGCACCTTGATTGGGATGATATTTTATTTAACCTCATAATTCCTCATGGTAGTGGTAGAAAGTGCAGTCAAGTTGCAAGCGACTTATGCCAGCCCCATGGGCTTTTCAAGGAAAAGATGTTCCAAGGTGGTTTGCCATTACCTTCTCCTGTGTTGCAACCCTAGACTCCCTTGGTCATCTCCCATCCAAATACTGTCCAGGGCTGACCCTGCTTTTAAGATTTGATAAGACTGGGGTAGTCTAGGTTATTCAGGTCAGGACAATTCCTCATAATTGCCCATAACTTCTAGAGAGCCAGTTTGGTGTAGTGGTTAAGTGTGTGGACTCTTAGCTGGGAGAATTGGCTTTGATCCCCCACTCCTCCACTTGCAGCTGCTGGAATGGCCTTGGGTCAGCCATAACTCTGGCAGAGGTTGTCCTTGAAAGGGCAGCTGCTGTGAGAGTCCTCTCAGCCCCACCCACCTCACAGGGTGTCTGTTGTGGGGGAGGAAGATAAAGGAGATTGTGACCATTCTGAATCTCAGGGTGGAATATAAATCCAATGTCTTCTTCTTCATCTTCTTTGTCTTCTTCTTCTTCCCACATTGAAACGGTAGGGAGGTTTTTTGTTCGTAACTTTTAAAAGGAAACACACAGACACATATACAAAGCCCTCATTCTGACAGAAAACTCCCCAACCTAGCTAGCCCATGCTCGCCCAATCTCGTCCCCTTGAAAGCTAAGCAGGTTCAGCCCTGGCTCCAATTTGTATGGAAGACTTCCCAGGAGTACCAAGGCCGCAATGCAGAGGCAGGCAATGGCAAGCCATCTCTGAACATCCCTTATCTTGAAACCCTTCACGGATTTGCCATAAGTCAGCTGTAACTTGACAACACTTTCCACTCCTAATTGAAAACCAGATGTCAGGGAGAAGCAGGGCTGGCCCTGCCACTAGACAAACTAGGCAATTGCGCTGGTCTTCTGGGGGGTGACAAAATGGGCATCCCCCATGTGTCTTGGTATTCTCATGAGACAATGGTATTCCCAGTAGTAATGTATAGCTGTGAGAGCTGGACCATAAGGAAGGCTGAGCGCAGAAGAACAGATGCTTTCATGTTGTGGTGCTGGAGAAGACTCTTGAGAGTCCTTTGGACTCTCCCAAATTGAGCATCCCCCATGTGACTTGATATTCCCATGTGACGATGGTGTTTCTAGTAGTAATGTATGGCTGTGAGAGTTGGACCATAAGGAAGGCTGAGCGCAGAAGAACAGATGCTTTCGCGTTATGGTGCTGCAGAAGACTCTTGAAAGTCCCTTGGACTCTCCAAAATTGGGTGTCCCCCATGTGACTTGATATTCCCATGTGACGATGGTGTTCCCAGTAATGTATGGCTGTGAGAGTTGGACCATAAGGAAGGCTGAGCGCAGAAGAACAGATGCTTTCACGTTGTGGTGCTGGAGAAGACTCTTGAGAGTCCCTTGGACTCTCCCAAATTGGGCATCCCCCATGTGACTTGATATTCCCATGTGACGATGGTGTTGCTAGTAGTAATGTATGGCTGTGAGAGTTAGACTCTAAGAAAGGCTGGGCACAGAAGAATATATGCTTTCAAGCTGTGGTGCTGCAGAAGACTCTTGAGAGTCCATTGGACTGCAAGATCAAATCAGTCACTCCTAAGGGAAATCAACCCTGACTGTTCCCTGGAAGGTCAGATGCTGAAGCTGAAGCTCAAATACTTTGGCCACCCAATGAGAATGGAGCACTCACTGGAGAAGATCCTGATGCCGGGAAAGACAAGGCAAAAGAAGAAGGGGACAGCAAAAGATGAGATGGCTGGACAACTCTCTCGGCTTGGCTTCGCGAACGAAGATTTAAGAAGGGTGCAATAGTCCACGTTTGCTGCAGGCTCGCTGGTGGCTGACAAGACCAATGTGGGACAGGCAGGTCCGGCCACAGCGGCTGCAGGGAAAAGTCTGATTTAGGGTTGGTCCTGTAGCAGTGCGATTCTTCCTCAATCTCCTTTTGTCCTCAAGACCAGCTATGCGTGTGTTCTCAAAGGAAGAGACAGCCTGGTGGATGGTGTGCCTCCATGCTTTGCGATCTGAGGCTAGGTCAGACCACTGGTGATGGTTGATGTGACAGGTGCTAAGGGATTTCTTCAAGGAGTCCTTGTACCTCTTCTTTGGTGCCCCTCTATTTCGATGGCCGGTGGAGAGTTCGCCATACAGGGCAATCTTGGGAAGGCGGTGGTTTTCCATCCTAGAAATATGCCCTGCCCAGCGCAGCTGCGTCTTCAACAGCAGTGCCTCGATGCTGGTAACCTCTGCCCGCTTGAGGACTTCAGTGTTGGTCACAAAGTCACTCCAGTGGATGTTGAGGATGGTGCGAAGGCAGCGCTGATGAAAGCGTTCAAGGAGTCGCAGGTGATGACGGTATAAAACCCACGATTCGGAGCCATAGATGAGGGTTGTCATCACAACCGCTTTGTAAACATTGATCTTTGTGCCTTTTTTCAGATGCTTGTTGCTCCACACTCTTTTGTGCAGTCGGCCAAATGCACGGTTTGCCTTTGCCAGCCTGTTGTCAATCTCCTTGTCGATCTTGGCATCTGAGGAGATGATGCACCCCAGGTAGCTGAACTGCTGGACTGTCTTCAGAACTGATTCACCCACAGTGATGCAGGGAGGGTGATAATCTTCCTGGGGTGCAGGCTGGTGGAGAACTTCTGTCTTCTTCAGACTAACTTCTAGGCCGAATAGCTTGGCAGCCTCTGCAAAGCAGGACAACATTATTGATGTAACTAACATGAATTTGAGCAGACTTCGGAGGATAGTGGAAGACAGGAGGGCCTGGTGTGACTTGGTCCATGGGGTCACAAAGAGTCAGACTCGACTGTGCGACTGAATGACAACAACATGTGACTTAGTGACATTACCAGTGCAGAGTGGTGGGCACCAGAAGTTAGCCTTGCCTAGGGTGCCAGACAGTCTACAGCCAGCGCAGGGGAGAAGGCCCAACATCTAGTTTTCTACTTGGAGGGATTAATTTTTTTTTTTTGCGCATCCAGTCAGCTGAGCCCCCAGCTGCTGCCTGGCATGGTACAGTCCAGAAACCCGTTGGCTGCCTCACTGAGAAAGGCCTGTATCAAATTCCTCTGGGAGCCTTTCAGCAAAAGAACTTCTGCTCCCCTGATCAGCTGTAGAGGGAGAAGAGGAATGGCAGCAAATGTGCAATTTGTCAAATTGCGGAAAGGCGGGAATCCAAAGAAAGCTGCCGCGGAAATTCCCTTAACAGCCTCAGTGTAATCATGCAATCATCTTCATCACCAAAGGCGAAAAGCACAGACGTTCTCGGCGATGGAATCGTTGCCCACTCGTCCAAATGTGATTTCCCCTCACCTTCCCTCTCTGGCATGATGTCTCTTTGAGCCCAGCCTAGAAGAACGAAGCTTGATAAACAATAGCAAATGCAGTCGATGGGCGGAGGGGCTTACTTCGGTATAATTGCGATGCAGAAAAAGAAGAAGCCGGGTGTGCGGTTTTAACTGGCATGGAAAAAGCACGTTGCCTCTTGTGAAAGAAGATGTCTGCTTGCAGGTAAAATGATGGGTTTTTTAAATTTAAATACAAACGCCCAACAAATTGCATCTGCCACCACATCAAAGAGGACCAGCTCTCAAAACCGTGCGCCGTGCCACTTGCTCAATACCAATTTTTTTTTTTAAAAAGGCTCCTGTTGAGTCCAAGGCTGAGCTCCATCGATTTCCCAGGGCTGTTGTACACAAGGAACCAATTCCTTCTGCGTTTTGAAACCACTTATACAGGGCTTTTTTTGTAGCAGGAACTCCTTTGCATATTAGGCTACCCCCCCCCCCCGATGTAGCCAATCTTCCTGGAGCTTACAGTAGGCCCTGCAAGAAGAGCCCTGTAAACTCTTGGGGGATTGGCTATATCAGGGGGGGTGTAGCCTACTATGCAAAGGAATTCCTGCCGCAAAAAAAGCCCTGCATTTATATAAAGTTTTAGTTAATTTCTATCAAAACAAACGGGTTAATCTACAGGAAACCAAGAGTCCAAAATCACACAGCAAAAAACAAGAAAACTAGCTTCGCTATCTAAACATGTTTTCAAGACCTGCGTCAGAGGGCAAAAAGTCATAGTTCATGCATTCTCTACATTGCTGGCTATCACAGTATAAGCATATCCTAGTCCAGGCCAAGGGTGGTCAAAGTGTTGCTCGGGAGCCATGTGGCTCTTTCACACATATTGTGTGACTCATGAAGCCCCCACTTCCCAGACAGCCAGCTTGGAGACATCTTTGGGCTGTTAAGAAAACCGTCCTTGAGAGACTCCCTAATTCATTTCAACCTACCAGTGCCAGTTAGCTAACCATGTCCTGATTGGCTAATGGGTTCATGGGCTGAGGCAATGACGCCTGAAAACATGCCTCGCTTGGGTGAGCGGCCAGCCAGCTATTCTATCAACAGGTGAGAAGAGGCTCTATCTTCTCTTCCTCCGCAACATGGACTGTCTGGCACAGGACAGACGTTCTCTGTCAAGCCCGTGAGCAAGAACCATGTGACAGATCTGCACCTGATGTGCGAGCCGGCAAGCTTTTAATGTACAGAAAGGTAGCTTTCAGCTAGGTGCAGTCCACTATTATTTGTCCTTTTATCTGCCATTGCTTGCACCTTAGGAGTAGTTCTGGCACAGCATACAGTCTGTAACCTGAGCAGTTTACCAAAATGGAGTATTTTTTCTACCTTCTGGTGTCTGACTAACTGAATGCATGCAGATAACCTCAGAGATGAACCTGGGGAAGATAGAAAACCTCTGGTAAAAGGTCTAGAACAGGGGTGGCCAAACTTGCTTAACATATCAGCCACATAGAATAAACATCAGACGTTTGAGAGCCGCAAGACAAGGAAGGAAGGAAGGAAGGAAGGAAGGAAGGAAGGAAGGAAGGAAGGAAGGAAGGAAGGAAGGAACCGCTGGTTGGCTTGTCTTAGAGAAGTGATTTAGAGACAAATGCCTTTTCCAAGCTGGCTGACAGGGCTGGGGGGGGGGGGGTTGAGCTTTGAGAGCCACACAACATGTGTGAAAGAGCCACACTTTGGCCAACCCTGGTCTAGAACCCTTGTAGGCTCCTAGCAGACCCAGGTGACTGTAGTTTCAGCACCTGGGAGCTGGAGTAGGGCTCTGTAGGACCATGCAACCGTGCCACCTTCCCTCCCAAGATAAAATTACTCAGGCTGAATTTGGTCTTCTTGGCAAAAGAGGCTTCCTGCATATTGGCAGTTCCTGATTTTGGCAGCCAACATTTCATTCCAGCCGTATCTGAAGACAACCTCCATGTCTTGCTGGTAGATCTATCTTCAATATGCAGATGAATTTTCCCGCTTTCCATTTGCCAACATCAACCTCACCAAGGAGGAAGCAAGGATTCTATCAACAGCAGCCCAAAATCCAGGAGCCACTTATGCAAACCTGCGTGAACCTTCCATGCAATGCCTGCCTCCGATGTTTCCATTAGCTCAAAGCAGCCAAAGAATCTGCATACTTCTCTCCAACCCTGCTGGTTCCTCGTTTCCCCCTCTAGGCTCCAGCAATGTTATAATTTCATTCCACGGCCTCTCCAAATGACACCATTTGAATTTCTAAGATGCAAAATGAAAACAAGCTACTTAAAAAAAAAAAAAAAGCTGACCATTTGTTTCCACTGTAAGAAATAACCATATAAAGGGTCCTGTTTTGAAGTAATTCCTTAATACAGATACAATAATACACACCACGCTACCGTCACCTCAAGAATAGATCACTGTAATGCTCTCTACATGGGGCTACCCTTGATCCTGACTCAGAAACTACAGCTAGTGCAGAACACTGCAGCGCAGCTGCTAATGGGGCTCCCTCGATGGGAGCACATTCCACCGGTGCTGAAAGAGCTGCACTGGCTACCTATTGTATTCAGAGTCCATTTCAAGGTGTTGGTATTGACTTTTAAAGTCCTACATGGTCGGGAGCCTGCCTAGCTACAGAACTGCCTTTCTTCGCATGTTTCCCAGAGAGCACTGCGTTCAGGGACACAAAACCTACTATCTGTCCCTGGACCAAGGGAGACCAGACTGTGTTCCACACGGGCTAGGGCCTTCTCAGTGGCAGCACCAGAAATACAGAATGCTCTCCCGAAGGCCATAAGGGCCCTGCAGGATCGCTCTCAATTCCACAGGGCCTGCAAAACTGAACTATTTTGACAGGCCTTCTACATCTAAACTGGGAGAGGACTGCCACCCTACACTGCTGAGGAACTACGATCATTATAGGATCACTGTCAGGAGATCCCGCCTATACTGAAGTTGAACAGCACCATAAAATGCTTTTAGTTGCATTTTATCATTTTTAAACCGTATTTGTAGATGTTTGAACTGACTGTTAGCCACCCTGAGTCCGCTTGCAGAGAGGGCGAGATAGAAATCTAAATAAATAGAGAGCCAGTTTGGTGTAGTGGTCAAGTGTGCTGACTCTTATCTGGGAGAACCGGGTTTGAGTCCCCACTGCACCGCTTGCAGCTGCTGGAATGGTCTGGGGTCAGCCATAGCTCTCACATAGGTTGTCCTTGAAAGAGCTGCTGTGAGAGTCCTCTCAGCCTCACCCGCCTCACAGGGTGTCTGTTGTGGGGGGAGAAGATATAGGAGACTGTAAGCCGCTCTGAGTCTCTGATTAAGGGAGAAGGGCGGCCTATAAATCTGCAGTTCTTCTTCTTCTTCATAAATAAATATTAAAAAACCTGCTTGACAGAGAAATGCAATGATCAAACAGGTTTTTTTGGGAGGGTGGAAATGTGTGATGGAGGGTTATAGACTAGCATGCCTTTGCTAATGGCATTAGAGAATAGAAGAGAAGAAAAGAACAATTGATATGTGGCATGATTGAAGAAGAGATGCCAGATGCCTAGCTGTTTGGGGATGTTAGGAGAACAAGGAAATTCCAGGGGACAAGAATGCTTGCCAGGGCCACATGTTGGGAGCACAGGACCCCACCCCCTAGCTCAGAAGCAGCCCTCCAAAAGCCAATCCATAGATGATGATATTGGATTTATATCTCACCCTTCGCTCTGAATCTCAGAGTGGCTTACAATCTCCTTTACTTATCCCACCCCACAACAGACACCATGTGAAGTAGGTGGGGCTGAGAGAGCTCTCCCAGAAGCTGCCCTTTCAAGGACAGCTCTGCGAGAGCTATGACTGACCCAAGGCCATTCCAGCAGCTGCAAGTGAAGTAGTGGGGAATCAAACCCGGTTCTCCCAGATAAGAGTCCGCACACTTCACCACTACACCAAACTGGCTCTCACTTGCTAGAGAAGAGTGAACTGTACGCCATTCACCTGCATCTTTGGTCCTCTACTCCCAGGTCCCAATGCATTCTGGGAAGTGTACTTCTCAGAACACCTGACATTAAAGATGAAGAGACAGAACCTGACAATCATGAAGCTCAGAAGACGAAGGGACCTGAATCACTGGCTGGGGGCAAAAGCATGAATGACACCACCACCACCCCCCATCAGAGTTGCCAGCTCTGACTTGGGAAATTCCTGGAGATTTGAGAACTGCACCTGGGGAGAGATGTCAGTTTCTCCTAGACTTTATGGCAGGGGTGTCGAACTCATTTGTTATGAGGGCCAGATCTGACATAAACGAGACCATGCTGGGCTGGGCCATGTGTGTACCTATTTAAGGTTAGGTAGCAGAGATATAAACTTTTTAAAGGACACAGACAAACACAACTAAAGATTTTTTAAAAATGCTTAAAACATTAGCACTTATTGTTCTTAAAAGTGCTTTCTTTGTATTTCTCCCATGGGATCCAGAGAACTGGGCAAAGGAAGCTCTGGTTCTTTCCCTCCCTCCCCAGGGGACCAGTAGTGGGAGGAGCCTCAACCAATGGAGAAAATGGAGGTTTTGCTCTGTAGCTCCTGTGTGACTGAGCAAGCCTTGCAAAGCAAGTTGAGATGCAGAAAGAAGCAAGAGAGAGCGAGAAAGAAGCAGACAAGAGCCAGTTGCTCAGGGGCCTGATAGGAGCCCTGGGCCACATGTTTGACACCCCTGCTTTATGATATATCATAGAGTCCACCAGGGCTTTTTTGCAGCAGGAATTCCTTTGCATAATAGGTCACACAGCCCTGACATAGCCAATCCTCCAAGAGCTTACAGGGCTCTCAGTACAGGGCTTACTGTATGCTTCAGGAGGATTGGCTACATTAGGGGTGTGTGGCCTAATATGCAAAGGAGTTCCTCCTACAAAAAAAGACCCTGGAGTCCACTTTTCCCCACGTTCTCCATCAGAACCAATCTTTGTCGCCTGGAGATCAGTTGTAATTATGGAAGATCTCCAGGCCCTACCTGGGAGCTGGTCACCCTGCCCTCTATCCTTCGGGTAGACGGGGCATCTCACAATCCATGAACTGGACCCATTCTGTCAGAAGCTGGGAGACGCTCCCTCGCTTCCGTTGGTGTGCCTCGGCGCCTGCCCTCCCAAAATGTCTCGAAATCCTTCTTCCAAGAAACAGGCCGCTTTCTGCTGCAGGGCCCTCCCGCTTGTTATTCCGAACACGGAATTTGGGTCACCTTGGTACGGAACTCGCATTCCGGTTGGCATGGAAAAGCGTGCGGCTCTGGCTATAAATCTCAATTGACGAGCAATGAATCGAAATGAGAAATGAAAAGCTTTCCTTCCTCCCCCCCCCCCCTCTTTTCCTCCCTGACATCTTTACTACCTCCATCCAACCACTGAGCACCAATCTGGGACTTGGGAGCTGTCCGTGGCGCTCAAACCCGGCCACCTCTTTGTCTGAAGATCCTCGAGCATTTTCCAATAGATTCTATTTTCTCTTTCAAAGGCAGGGGAGCAGCTGGGGAGGGGGGTGGAAGCCGTTCTTTCCAACTCCAGTTATGATCCATACAAATCAACCTGTCAGCTCCCAGCAGCTGCTGCCTCCACCAGCTCAGACAGTTCCATCTTCGGTACAGGAGAGAGACCCCCCCACAAGGCCATTACTTCTCCAGCAGTGAAGTTAGCGGGATGGAGATTAATCTCCGAGCTGTCACTTTCCCCTTACTGATTGATAAACTAGTCACTGGCTGGGACGGCAGATGGATGAAAAAGGGGCCAGGAAAGCCTCCAGCCAGAGCTGAGCTGCCTCATGGCAAAGCCAGGGTTGCTGCGCTTGTGGAAAGCGCATCTGGCTAATTGTGCCGGATGTGAGACGGCAGGGAAAGAGAAACCAGAACGTTGAATGTTGGAAGATGCTTGGGTTGCAACCGTTTTGCGATGGCTCCCAGCGCCCTATGGGCTCCGTTTTGTACACTCGCTAAATACCTTCAACATTACAAAAGCATACGCCAATTTGCGATGGTTGGGGATCCCCGCCCTATAGAAATGAAGAACTGCAACCCTGTAGAAACCAGACCTGTTGGGGTTGAGGTGGGATGGGTGGAATCCATTCCAGTGGATGGAACCAAAGAAACTTTTTGAGAAGCAGGGCTTGTTTTTGTAGCAGGAACTCCTTTGCATGTTAGGTCACACCCCTGATCTGTGTTTCCTCTAAGTTGAAGAGACTTGTGAGCAAAAATTCTACTTTGTGAGCTACTGGCATTGAAGTTGTAAGCTACTGCATAAATGAGTGTGCTCTGGGGTCATCCTTCTTGAGCGAAGACAAAAATGTGTGTAAAAGGTAAAGGTAGTCCCCTGTGCAAGCACCAGTTGTTTTCGACTCTGGGGTGACGTTGCTTTCACAATGTTTTCACGGCAGACTTTTTACGGGGTGGTTTGCCATTGCCTTCCCCAGTCATCTACACTTCCCCCCTAGCAAGCTGGGTACTCATTTTACCGACCTCGGAAGGATGGAAGGCTGAGTCAACCTGAGATGGCTACCTGAAACCAGCTTCCGCTGGGATCGAACTCAGGTCGTGAGCAGAGGGCTCTGACTGCAGTACTGCAGCTTTACCACTCTGTGCCATGGGGCTCTTAAAAATGTGTGAGCTGGAGGCTAAAAATCTGCAAGTTAACTCACGCTAACTCAGTTTAGAGGGAACACTGCCCCTGATGTAGCCAATTCTCCAGGAGCTTACAGGGTTCTTAGTACAGGACCTACTGTAAGCTCCAGAAGGATTGGCTACATCAGGGGTGTGTGGCCTAATATACAAAGGAGCTCCTGCTACCAAAAAAAAAAGCCCTGAAGAGAAGATGGCTGGTCACATCTGGGTCTCTGCCTGATTTGGAGGCCTCCATCAGAGCTTTTTCTGTTTCTAGGGCTAGTTAGCCCACAGAGATTCCAGCACACCTCTGTTTAAATCCAACCATTCCAGCGAGCTGCTGAAAGATAAGAACATAAGAGAGCCATGTTGGATCAGGCCAATGGCCCATCCAGTCCAACACTCTGTCACACAATGGCCAGAAAACCCAGGTGCCATCAGGAGGTCCATCAGTGGGGCCAGGATACTAGAAACCCTCCCACTGTTGCCCCCCCAAGCACCAAGAATCACTACTCAAGACAGAGAGTTTCATCTATACCTTGTGGCTAATAGGCACTGACGGACCTCTGCTCTGTATGTTGATCCAATCCCCTCTTGAAGCTGGCTATGCTTGTAGTCGCCACCACCTCCTGTGGCAGTGAATTCCACGTGTTAATCACCCTTGAGGTGAGGAAGTACTTTCTTTTATCAGTTCCAACTTGACTGTTCAGCAATTTCATTGAGTGTCCATGAGTTCTTGTATTGTGAGAAAGGGAGAAAAGCCCTTCTTTTTCTACCTTCTTTATCCCATGCATAATCTTGTAAACCTCTACCATGTCACCCCTCAGTCAATTTTCTCCAAGCTAAAGAGCCCCAAGCATTTTAACCTTTCTTCATGGGGAAAGTGTTCCATCCCTTTAATCATTCTAGTTGTCCTTTTTGGGACTTTTCCCAATGCTATAATATATTTTTTGAGGTGCAGTAACCAGAATTGTACGCAGTATTCTGAATGAGGTTGCACCATCGATTTAAACATGTTTCCTGTTGAGGCCCAGGTGTGGTCCTCTCTCCTACTCTGCCACTTTCAGTGGTTCATCACCCTCCAGCTAACAATTTCAAGGTGGCCATCAGGCTACTAGACCAGGGCAGCTAAGTCTCGTCAGAGCTTGGAAGCTATGTAGGGTTGGCCCTGGTTAGTCTTTAGATGGGAGACTACCAAGGAAGTCCAGAGTTGCTATGCAGTTATAGGCATCTCCATGCCTCTTTTGCAAAAGGCATTGCCAGTTTATGGCTTAGCAGCAAAACCCCCCCCAAAAACCAAAAAAAACCCCAAGCCACTAATTAGGGCTGCCAATCCCCAGGTGGGGGCAGGGGACCCCCCAGTTTGGAGGCTCTCCCACACTTCAGAGTCATCAGAAAGCAGGAGGAAGGAGGACAGGAGGGAAATGTCTGCTGGGAACTCTATTATTCCCTATGGAGACTTATTCCCGTAGAAAATAATGGAGAATTGATCTGTGGGTATCTGGGGCTCAGGGGGGGGGGCTGTGTTTTGAGGTAGAAGCACCCAGATTTTCAGTATAACTTCCAGTGCCTCTCCCCAAAATAAGCCCCAAGTTTCAAAAAGATTGGACCAGGAGGTCCCAATTCTATGAGCCCCAAAGAAGGTGCTCTTATCCTTCATTATTTCCTATGGAAGAAAGGCATTGAAAAGGTGTGCGGTCCCTTTAAAATGTGATGGCCAGAATGTGATGGAATGGCCTTGGGTTAGCCATAGCTCTGGCAGAGGTTGTCCTTGAAAGGGCAGCTGCTGTGAGAGCCCTCTCAGCCCCACCACCTCACAGGGTGACTGTTGTGAGGGGAGAAGATATAGGAGATTGTAAGCCACTCTGAGTCTCTGATTCAGAGAGAAGGGCGGGGTATAAATCTGCATTTCTTCTTCTTCTTCTTCTTCTTCTTCTTCCCTTAGGAGCTTCAATTATGCTTGTCATAGCCTTTCTCCTAGCTCCACCCCCAAAGTCCCCATATATTTCTTGAATTGGATTTGGCAACCCTACTACTAATTGACCTCTAATCTTAATCCAGAGGGGCAGTGTTCCTGACCAAAATGAGGCGAAGGAGATTGGAGTTATACCCTGCCCCTCACTCAGAGTGGCTTACAATCTCCTTTCCCTTCCTCCCCCCACAACAGACACCCTGTGAGTTAGTTGGGGCTGAGAGAGCTCTGGGAGAATGGCTCGTGAGAGAACAGCTCTGCTGAGAACCTGTGACTGACTCAAGGTCACACCAACAGCTGCGTGTGGAGGAACGGGGAATCAAACCCAGTTCTCCCTGATTAGAGTCCGTACACTTAACTGCTACACCAAACTGGCTATCCATAAGACGTAAAGAAAAAAAAACTTTCTCCCTGATGTGCTACATTTACCCTGATGGGGGAAAAACATTTCAAAAATGGACCTCTTCCGTCTGCAGACTGAAGTGATCCTGTTCACTCCCCAGCCGAGATCCTGCCTCTTTGTGCTATCCAGTGTGACGATCAGGCCTCAACCCTGCGCCAGGCTGGCATAGTAAGGCAAAAGGAGTTGCAAACGGCTGGGCACAAGTTTGTGCACCCCCAACGTTCACCTATACCAGGGGTGGCCAAACGAACTTTATGGAAGAGCCACACAGAATAAATGTCAGATGTTTGAGAGTTGCAAGAAGCAGGGGAGGAAGGGAGGGAGGGAGGATGGGAGGAAGGAAGGAAAGGAGGGAGGGAGGAAGGAAGGAAGGAAGGAAGGAAGGAAGGAAGGAAGAAGGAAGGAAGGAAGGAGGGAGGGAGGGAGGAAGAAAGAAAGAAAGGGAGGGAGGGAGGGAGGAAGGGGAAGGAGGAAGAGAAGGGAGGGAGGGAGGAAGGGAGGAAGGAACAGAGGGAAGGATGGATGGAGGGAAAGAAACCAATTTTAACTTTAAATGCCTTCTCCAAGCCAGCCAATGGGGTGGTGGGGGCTTCGAGAGCCACACAATAGGTGTGAAAGAGCCACATGTGGCTCCCGAGCTGCAGTTGGGGCCCCTCCTGACCTGTACCATTGTGTTAATGCTGAAATAACCTTTCTTTCTTTGGGCAGGATGAAAAAAGGACCCGAGCAGCGGAGCGCGACAGCGAGGAAGGAAACCCAGCCCTGCTAAGCATAACAGATTAAAGCCTCATTACACACCAGATGGTGAGGGAGCCTCAAGGCATTGACTATAACCTAACTGGGGAACTGGAGCCAGGAATCCTCTCTCTGTATATGCACCTAGAAGTCATGGCAACCCCTGGGGGCTTGGAGGATATTCAGGGAGGCAACTGAAAAAAGCTTGCCTCTGCCTCCATCCTTCTGGTGTTCCAAGGAGGCAGGCTTTTTTTGTAGCAGGAACTCCTTTGCCTATTAGGCAACACCCCTCTGATGTAGCCAATCCTCCGGGAGCTTACAGTAGGCCCTGTAAGAAGAGCCCTGTAAGCTCTTGGGGGGATTGGCTATATCAGGGGTGTGTGGCCTAATATGCAAAGGAGCTCCCGCTAAAAAAAAAAAAAACGCCCTGCAAGGAGGTCTCCAAGTACTTGCCAGAGTTGACCTTGTTTACCTTAACACTCCATAAGTCCTTAGATTCCTGTCAAGGAGAAAGGAATAGGTGTTCTGGAGTATCAGTGCCGCATGCTCTAGACCTCATTCCTTTGCAAGGAAAAAGGTGGTGATTCTAGTTCACAGGCAGGAAAATGATGGAACCTTCATTCATTCATTCAAAACATTTTAATGCCACCTTTCCACTCAATTAGGGCCCCCAAGACTACTGTTTGGCGTAGCGGTTAAGTACACGGACTCTTATCCAGGAGAACCAAGTTTGATTCCCCACTTCTCCACATGCACTTGCTGAGGTAACTTTGAGCCAGTCACAAGTTCTCACAAAGCTGTTCCTCTCAAGAGCAGTTTCTGTCAGAGCTCTCTCAGCTCCACCTCCCTCCCAGGGTGTCTGTTGTGTAGGGGGGAAGGGAAAGGAGAGTGTAAGCCGCTCTGAGACTCCTTCAGGTAGTGGAGGGTGGGCAGGACTAGCCCTAGACTATCTGGCACCCTAGGCAAGACTAACTTCTGGTGCCTCTGAAAGAGCATAGTGTTGGTCTGTCAAATTTTCGTTTAGGGAGAAAGTTCCATTGGATGGCAACAACTGCTGAGATGGTCTCCACCCACCTTCCAGTGCCTTCTTCCCTGGTTCTTCTCAGGTTCTGTTTTAGGGTGGCCTGTCTCCAGCTGGTGGCTGGAGATCACCCAGAATTACAACTGGTCTCCAGTCTGCAGAGATCAGCTGCCCTGGAGAAAATGATTGCTTTGGAAAGAAGACTCTGTGGCATTATACCCCTCTCTTCTGCCAATCAAATGACCAATGGGTGGGACTTACCCTCCCAAAAAAAGGAGAACCGCCAGACATTTCAGAAGAAGAGAAGAGATTGGATTTATACCCTGCCCTTTACTACCCAAAGGAGTCTCAGAGCGGTTTGCAGTTTTTCCCCTCCCCATAACAGACACCTTCATGTACAACAGACACTAGGGTTGCCAAGTCACCTGTGTTCTCCATAGAGTTTCCCCTCTCAAATGGCTAGAGCGTCCAAGAAAACCATAGTTTCCCCGGAAATGACTAGAGTGGCTGCCGTGCAACGTAGCCAACGTAATGACATCATTTCCAGGTGATGTCATCTTGCTGGCAATGTAGGAGGAGGTTCCCCCTGCCAGCCCAATGTAGGCCAGGGGTTGGGAACCTCCCGGGCAGGGGAACCCCTGCCCGAACCGAGGACTTAGCAGCCCTAACAGAAACTCATGTAGTGATGTGCCTCTATGACAGGGGTGGGCAACGGTAGCTCTCCAGATGTTTTTTGCCTACAACTCCCATCAGCCCCAGCCAGCATGGCCAATGGCTGGGACTGATGGGAGTTGTAGGCAAAAAACATCTAGAGAGCTACCGTTGGCCATTCCTGCTATATGACTTCAACATGACCTGGATGTGACATAGGTATGTCAGCAGGACTTTTTTTGTAGAAAAAGCCCAGCAGGAACTAATTTGCCTATAAGACCACAACCCCTGACATCCCCATTGTTTCACACAGGGCTTTACTGCAGAAGAAGCCCAGCAGGAACTCATTTGCATATTAGTCCACACACACACACACCCGTCACTAAGTCAGCTGGAACTGTGTTCCTGTGCATTCCTGCTAAAAAAAAAAAAAGAGCCCTGCATGTCAGGGATGTTGGGATGACACTGGTTTAGGGGCCAAACGCTATGGTAAGAAGCTTATTCTACCATAGAATTTTGGCCAAAAACCAAAGCATCACCCCAACGCCCCCAATGTGCCTGCGTACATTACTTCCAGATCACGTTGAAGTCACGTGAGGACATCTATGAAATATGGGATAAACTCCTGATAAGTCGCCCCCCCTCCAAATCCCCTGATGGCTGCCCAGAAGATCTGGAAACCCTACAGAACCCTGCAGTAACTGAACAGACTGCACCACTTCAGATCGCCAGGAGGAGGAGAACAGGGTTCTGGATTGATCAAAATACCTGGAGACAGGGGTGGCGTTCTAGCAGAAGCTCCTTTGCATATTAGGCCACACACCCCTAGGGTTGCCAAGTCCAATTCAAAGAAAATCTGGGGACTTTGGGGTGGGGCCAGGAGAAAGGTTATGACTAGCATAACTAAACCTCAAAGGGAGTTCTGGCCATCACATAGAAAGGAACCATGCACCTTTTAAATGCCTCCCCTCCATTGGAAATAATGAAGAATAGGAGCACCTTAGTTTGGGGCTCATAGAATTGGACCCTTTGGTCCAATCATTTTGAAACTTGGGGGGCCTTTTGAGGAGAGGTGTTGGATGCGATGCTGCAAATTTGGTGCCTCTACCTCAAAAAATACCCCCCCCCCTGAGCCCCAGATACCCGCAGATCAATTCTTCATTATTTCCTATGGGAATAAATCTCTATAGGGAATAATGAGTGCCCAGCAGACATTGCCCTCTCCCCACCCCACTTTCTGATGAACCTGAAGTGGGGGGAAGCCCCCAAACCAGGGGATCCCCTGCCCCCACCTGGGGATTGGCAACCCTAACTGATGTAACCAATCCCCCCAAGAGCTTCCAGGGCTCTTAGTACAGGGCCTACTGTAAGCTCCAGGAGGATTGGCTACATCAGAGGGGTGGGCTCTAATATGCAAAGGAGCTCCTGCTAGAATTCCACCCCTGCCTGGAGATGCTAGGGGTGGAGCCTGGGGAGGGTGGGATTTGGGGAGAAAGAGGGAGCTGAGCAGAGAATCGTCAAGTTGGAAGGCGCCATAAGGGCTATCAAGCCCAATCTCCTGCTCAGTCCTGGATCAGCCTAAAGCATCCCTTACATGTTTTCATCCAGACTCTGCTTGAAGATCACCAATGGGCAGGGTACAAGGCCACAAATCCCAGCCTCCAAGCAAGGTATCCCCCCCCCCCCCTAGTCTAGAGGATGCTGTAAAAGCAGATCTCCAAGCACCACCTGGAGACTGGCCACCCTCCAAGCGAATCCCCTGTACACCCCCTGAAAAATCTCCCTGCAAGCAGAAAATGAATACAGCAGGAGAGAAGAAGAAGTTATTGGATTTATATCCCACCCTATACTCTGAATCTCAGAGTCTCAGAACGTTCACAATCTCCTTTACCTTCCCCCCACCCACAACAGACACCCTGTGATGTGGGTGGGGCTGAGAGAGCTTTCACAGCAGCTACCCTTTTAAGGACAGCTCTATTACTGACCCAAGGCCATTCCATAGGGTTGCCAATCCCCAGGTGGGGGCAGGGGATCCCCCGGTTTGGAGGCCCTCCCCCCCACTTCAGGGTCATCAGAAAGCGGGGGGAGGGGAGGGAAATGTCTGCTGGGTACTCATGATTCCCTATGAAGACTTATTCCCATAGAAAATAACGAAGAATTGATCCGTGGGTATCTGGGGCTCTGAGGGCCATTTTTTGAGGTAGAGGCACCACATTTTCAGTATAGCATCCAGTGGCTGTCCCCAAAATACTCCCTAAGTTTCAAAGAGATTGGACCGGGGGATCCAATTCTATGAGCCCCCAAAGAAGGTGTCCCTATCCTTCATTATATCCTATGGAAGGAAGGCATTTAAAAAGTGTGCGGTCCCTTGAAATATGATGGCCAAAACTCCCTTTGGAGTTCAATTATGCTTGTCACACCCTTGCTCCTGGCTCCACCCCCAAAGTTTCCAGATAATTCTTGAATTGGACTTGGCAACCCTACCATTCCAGCAGCTGCAAGTTGAGGACCCGGGAATCAAACCTGGTTCTCCCAGATAAGAGTCCGCGTACTTAACCACTACACCAAACTGGTGAGAGGAAAAAGAAGAGAAGTGATTGGATTTATACCCCGTCCTCAGGGCCGGCCCTGCAGCCATCATAATTTCCGGGGCGGGGGGGGGGCGTTTATCCAAAAATCGCAGCAGATCTGGACAGGAACAATTTCCGTAGATTTACTGAAATCACCTAGTTTGTCTAGTCCTCCTGGAGCTTACAGTAGGCCCTGTGATAAGAGCCCTGTAAGCTCTTGGAGGATTGGCTACATCAGGGGTGTGTGGCCTAATAGGTAAAGGCATTCCTGCTACAAAAAAAAAACAGCGCCCTGGATGGGACAGTGGCTCTGCTTTTCCTCCTGCCCCCTTGCGTTTCTGCTGCTGACATGTCATAACTAATCGCTCTCCCCTGCTTTCACCTTTGCAACTAGCGCAAAGAAAACACCAAGCCCAATAACCTTCCTCATCAATCTTGCTTCCATCTTGTCCCCGAATCAAGCATTTAATTTGGAACGGTTTCATTCCAGGCTAATTGAGCTTTCAGATTGCCACGCTCTGCTGGGATCTTTTAAATTTTTTTTAATCGTGCCATCGTTTAAAGGGGGGGGGAAAGCATGCTGGGTCGCAACACTTAGTTTATACAAAGAAAATTGCTTGGGCCTGTGCCTGCTGGCAACCGACAGGCGAGCCTTGCCTTTTAACCGAAGATTTGTCGGGGATGCCTACCGTGATTCCAAAGGGAGGAATATGCACTCTACGTGTGCTCAGAGACTCTATTGTCCACCACCCAGCTTGCATTTTATAGAACAGGTTATCGTAAAGCTAGAAAAGAGTCATCTGATCGATTGAGGGCTAGAGCTGACTTTCTAACGAGGAAAGAAACCAGCATTTAGGGTTTTTTACTTGAGTGGAAAAGAGGGCTGAGACTGTCCATAATAGAAGCTTTTATAGCAGAGCGTGCAGACGTTTTCCGCCTCCTTGGCTCATAATACAAAAACTCAGAGTCACCCAATAAAATGGACTTGATTCAGAGAAAGCAAAAGAAAAGAAAGGTTCCACCTCCATTATCAAAGTCTTCCTCTCCCATCTGTCCATGGATGCTAACCCCTTGTGCATCCAATACTGTGCAAGCTGTGATTTGACAGAGAATCCATAGTATTCAATGGGATTACTAGTCTTGAGTAAGTGTGCATGGGCTTATAGCCCAAGGGACCTGTTATGTACTGAGCTTTATGTTTGGTGGGAAGCTTTCGTGCGCACTCGAGCAGCAGCAGGAAATGTTAGACTCTTGATAGATTTGAACATGAAGCAGTAACCAATGAGCAGTCTTGGCACAAAACTTGGCTGCTGTGATTTGGCTTGGGAATCGTGTGTGTGTGTGGTTTCGTTTGCATGTATATAAGTGGGGTCAGGGCCCCACCATTTTGTCTTAGTATGTAGTTACCAATAATGGCCCCACCATTTTGTCTTAGTATGTAGTTACCAATAAAGCATGTTCCTGTTTGGACTCCAATGCATCGAATCCAGTATTTAACAGGACCTATTTCCATGCAAAAGATGAGATGGCTGGACAGTGTTACTGATGTAACAAACACGAATTTGAGCAGACTTCAGAGGATGGTGGAAGACAGGAGGGCCTGGCGTGACTTTGTCCATGGGGTCGCAAAGAGTCGGACTCAGCTGTGTGACTGAACAACAACAACAATTTCCATGCCTCATGAAAAGCTTAAGTAGAGGACAGGAGATCTTTTTGACCCACATACATACATCCATGCATCCTTGATGGCCCCAGAGTAGCATCCAGCAGTTTCTGTGGGCAGTTTCTTAGGAACATATATTGCCCAGACCAGGCCTAGGCAAGCCTGATCTTATCAGATCTCAGAAACCAAGCCAGGGTGACCATGGCAAGAATATGGACAGGAGAACTCCAAAGAATACCAGGGAATACTTGGGGCTCTTTAGCTTGGAGAAACGTCGACTGCGGGGTGACATGATAGAGGTTTACAAGATTATGCATGGGATGGAGAGGGTAGAGAGAAGTACTTTTCTCCCTTTCTCACAATACAAGAACTTGTGGGCATTCAATGAAATTACTGAGCAGTCAGGTTAAAACGGATAAAAAGAAGTACTTCTTCACCCAAAGGGTGATTAACATGTGGAATTCACTGCCACAGGAGGTGGTGGTGGCTACAAGCATAGCCAGCTTCAAGAAGGGATTGGATAAAAATATGGAGCAGAGGTCCATCAGTGGCTATTAGCCACAGTGTATATATATACCCTCATCTCTGAGGGTGACTTTTTTTTCTGCAATTCAGGTCAAGGGTTCTGCCCAGGTGGTCCCTCCCCCAGTGGGGCAAATTAGGCCCCCTCAAATAATTTCAGGTTGCAGATATAGTGCAGGAGGAGAGCTGAAGACCCGCCTCCATATATATATATATATATATATATATATATATATATATATATATATATATATATATATATATATATATTGGCCACTGTGTGACACAGAGTGTTGGACTGGATGGGCTATTGGCCTGATCCAACATGGCTTCTCTTATGTTCTTAGGGTTGGGAGAAATAGGAAGGCTATCGAGCTACTTCCCTGAATGTCCTCTATGTCCCAATAGGAGTCACCCAAGATTGCCTGCCATGACTTCCAGGCATGGACATACATACACACATACAAAAAAAAAACTCCTGATAAAAATTAATAAAAGAAGCATGCATACATGGATGCAAGAAGGAGCAAGCTGCAAAGAAAGCCCTTGGGACCGGGAACACGAGTAAAGGCACAAACCAACCACTAGGATGCAAATGAACCATCTGACCTTGATCTGGATGGCTCAGAGTAGCTCTCGCCCATCAGATATCAGAAGCCAAGGAGGGAAAGCCCTGGTTAGTATTTGGATGGGTGAACTCCAAGGAATACCAGAGTCATGGCGCAGAGGCAGGCAATGGCCAAGCACCTTTGAATGTCTCTTGCCCTGAAAACTCCACGGGAGTCCCCACAAATCAGCTGCGACTTGATGGCACTTTCCACCATCACGAGTTGTTGTGCTATGGCAGAAGTCTGTGCGTTAGCACAGGAGCCCACTTTCTGGTGCGAATCCCATGCTCTTTTTTTGTTTAAAACAAGTGCCGGTACTGATAAGGTTGCACTGATTCCCACCAATTTCTCCCCCTCCCCCCAGACATGGGAGGATACCCTACAAAAGGTGACCGCTGCCAGAAAAAAGTGTGCATCAATCATTGTTATTTTAGACCAAAGAACGTGCCATTATTCTGCTGGAATGGACACTGAACAGAAACTTGAAAGTTACAAGGGAGGAAAATGACAACAACAACCCAACAGCATAATCTGACTCCAGCCTGTAATAACAGGCTCTTCCAAAGTTAACTCTGTCATGCTTGCTTTCCCACTCGTGTTCCAGTGTGATCACCCCCAGACTGGAACAAGAGGGCAGTTCATCTCTGAGGGTGACTTTTTTTCTGCAATTCAGGTCAAGGGTTCTGCCCAGGTGGTCCCTCCCCCAGTAGGGCAAATTAGGCCCCCTCAAATAATTTCAGGTTGCAGATATAGTGCAGGAGGAGAGCTTAAGACCCTCCTCCATCTGTCTTGTGGTTCTGATCGAGATCAGGCCTCTGTAAGGGGTTAGGAACTTTGTTCCCTGAAATTGCCATGTGTCTAAAAAGGAACCCCCAACCTGACTCATGGAAAAATGTACTGTCTCATTCAGCCCTTGGCAAAATTTGATTTTTTTTCAAAACAAGAGACTCAAGGCCAAATCTGGTTATTTCAGATCAGTACCCGAAACTAAGCACCTTTCGCACGTCTTTACCCCACTCCCTGCTGCCTGGTGAAGCATTCATAGTGTCTAGGTCAGTGAAGGTCTACAAGACAGACAGTCCTTTTGTTTCATTTCACAGAACCTACATTGACTGTCAACATTCTAGAATGTAGCATTCCCAGTTTGTGGTTAGAGCAAGTATGAACATTCCATAAGATCATAGTATACCAGCTATTAGTGGGCATAGAGACAGTCAAGAGATGAAAGTCAAGAAATAGATGGTTGGCAGGCAGGCAGGCAGGTAGAAGACAGACAGATGATAGATAGATAGATAGATAGATAGATAGATAGATAGATAGATAGATAGATAGATAGATAGATAGATAGATAGATAGATAGATAGATAGATAATCACATTTGTGTGAATCTGCCTTATATACATGCACAGTACCTGCATTCTCGTGATAATTCCATCTTTTGGAGGATGTCTGTATGTGAGTCATTTTGGTTTTTGTTTTTTACCATCAAGTCACAGACAACTAACATGGTGACACCTGGTGTGATTTTCAATACAAGAGACATTCAGAGCTGGTTTGCCAATGCCTGCCTCTGCATCACAACTTTGGTATCCCTCAGAGGTCTCCCTTCCAAAAAGAGATCAGGGCTGATCCTGCTTAGCTTCTGAGATCATATGAGATCTGGCTACCATGGCTGAGGCTTCAGTGGGTTAGCC
Source organism: Heteronotia binoei (assembly GCF_032191835.1). Lineage (NCBI taxonomy): Eukaryota > Metazoa > Chordata > Lepidosauria > Squamata > Gekkonidae > Heteronotia > Heteronotia binoei. The sequence continues at coordinate 20,655,949 of NC_083235.1, read as the reverse complement.
CTTACAAAATTCATGATGCAGTATAGTTCATAAACAAAATAAAAAGGTAAAGGTAGTCCCCTGTGCGAGCACCAGTCATTTCCGACTCTGGGGTGACGTTGCTTTCACAATGTTTTTGCGGCAGACTTTTTTTATGTGGCGCTTTGCCATTGCTTTCCCCAGTCATCTACACTCCCCCCCCCCCCCCAAGCAAGCTGGGTGCTCATTTTACCAACCTCGGAAGGCTGGAAGGCTGAGTCGAGCCAGCTACTTGAACCCAGGTTCCGCCAGGATTGAACTCAGGTCACGAGCAGAGCTTAGGACTGCAGTACTGCAGCTTTACCACTCTGTGCCATGGGGCTCTTATAAACGAAATACACATGCCCAATAACATTTTGCAATGTGTGTATGTTTGGGGGGGATTTTAGCTTAACATACCAATAATATTGGTTGAAATTATGTATAAGTGGATCAGAACAGGAAGACAAGGCTTTCTGTGGAAACCTGGTGCTCAAGATCAGAAACGGAAGTGAAGGGGAGACTTTCTCCCTCTTATGTTTCAGGACAGAAGAGCCCACCAGTTCATGCAATCTCAGCGAGCTTGGTTTCAAACTGACGACCCAGAGCAGGGAAGGGAAGGCTCTACAGTTGCATTTGGATGCCTCATTTTATGAGAGCAGAGACCAATTTCCCAGTCGGATATATGCTAATCATTTAAAATTATCTGCCTGGCTGGGTGGCAACATAAACACTTGCTGTGCTCCTTACAATAATGGCTAGCAGCTGCAAGGAGAAATGGAGGACAAAGCAGGGCATGGTCTATGTGAGTAGGATAGTGCCTTTTCCAAAATCTTGACAACAGGGATATTTATTTATTCACTTCTTTGCTGTCTCACCGGTATTACCAAAGGGGATCCAAAACAACTTACATCATTCTCTTCCCCTCCATTGCACTTTCCATTTTCAGCTGTGTGTCTGGCCTAAGGTCAACCAGCAAGCTTCCTGGCAGAATAGGGATCTGAACCCTGATCCTCCAGTTCTTAGTCTGACACTCAAATCGCTACACCATGCTGGTGTGCTCTTGGGGTCATCCAATGATGAACGCCCATGTGCAAGACAACCTTCTTTCACAAGCAAGAATCTGCTTCCCAGGACTTCTTTTTGTATCAATAACTCCTTTGCATATTAGACCATACCCCCCAGATGTAGCCAGTCCTCCAAGAGCTTACAGTTGGCCCTGTAAGAAGAGCCCTGCAAGCTCCTAGAGTGGCCACCACATGACATCGCTTGTGCGATGACATCGCTTGTGGGTGGAACAGCCCTTGTTGAGTTGCTGGTCCTACTCTGTGTGGAACAGCCTTTGTTGAGTTGCTGGTCCTACTCTGTGTGGAACACCCTTGTTGAGTTGCTGGTCCTGTTTGTAAGGACTCTAATGGGCTGGGTGAGGGATGCTTCGGAGAGTGGACTCTACAGCATTGTACCTCACCTGAAGTCCCTGTTCTCCTCAGGCTCCGCCCCCAGATGTCTAGGATCTTCCCAATCTGGATCTGGCAAACCTCCCCTTTCATCTCTCACCCTTGACCAGGAAAAACCTGACAACCTGTCAGGGTTGTAGCAGGAACTCCTTTGCATATTAGGCCACACACCCCTGATGTAGCCAATCTGCCTGGAACTTAAAGTAGACCCTGTACGAAGAGCCCTGGAAGCTCTTGGAGGATTAGCTACATCAGGGGTGTATGGCCTAATATGCAAAGGAGTTCCTGCTACAAAAAAGCCCTGACCCTATGTGAGGACTGAAGTGGACAGCAAATGGGAGCCAAACCTGGGTGATCAATAATTCTCTGGCCCAAAAGGCAACAGGAAGATGATCTTTGCAGTCCTTTCCTTGAGCTTCACCAAGGCAAGCTCTGTTCCGACGCCCACCTCTCCAAGGGGCAAACCTTCCACACGGTGGAGGTGGCTTACGCAGTACATTTTTAACAAGATAATTACTGGGCTGTCTTCTGCATGCTATTGTTTGAGAACGAGATGAGCCATGCGACTTCCCTTCTCGCTGCAGAACAAAGAACAAATTATGTCTCTTCCCACCCCTTCCTTTTATCTGGTGTACGAAAGGCTCTGGGCTGGAAGAAACCAAAAGCTTCAGTGCCCTCACCAGCAAAGACCCACTCAGATGGAGATATCTGACACTGGAAAGAAAGAGCCTGTAGCTTTCCATTCTTGCAGAGGTGGTATCTTCTGCGACACACCATCAGGGTCAGGCTGGTGGTGGTGAGGGGCAACCTGTGGCCCTGTCTGTGTGCTGGAGGAGCAGTGATGAAGTTATCAATTCAGGGTCTATGCAGTCAGTTATGGATCTTAGCCAAAGCTGAGACTGGAAGTGCAGATGGCAGGAGATACTGACCAGGTCCAGAGATAGAATTCTAGCAGGAGCTCCTTTGCATATTAGGCCACACCCCCTGATGTAGCCAATCCTCCAAGAGCTTACAGGGCTCTTATTCCAGGGTCTACTGTAAGCTCTTGGAGGATTGTATGTGGGTGTGTGGCCTAATATGCAAAGGAGCTCCTGCTAGAATTCCATCTCTGACCAGGTCAATGAGCAATCCAGACTCCTGATAGGGATAGCAGACCTGCCCAGTCCTGAGGCGTAGTAGTGGTGCTGGTGGTGGGAAGTGCTGTCAAGTCACAGCAAAGTTATGGCAACCCCACAGAGTTTCCAAGACAAGAGATGAACACAGATGGTTTGCCATTGCCTGCCTCTGTGTAGTAACCCTGGAATTCCTTGGTGGTCTCCCATCCAAATACCAACCCTGCTTACTCTCTGAGAACTGGTGACATTAGTCTAGCTCAGGGGCGACCAAACTGTGGCTCAGGAGCCGCATGTGGCTCTTTCATGCATATTGTGTGGCTTTTGAAGTCCCCACTGCCCTGTAGACCCGCTTGGAGAAGACATTTCTCTCTTTAAGTCACTTCTCCAAGCCAAGCCGGCTAGCGGCTTGTAGAATGCATTCAAAGTAAAAGCAATTTCCTTCCTTCCTTCCTTCCTTCCTTCCTTCCTTCCTTCCTTCCTTCCTTCCTTCCTTCCTTCCTTCCTTCCTTCCTTCCTTCCTTCCTTCCTTCCTTCTTTCAAACATCTGATGTTCCTGTCTTGCAGCTGGCCCTTACGTTAAGCGAGTTTGGCCACATTGTGGTATCTGAGTCAAGGAAGAAATGGTGATTCGCCATTGTCTTCTGTGTCTGCAGGGCTGATCCACACATTACAAAGTTGACATCCTAGACCCAGGGATGGGATTACATGCTGAGAACTTTGTTCTTCTGATCTGAAAAGGCTCCAGAACTGCTATTTGTCCTTTTGGTAAAACTTAGGGTTGCCGGGTCTGACTGAAAAAACATCCGGGGGCTTTGAGGGTTAGGGTTGCCAAGTCCAAATCAGAAAATACCTGAAGACTTTGGGGGTGGAGCCAAAAGACTTTCCCATTCCCTAAAACAAATAAAAATACAGCAGTGCAATTTCCCTGAACAGTCTTAATTTCCTTGTCCCTCCAGCAGCTGCAATTCCAGTAAATGAAAGTGGCACACACACACTAACAAAGCAGCCAAAATATACAGAGTTTGCAAGCACGCACTTTTGTGATCTTATTGAGGCTTTATGCACAGGAGCTGCTGTATTTCCAATCAACTTCTTCAAACTAACACAGGCAAATGAAGAGAGAGAGGTGGAGTTTCCTCCATAAACAGGTTCCTATACAAAGACATCTGAAACGAATCCAAAACAAGCAAGAGACTGTGCTCTCTCTCTCACACACACACACACTCTCTCTCTCTCTCACACACACACACTTACTGGCTCTGGTTCCTTTACAAAAATATCTGAAAAAAAGCAAATCAAGCAGAGGGAATGAGCTCTCACTCTCACATACACACACGCATGGCTCTGCTGCTGATTCCTCCCGATGCAGCTTTTACTTCCTGCTCAAATTTAAAGGCACACACACACATTTAAAACACAAGGGCTGTTTTCGCACTGACCTTAATCAGCAGCGAGCCCCTCTTCACCGCGCAGGATCGGCGCGGATTTCGCACTAATTGCCGCGGAGCACCCAGAAGAGCCGGAAAGTCCCGTGGCTTTTGCGGCGCAAACAGAAACCGCCAAAAACCAGTTTCCATTTGCGCCACAAAAGCTGCGGGACTTTCCGGCTCTTCCGGGTGCTCCGCGGCAATTAGTGCGAAATCCGCGCCGATCCTGCGCAGTGAAGAGGGGCGTCACTGCTGATTAAGGTCAGTGCGAAAATGCCCAAGGTGTTTGCAGGCTTCTAAACCTGCAGAGAACTAAAGGTAAAAAGTGGCTGTTGGGACAGGGCTCCCGCTCCCCCACCAGCTGGCTGTGGGCAGGGTGGAGCCTGGAAAACCGGGGGCTTCCTGCTGGGACCAAGGGATTGGGAAGCCTATTGGGGTGGAGCCAGGAGGCTTTGGGATGAAGCCAAGAGCAAGGTTGTGACAAGCACAATTGAACTCCAAAGGAATTCTGGCCATCATATTTAAATGGACCGTGCCCCTTATAAATGCCTTCCTTCCATTTGGAAATAATGAAGGATAGGCGCACCTTCTTTTAGGGCTCATAGAATTGGATCCCCTAGTCCAATATTTTTGAAACTTGGAAGTTTTTTTGCATATTAGGCCACCCTCCCTGCTGTAGCCAATCCTCCTGAAGTTTACAATAGGCCCCGTATTTAATTAACTGATTAGAACTGGGCCTCACCTCCTCTTTATACAATTGCGCAAATGGAACTTCTCCTGTCAAGTCAAGATGTGGCCCCAACCCTCTGAGTAAACCTGACCTAGTAGCATTAAGGAGGGATCAGAAGGGGTCAGCTGACTCGCCTTGCCCAATCAGCGGACAGAAGATTCTTTGGCTACTGGGTAACCTTGCTGCAGTTCTCCATTGGCGTCAGCAGTGCTCAGCACCAGCTGTTCCTCAAGTCACCAGGAGCAGCTGAGGGCCCAACTGCTTCTTGCCACCAGCTTAACAGCAAATGGCTGTTCCCTGTTGTTGCTTGCTGCAGGAACTCTTTTAAAAGATGATTAATAGAGTGAGCACCGAAACAAAATGTGCTTTGCATCGTTTCGGGAAGCAGCCTATGGCTCACAGTCAGTAAAACCAATATGGCAAATGCAGACCGATTTATCACTGGAATCTGCGGGACAGGAGGAGTCTTTCCAAGGTATGTACCAAGAGATAAGTTCAGCCTCGGACGTCATTATTAATGGGGCTATCAATGCTCCTCAATAGGAAGAAAAGCCAAACTCGGTCCATGCGTATTTCCAAGATACCCTGACGTAGAAAAGTCTGAGCCAGGTTCCATTCTTCTTTCAGAATCTGAAGTGGGAAATCTGTCTTGGTTAATATTATAGAGGCCAGCAAGCAAAACAAGGATTTTTGGATTGTGGAGCTTTCAAAACAAGCTATGACTTGATGGGAGAGAAATGTGCTGCGGCAGCCAGAATGTAAACGTGGAACATCACACATGCAAAGCACTGTTCCCACTGATTAATATTTTATCTCTCACTTCTAAACAAACTACCACCAGATCTTTAATAACTGGATGTAAGCCTAAGCAGGAGTCCCGTAGCACCTTTAAGACCAACAAAGTTTTATTTGGAATGTAAGCTTTCGTATGCAGGCATACTCTTCAGACGGAATTCTCTTTTAGACTAGTGTATCAGAATAATATTTTTTGTGTTGACATACTCAAATAAGGGATATTGGCTGTTTATCTCGTTACATATATTTAACACGTTTTCACTACATTTTAATGCATTCTTTTTTTTTCTAATGATAAACTAGAATGATGTTTGTAATGTATAGAATGACGTTTATAATATATGTTGCATGTTAAAGAGAAAATTAGGTGGACAAAAACATCACTAGAAAATACACGTCCTTTCGTTTTACCTAGACTTGTAGCAAGAGCAATTAACAGGCAACTTTTATTGCCTTTTATTGGTTTCCCGCGCAAATGCTATCCAGACCAAATGGTCCTCAAGTTTGTTTATTACACTATTTTGCCATTTGATCCTAACTCTGTATCACTTTACACTCTTCACCCGCCAGCTGTATGTAGTTTTGCTCACTGTACCCTATTCCCTTGTCTGAAGAAGTGTGCATGCATACGAAAGCTTACATCCTGAATAAAACGTTGTTGGTCTTAAAGATGCTACTTGACTCTTATGTTGTTCTACTACTTCAGACCAACACGACTGCCCACCTGGATCTATCTGGATGTAAGCCTTTGAAGGCAGGGAAGAGAGGCCCAATGTTTGTGGGCTAGCAATCTGACAAGGGTGCTTGAAATGTCCCGGGGCTGGGACCATGGCATCTCTAGTGGCAACCACTCCAGGAATGTGCAGAATGCAAGTTGTGCTTACTTAGTATGTCTTTCTATTAGTCCTAATTTTGTGCTGAAGGGAATCAGTGAGGACTTGGGCCTCTAATTAATGGAGAAACAAGCTCCTATTTTTCTTTGGACAGACACCAACGTGATACCTGTGAAAGCAAATGACAGTTCTGTCGCTTGGTTTCGGGGTGGCATCATCAGGAGTGTGACAAATAACGGAGAAAGGGATGCCTCCTGCTGCTGGTAGAAGCAGACAAATGTAATTGAAACAGTTTGGGGGATGCAAAAACATCCAGGCACATCTAACACAAATGTAATGCCTCTCCCCACCTCCAAGTCAGGCAGTCTGGTATAAGGGCTAATGTGGATCTAGGACAGGGGTGGCCAAGCTTGCTTAACATAAGAGCCACAAAGCATAAACATCAGATGTTTGAGAGCTGCAAGACCCTGCAGGACCTTGGGCAGTTCCGGTGAGGGCCCTGCAGGACCTTGGGCAGTTCTGGTTAGGGCCCTGCAGGACCTTGGGCAGTTCTGGTGAGGGCCCTGCAGGACCTTGGGCAGTTCTGGTGAGGGCCCTGCGGGACCTTGGGCAGTTCCGCAGAGCCTGCAAGACAGTCCGCTTCCAGCTGGCTTATAACTAACCGACAGTGGAAACTTTGGAAGGCTGTAGTGTAACATTTCGACAGACCACTGTTCTGTATGTTTTATTATCTTACTGTTTTAAATTGTTGTAAATTGATGTTTTTAAAGCTAAACCTATGTTAGATTTTATATGTTGTAAGCCGCCCTGAGCCGCTTCGGTGGGAAGGGCGGGATATAAATTGAAATATAAATAAATAAATAAATAAATAAATAAATAAATAAATAAATAAATAAATAAGACATGAATGTTGGATGTTTGAGGGAAGGAAGGAAGGAAGGAAGGAAGGAAGGAAGGAAGGAAGGAAGGAAGGAAGGAAGGAAGGAAGGAAGGAAGGAAGGAGAAGATATTGGATTTATATCTCACCTTCCACTCTGAATCTCAGAATGGTTCACAATCTCCTTTATCTTTCTCCCCCACAACAGACACCCTGTGAGGTGGGTGGGGCTGAGAGGACTCTCACAGCAGCTCTCACAGTTTCAAGGACAACGTCTGCAAGAGCTATGACTGACCCAAGGCCATTCCAGCAGGTGCAAGTGAAGGAGTGGGGAATCAAACCCGGTTCTCCCAGATAAGAGTCCACACACTTAACCACTACACCAAACTGGAAGGAAGAAAAGAAGGCAGGCAGGCAGGCAGGCAAACTGATGGGTGAGGGAGGAGGGAGGGAGAGGTGGAAAGAAAAAAAAATTAAATGGATTCTCCTAGTTGCCAGCTGGCTTGGCTTGGCGAAGTGATTCAAAGAAAAAAATGCCTTCTCCAAGTTGGGCAGTGGGGGCTTCAAGAGCCACACAATATGTGTGAAAGAGCCACTTGTGGGTCCTGAGCCACAGTTTGGCCACCACTGGTCTAGAATCTGGGATAACCAGATCTGAATCCTTCTCTCTGCTGTGGAAGTCTGTGGAGTGGCATTGAGCCAGTTACTTCTTTCTCTCTCAGCCTAACCTCACTCATAAGGGTATTGTAGATAAAATTCTATAAACTGCTTTGGTTCCCCCACTGGGGAAAACTGTGAATTATAAATTAAGTAAATACAGAAATAAATGAACGCTCTCTGAATTTGCCCTTCACTCTCCTGCCTCCCGTCCTAATATTTGGCTAACTTCTTGTACAGGGATCACTCTGGTCTGAAAACAGTGATTAACTCACCTCGCTGTTCATTAAATATCACATATCTACTGTGTGCTTGCTTACCCATATCTATGTTGTCTCATCTTGTCCTTACAACAGCCCCCTCTGGTTGAAATATAATCCCAAGTTCCTGCTATGTACTTCAAGATACTGCGAGGGGCTGTGGCTCAGTGGTAGAGCATCTGCCTGGCATGCAGGCGGTCCAAAGTTCAATCCCCAGCATCTCCAGTTTAAAAAAGGGTAATGTAACAAGTGATGCCTGACCTGGATAGCTCAGACTAGCTTGATCTGGTCAGATCTTGGAAGCTAAGCAGGATTTGTCCTGGTTGGTACTGGGATGAGAGACCACCAAGGAAGTCCAGGGTCAGGATGCAGAGGCAGGCAATGGCCAACCACCTCTGAACATCTTTTGCCTTGAAAACCCTACAGGGTCACCATAAGTCAGCAATGTGATGTGGGAGATATCCGCCTGAGACCCTGGACAGCTGAGTAGACAATACTGTCCTTGACTGATCAAGAGTCTGAATCCATGTAAAGGAGCTTGCTGTGTTCAGAGATCTGAATCTCAAACTGAATCTGCTTCTCAGTACATCATGCTGATTAGATACAGGCTGGACATCCTATTTCGAACAATAACAAGATGGGATTTACCTTCCTCCTGATTGTCAAGATGCTGATTTCATTCACTGTCTGCCATTTAATCATTAAATCCTGTCCCTCAGCTTCACTCCAAATTAGGGCTGCAGTCCGATAGATAGATAGATAGATAGATAGATAGATAGATAGATAGATAGATAGATAGATAGATAGATAGATAGATAGATAGATAGAGAGAGAGAGAGAGAGAGAGAGAGACAGACAGACAGACAGACAGACAGACAGACAGACAGACAGACTTTTTAGCAGGAATGCACAGGAACTAGCTTGGTGTCAGAGGGTGTGGCCTAATATGTTAACGAATTCCTGCTGGCTTTTTTCTACAAAAAAGCCCTGTGTGAAACAATGGTGATGTCAGGGGGTGTGCCCTAATATGCAAATGAGTTCCTGCTGGACTTTTTCTACAAAAAAGCCCTGGATGGATGGATAGATAGATAGATAGATAGATAGATAGATAGATAGATAGATAGATAGATAGATAGATAGATAGATAGATGTTTGTGTGTTATGCACCATCAAGTTGCTTCTGACTTCTGATGCCCTCAGGGCTTTTTTTGTAGCAGGAACTCCTTTGCATATTAGGCCCCACACCCCTGATGCAGCCAACCCTCCTGGAGCTTACAGTAGGCCCTGTAAGCTCTTGGAGGATTGGCTGCATCAGGTGGATGTGGCCTAACATGCACAGGAGTTCCTACCACAAAAGAAGCCCAGGGTGCCCCTGTGAATTAACAATCTCCAAAACATCCTATCAGCAACAGTCTTGCTCTGGTCTTGCAACTTGACAGCTGGGGCTTCCTTGATCGAGTCCATCCATCTCGTGTTGGGTCTTCTCCTCCTCCTGCTGCCTTCAGCTTTTCCTAGCATTGTTGTCTTTTCCAGTGAGTCTTGTCTTCTCATAATGTGACCATCAAAGTATGATAGCCTCAGTTTAGTAGTTTTATTTTCTAGGGAGAGTTCAGGCTTGATTTGATCTAGAACCCACTGATTTGTCTTTTGGGAAGTCCATGGTACTTGTAAAACTCTCCTCAAACATTACATTTCAAAGGAATCAACTCCCCCCCCCCACCACCATATGTCAGCAGGGTTGGACCACACACTAGGCAAATTAGGTGATCGCCTAGAGCGCCAAAGGTCCAGGAGCACAGAATTGGATGTGCCCCCCCCCAACTCTTGGCATCTCCAAGAGGTGCGGATGGTGAGGTTTTCTTCTTAGGAAAAAGATCTCCTTGCCCTCCATGCCTCTTGGAGTCTCCAAGAGATGCAGGCTGGTAGGTTAACCCCTTCTCTGGGCTCAGGCGGCAGTGCTGGCCCGATCTCTCCATTCTATAATATGGGCCCATGTGTGTTTGTGTGTAGGCGTGAGGGGGTTGCAAATAGTTAGCCCTGCCTAGGGCGCCAGACAGTCTAGGTCAAGCCCTACCCGTCAGCTTTCTTCATTGACCAAATTTCACATCCATAATGGGGAATAATATAGTATGAATTACCTTGACACTTGCTGGCCAGCAACACATCACGGCCAATGTTCCCTTGAAGCTGAGTTAGCGTGAGCTAGATCACAGATTTTTAGCCTCCAGCTCACGCACTTTTGTCTTAGCTCAAGAAGGATGACCCCAGAGCACACTAATTTCTGCAGTAGCTCACAGTTTTAATGCCAGCAGCTCACAACTTTCATGCCAGTAGCTCACAAAGTAGAACTTTTGCTCGCAGGACTCTGCAGCTTAGAGGGAACATTGATCATGACACTTCGTGTTCTTCTCTGGTTCCTCCCCAGTCGCAGATTGATTTCCCACTCACCCTCAGCTGCTCTGATGTTTCTCTTTTCAGCTGGACGTTCTTCCGATTTCCCACTATCTGCCCCGGGGCTTCAGCTTGCTTCGGCATTTTTGCATGGCAACAAGGAACTGGTTTTTAGTGGTTTCTGTTTACCATGGAAAAACGCCGATGCAAGCTGAAGGCCCAGGGCAGATCGTGGGAAATCAGAAGGACATCGAGTTGAAAAGAGGAATGTCAGAGTGGAGTAGGGTGAGTGGGAAATCGGGATAGTCTCCTTTGATCTACTGGTTGTGGTCTCTCTTTTGATGGATGACTGAGCCCAGGAATTTAAAAAACAAACTTCAGTCTAGCAGGCCCGTGCAAAATCACCACTGGCAGCTTTTGAGTTATTTATTTTGTTTGACTTTTATCCCGTCCTCCCCCCCGCCCCCCAAGCAGGTTCAGGGTGGGTCACAGCATTCTGAAAACCATGCCAAGTTGAAGCAGAGCACGGCATCAAAACAGAATGCAATCATAAAACAATGTTAAAGACAATTTGTATTCATAAAAACCCTTAAGAGCTGCCAGCAAATAATTTACTGAATAGGATGAAGTTCCAATTTCAGTTACAGGTCAAAGCAGAAACAGGAGCAGAGGTGCATCAGTGGCTATTAGCCACAGCGTATTGTTGGAACTTTTTGTCTGGGGCAGTGATGCTATGTATTCTTGGTGCTTGGCAGGGGCAACAGTGGGAGGGCTTCTAGTGCCCTGGCCCCATTGGTGGACCTCCTGATGGCACCTGGATTTTTTAGCCACTGTGTGACACATAGTGTTGGACTGGATGGGCCATTGGCCTGATCCAACATGGCTTCTCTTATGTTCTTAAGAATGAATGGCTATTAGCCACAAGATTTAGATGGAACTCGTTGTCTGGGGAAGTGATGCTCTGTATGCTTGGTGCTTTGGAGGGGGGGGCACAGTGGGAGGGCTTCTAGTGTCCTGGTCCCATTGGTGGATCTCCTGATGGTGCCTGTTTTTATTTTACCACTGTGTGACACAGTGTTGGACTGGATGGGCCATTGGCCTGATCCAACATGGCTTCTCTTATGTTCTTAGGAGAAGCAGGTGGGTGAGTAAGCACCTAAGATAGACTTGGGTGCTGGTTAGTTTGTTAGAGCCCATTATATGATCCAGGCTGACCTGTCTAGGCTAGTCTGATCCCATCAGGGTCTCACAAGCTAAGCAGGATTGGCTTTGGTTAGTACTTGAATGGGACGCCACCTAGGAAGTGCAAGGTTGCTATGCAGAGGAGGGCAATGGTGAGCTACATTTTGCCACTCACCTTAAAACCCTGTGGGAATGCTAAAGCAACCATTGATTTCAATGGAAAATAAATGCCTTGTGTTAATACATACCTCCCACAGCCAAAAGGGAGACTGCAGCCAGGAAACCAGGAGACTGAAACTGGGGAGGGCAGCCATGAAGGACATAGGAAAGATTCTTAAGTGTAAGCTTTTGACCAAGTTCAAGTTAATTCAGTTTGGTGTAGTGGTTAAGTGCATAGACTCTTGTCTGGGAGAACCAGGTTTGATTCCTGGGTCCTCCACTTGCAGCTGTTGGAATGGCCTTGGGTCAGCCATCGCTCTCGTAGTTGTCCTTGAAAGGGCAGCTGCTGTGAGAGCTCTTTCAGCCCTAACATAAGAACATAAGAGAAGCCATGTTGGATCAGGCCAATGGCCCATCCAGTCCAAAACTCTGTGTCACACAGTGACCAAAAAAGAAAGGAGGTTCACAAGTGCGGCTAGAAGCCCTTCCACTTTGCCCCTCCCCAAGCACCAAGAATACAGAGCATCACTGCCCCAGACAGTTCCAATAATATACTGTGGCTAATAGCCGCTGATGGACCTCTGTGCCATATTTTTACCCAACCCCCTTTTGAAGCTGGCTATGCTTGTAGCCACCTCCTGTGGCAGTGAATTCCACGTTAATCACCCTTTGAGTGAAGAAGTACTTCCTTTTATCCATTCTAACCTGATTGCTCATTCATTTCATTGAATGCCCACGAGTTCTTGTATTGCGAGAAAGGAAGAAAGTACTTCTTTTTCTACTTTCTCCATCCCATCCATAATCTTGTAAACCTCTATCATGTCACTCCGCAGTCAATGTTTCTCCAAGCTAAAGAGCCCCAAGCATTTTAACCTCTCTTCATAGGGAAAGTGTTCCAAACCTTTAATCATTCTAGTTGCTCTTTTCTGCACTTTTTCTAATGCTATATCCTTTTTGAGATGGGGTGACCAGAATTGTACACAGTATTCCAAATGAGATCACACCATTGATTTATACAGGGGCTTTATGATACTGGCTGATTTGTTTTCAATTCCCTTCCTAATAATTCCCAGCATGGCGTTGGCCTTTTTTATTGCAATCACACACTGTCTTGACATTTTCAGTGAGTTATCTACCACGACCCTAAGATCTCTCTCTTGGTCAGTCTCTGCCAGTTCACACCCCATCAACTTGTATTTGTAGCTGGGATTTTTGGCCCCAATGTGCATTACTTTGCACTTGTCCACATTGAATCTCATCTGCCACGCTGACGCCCACTCACCCAGCCTCAACAGATCCCTTTGGAGTGCCTCACAATACTCTCTGGTTCTTACCACCCCGAACAATTTAGTGTCATCTTCAAACTTAGCCACTTCACTGCTTACTCTCAACTCCAGATCATTAATGAACAAGTTAAAGAGCATGGGTTCCAGTACTGAGCCCTGCGGCACGCCACTGCTTACTGTCTTCCACTGCGTATTTTGTCCATTTATACTCACTCTGTTTCCTATTAATTAGCCAGTTTTTGATCCACAAGAGTATTTGTCCTTTTTACTCCATGATTCTCAAGCCTACTAAGGGAGCCTTTGATGAGGAATTTTATCAAAAGCTTTCTGGAAGTCAAGGTAAACAACATCAATTGGGTCCCCTTTGTCCACATGTTTGTTCAACCCCTCAAAGAACTGTAACAGGTTAGTGAGGCAAGATCTTCCCTTTCAGAACCCATGCTGAGTCTTTCTCAATAACTCGTGTTCATCAATGTGCCTACTCATTCTGTGATCCCTACCTACCTCACAGGCAGTGTTCCCTCTAAGCTGAGTTAGTGTGAGCCAGTTCGCAGTTTTTTAGCCTCCCCTGCTCACACATTTTTGTCTTAGCTCAGGAAAATTAGCCCCAGAGCCAGGCCTTGGATTCAGCGGGAGCTGACAAGAGCACAGCTCCTGAACCTTTCCGACAGTTCCTCCTCCTCCTTCCCTCCTTGTCCATTGAATAGTAGGTGCAGCTGCATAACAAGCCCTGGATGAGAGCCACCATCTATTTTTCTATAAAACGACCCCTGCCCAGAGCAAGCTAATTTATGCAGTGGCTCACAACTTTAACGCCAGTATCTCCAAAGTAGAATTTTTGCTCCCAAGACCCCACAGCTTAGAAAGAACATTGCTCACAGGGTGTCTGTTGTGTGTGTGTGTTGCAGGGGGGAAGTAAAGGAGATTGTGACTGCTCTGAGATTCTGCGTATAGGACGGCATGCAAACCCAATTTCTTCTTCTTGCCATAGAATTCCCCATTTCTGTGTATACGAAAGCTGGGTGATGCAAAAAAACAGGCAGAAAGAAAGCGGGTTCCTTTGAAATGCGGTGTTGGAGGAGAGCTTTTCGGATACTACGGACCACTACAAAGACAAATGAGTGGGTTCTAGGTCAAATCAAGCCTTGACTCTCCATAGAAGCTAAAGCGACTGAACGGAGGCTGTTGTACGTTGGTCACATTCCGAGAAGAAAAGAGTCACTGGAAGAGACAATAATGCCAGGGAACGTTGAGGGTAATCAGAGGAAGAGCAAGACCCATCCTGAGATGGATGGACTCCATCAAGGAAGCCGTGGCTCTCAGTTTGTCAGACATGACCGAGTATGCTAACAATAGGACCCTTGGGAGGACATTCATTCATAGGGCCGCCATGAGTCAGAAGTGACTTGATAACATTTAAAACACACACGCACCCCAATGCAAATAAAATTCACAGGAGATGTAGCCCTTTCCCAAGGCTTACCTCTTGCCAGTGTGCGTGTTGCCGGAGAAGACTCTTGAGCGGTGTGCCCTCTAAGCTGCGGAGTCTTGTGAGCAAAGATTCTACTTCATGAGCTACTGTAATTAAAGTTGTGAGCTACTGCATCAATTAAATTCTTTGGCTGCTTTGAGCTAATGGAAACATCAGGCGTTGCACGGATGGTTCACACAGGTTTGCACAAGTGGTTCCTGAATTTTGGGCTGCTGTTGATAGAATCCTTACTCCCTCCATGGTGAGGTTGATGTTGGGAAATGGAAAGCGGGAAAATCCATCTGCATATTGAAGGTAGATCCACCAGCAAGACATGGAGGTTGTCTTCAGATATAGCTGGAATGCAATGTTCCCTCTAAGCTGCAGTGTCTGGTGAGCAAAAATTCAACTTTGTGAGCTATTAGCATTAAAGTTGTGAGCTACTGCATCAATTAGTTTGCTCTGGGGCCATTTTTCCTGGGCTAAGACTAAAATGTGTGAGCCAGAGGCTAAAAAACTGTGAGCTAGCTCACACTAACTCAACTTAGAGAGAACACTGCTCTTGAGAGTCCCTTGGACTGCAAGAAGATCCAATCAATCAGTCCTAAGGGAAATCAACCCTGTCTGTTCCCTGGAAGGCCAGATGCTGAAGCTCAGATACTTTGGCCACCAAATGAGAAGGGAGCACTCGCTGGAGAAGATCCTGATGCTAGGAAAGACAGAAGGCAAAAGAAGAGGATGGCAAAAGATGAGATGGCTGGACAGTGTTACTGGTGTAACTAACATGAATTTGAGCAGACTTTGGAGGATGGTGGAAGGTAGGAGGGCCTGACATTAATTGGTCCATGGGGTTGCAAAGAGCTGAACTCAGCTGTGCAACTGAACAACAAAAAACTTCTTGCCAAATTGCAGACCAAGAGAAGAAAGCATCTCAGAGGCCATTAGATTCCTCCTCTGCTATGGATGCAGCTGCGCTGCAATGATATTGCTATGAGAACGAGTTTTTCTTTTTAGCACAGCGTGCACAAATGGACTATAAGTCTGGGTTGCAAAAAACAGAGCACACGAAAGAGAGGGACAAAACCCTGAGCCCCTCATCATGACTTACTTTGCCATGCTCTTGTGCTTTTAACAGGGTTCTTTCTCCCAGCTTGGCTCCAGACAGTTGCTCTAAAAGTAAAAAATTGCTGAAAGGAAGATGCAGCAGACAGGACAGGGTTGAGCTTTCCTGGCTGATGAGCTCCTTGTTTAAAAGCAGGCGTTTCCCTGCTTTTATTACATGTGGCTGGAGGTGCTTGGATTTGCTCTTTACTGGATCCCGTTGGAAAGGGATTTGGATGGGGAAAGGGTGCACCTCTTGAGCTTGTACATGAAAGGACCTTTTTCAAGAACTTCACATCTAATGAACGTGGATGGTTAAAGGTCCACAGCTGGACCCACTAAAATTTGGGGGGGGGGGCACTGATGCCCAAATAGACCCATGACTCATTTTCTTCAACACTGCTAATTTCTTATGACAGAATCACACAGACAACAAAGGTCAAGCAGTGACCCTTCTGTTAAACTTCAGTCTTTAAGCAGAACCCCACCTGAATCTATCTACAGTAACTGTGTCAAGCTTACGCAATGACTGAATTAGGAACTGCCACAGGTGTATCTACCTGTCCTGTGAGGCTTCTCTTCCCTGAGGCCCTAAAGGTCAGTCCCATGACGGAGCATTTGGAATTAGGTCTCCTTTTCCCCTCCATGTGGGGGTCATTTCGTAGAAAAAGAGGTGCTGGAGCTCATTAGCGCAACTCATTAGCACAACTCATTTGCATATGCCACACACCCCTGACATCACCGGAAGATGGACTAAATTACATCAGCTCAGCATCTCCCTTAAAATGTTTTTTTTCAGCTACAATTGTCACAATAAAACCTTACTCCCATCCAATGTTCCCTCCAAGCTGCAGAGTCTTGTGAGCAAAAATTCTACTTTGTGAGCTCCTGGCATTAAAATTGTGAGCTACTGCATGAATTATTGTGTTCCGGGGTCTTCCTTCCTGAGCTAAGACAAGACTGTGTGAGCTGGAGCTAAAAATCTGCGAGCTAGCTCACGCTAACTCAGCTTGGAGGGAACACTGCTCCCATCATACTTTTTAAATTACTTTCTCCTCTGTGGCATGATGAAGATTTCCATCTGTCTGCTTTAGATGTTTTGGTTGTTTCCCCAATTTTTTGTGGGGGAAAATATTAGAAAGTTTGTCAAATCTTAAGAGTCCAGCAAAATTCTCATAAGGGGTTTGAACAATGAAGCCCAGAAGCAAATATTTGGAGGGGGGGTAAAGAAGGAAAGAGCACAATAAAATGTAGAGGTTCTGGAGGTCTGCTCCAGTGAGTTCCTGCCCCAAATGAGGCCTGGTGGGATGGTTTCTTCTCACTGGGCATTTATATTTTCCCAGTACTCAGTCTCCTGTTATTCATTATTTCTTGATCAAACAGCCTGTCCATTAAATTTCTTAATATTTCTCCTATTACCTAATAGTCCAATGATTTCCCCCTTGCTCTGGTTCAGTGATCCCCATCATGGTGGGCTCTCCTTCCTTGGAAGTTTTTAAACAGAGGCTAGATGGCCATCTGACAACAATGAAGATCCTGTGAATTTAGGGGGAGGTGTTTGTGAGTTTCCTGCATTGTGCAGGGGGTTGGACTAGATGACCCTAGAGGTCCCTTCCAACTTTATGATTCTATGGTGCCCATGGGCACCATGTCACCTGTTGATGTGTTTCCTAAGAGACAGTGGTCATTTGCAAATCTTCTTTGCAAATCAAGAGAACCAGTTTGGTGTAGTGGTTAAGTGTGCGGACTGTTATTTGGGAGAACCAGGTTTGATTTCCCACTCCTCCACTTGCACCTGCTGGAATGGCCTTGGGTCAGCCATAGCTCTGGCAGAGGTTGTCCTTGAAAGGGCAGCTACTGTGAGTGTCCTCTCAGCCCCACCCACTTCACAGGGTGTCTGTTGTGGGGGAAGAAGATAGATGAGATTGTGAGCTGCTCTGAGATTCAGAGTGGAGGGTGGGATATAAATCCAATATCATCTTCTTCTTTCACCACAGATCTCTTGCAACTCTACATCAGCCCATACCTTGAAGCTGCCTTATATTAAATCAGACCATTGGTCCATCAAGGTCAGTATAGTCTATTCAGACTGGCAGCAGCTCTCCAGAGTCTCAGGTTGAGGTCTTTCACATCACCTCCTATCTGATCCTTTGAACTGGAGATGCCAAGGATTGAACCTGGGACCTTCTGCGTGCCAAGCAGAGGCTCTGCCGCTGAACCACAGACCCCTTCCCAACCTTTTGTTGGGTGAGATGCACCTTCTTCTGTCACACCCCCAGCATCATGTCTGGCCTGTCAGCCCTTGGAGGGACACTATTTGTGGGAGTACAGGCAAGATATTTTGGCTGGACTACATCCCTGTCATGCACAATAAGAACAAAAGGAGCAGGTCCTCAATAACCACCCCCAACCCCAACCAACCAAAGGGCCTTAAAAGCAATGTATTAACAATGACATTAATCAAACAGAGAGTTTATCTTTAGCTCCAATTATAAATATTGTCAACTGCAACATGATTGCATTGCAACACAGCAAGATTTGATACAGCAATCATATTGCAAAGGATAAAAGCAGTAGCTGAAGATACATTCCTTGCTTCTTTGACAAACATCATTGTTAATACAGTTTTTAAGGCCTTTTGGCTGTTTGGCTTATTGTGCACATCTCTGACCCTCCTAGTGTCCCCCCACCATGCAGAAAACTGAAACCAGACTGCAAGGCATTAGAATAAGTGATATCAGAAGCTTTTTGACCAGGAACACATTTCTGGCTGACTTGCCATCAGGGGGTGTGGCCTGATATGCAAATGAATTCCTGCTGGGCCTTTTCTACAAAAAACGCTATGTAAAACAATGGTGATGTCTACCAAAACAGCCCTGTTTCTGACCATTCATCAACATTTGAAATAAATTCTTTTGAGATTCAGAGCATGGACGATATTAAAGAATGGGCGTGGTTCTGGTTGAATCTTGGACCAGTTCCCACCTGACTGCAGTGCCCGATAACTGAGTACTCTAACAGATAGGCTGCACCAACTGAATATCCCTACAACTCCCAGGCTCTGTATCCCTAAGGAACTCTTATCCGCTTTAGCGTTTGAAGGTACTGAACCAAGAAGAGTGGTTACTCCCAGAGGAGTTAATCCAGAGCCAAAAGATGATCTTAGAATTTTGTACCACAAACTGCCAAACAGTGTTGGCATTCCAACTTCACCCGACTCTTCTTGGATGCAGGGAGAAGCCGGAGGTAACCTGATTCCACGTTCCAAATCTGCAGCATGTAAATATAACGCAATTGAAATCCCTGTAATTGTAACCTCCTGCTGTATGCAGAGGGGTTAAGGACGTCCCATCTATCTTGTCTGTTTTGTTTGTGTGTGTGTGTGTGTGTGTGTGTGTGTAGGGGGTGACGTTTAACCCCTTCGAGAGCAGGTTAAGCCGAAACACGTTTTTCAAACCAGTCTCTCGCCAATGCGCTCTGATGGGTACAGGGGTGGGTGGGTGCGTCCCCCACTCGGAAACTGCACATCTGAGACCCGAGAGGTCCCAATGACCGGATGGTGCCTGGGGTAGACGTGGCCCCCAGTTCCAAAGGCTCCCCCCCCACCCCCAAAATAAATAAAAATAAAACGATAACTGAGGCTAGCGCTGGCTCCTCAACCTCGCCAAGCCGTCCTTCCCGGGCCGGGTTGTTTCCTCCCTTCCGCCGCCGTCGTGTCGAGCAAGGGGCTCCTGGAGCGCTCGGCATTGGCAGGCGATGGGCTTGAAAGGGCCAATGAGACGAGCGGCCCCCTCCCCGTCCTATCCCCCCCCCCCTCCACGGTGGGACCGCGCCGTCCTCTCCTGCTTCCCCCGGCCGGCTGGGCGAGGTGGTGGCGCTTGGAGGGGGAGCGGCGAGAGCGCACGGGGCGCGCTCGCCTGTCTGGCCCAGCGCTAGGCGGAGCCTGCCGCTGCCTCTCGCCGGCTCTCTCGCCTGCTCTCCCCCACCCACCCCCTTGCAGTAGCAGGCAGCCTCGGCGGGCGGCCACCGCCTCTCCTGCGTCCCGCTCGGCCGCCCGGGCAGTCTCCCTCCCCGCCCGGGGCGCGCTGGAATCTGGCGAGAGCGCGGCGCCCCCTCTGCCTCGCTTGGCGCGGGGATGCGGAGAAGCCGCTGAGCCGACGGCGGCGGGGGGAAACTGGCCGGCTGGCGGGAGGGAGGGGAGGGGAAGGAGGGAGCCCGCCGGTGGCAGCGCGGGGCTGGGCTGGGCGCCTGCACCATGCACCTCCTCGCCGACCTGCTCCTGCTGTCGATCGCCGTCTCCCGGGCTGCGCAGGTAAGCGCCCCGGGGATCGTGGGGGGAAGAGGAAGAGGGTGCCCGCCGCCGCCGCCGCTGCACTGCCCAGCCAGGGGTGGGGCGAGGAGGGGTGGCGGGAAAGGGAGCGGGGGCAGGAGGGACCTCCCTCCCAGCCGGGGTCAGGCAGGGGCGAAGTCCCCTCCGCCGGCTTGCAACAACGGGGCCAACGAGGGGTCAAGGAGGCGGGGTTTTTTTGGGGGGGGATCTGAGTTTTGGAAGGGGGGAGTGGAACGGGTCGCCGCTCGTTTGTTTCCAAAGTTACCCCCCCCCCCATCCTAGCGCGCAACGCTGTCCGTTTGTGATATATATTAATATACATATTTATCCTGCTTGCTCTCCTCCGCCCCCTCCGTCAGTCCACGCCCCCCGCCAGACGTCTCGGTGCTTGGACACTCCCCCACCCCACCCCCTGCACGTTGAGGCTTTCCTACTATCTTTTCGATGCCAAAATCACTCTCCGGTGTTGTGTATGTCTGTGCCTGCCTGCTGGGTATCGTTTTGTGTCTGGAATTGGGTGCGAGTCTGTCGTTTCCCCCCCCCCCTCTCAAGAGGGGCCGGTTTCTCCCTCCCTCTCTCCTGAAATGAAGGCGAGTAACTGGGGGGGGGGGGCGCGGTGTGTGTTGATCGGGGAGGTCTCCCGAGCTGGCTTGTGGGCTCAGCGGCTTGGAAGCCAACCTGACTTCAAGAAGTTTACAGGCCATTACTTGCTGTGCGGTGCGCCTTGAAAAAGAAAAAGACAACCCTAAACCGGGGTGGGGGGGGGTATCAGGATGCTACCAGGACTGGCTCTAGACTGTCTGGCATAATAAGCAAGGCTAACTTCTGGTAACACCCCCCGCCCCCCCGCATTGATAGCATCACCGAGTCCCATGGGGCTGCCCGATTCGGAGCCCCCAGAAGGTTGGCGCCCTAGACAATTGCCTAGTTTGTCTGCTGGTACGATCAGCTCTGGATGCTGCAAATAGAACATAGGTTGCAACACTTGCAAGAGTTGATCAGTGTGCTAATTCCGGATGGTGGTTTGTGTGGCATCCTCTTGGTCTTCGAATGGGAGACAGTGAGCAGGTCTCCTTGCGGGTGGAGGGAAGAGGGACATTGCTAGAGAGCACCGTGCTTTTTTCAAACTGGGGGACTCTGGGAAACTTGTTCACAGGTTCTTAAGAAGATCAGTAATAACAGGAGAGGGGGGAGACTCCCCTGCAAGGTAGTTAACCCCAGCACATTCAGGTCAGTTCATATGAACATATGAAGCTGTCTTATACTGAATCAGACCCTCAGTCCGTCAAAGTCAGTCTTGTCTACTCAGACTGGCAGTCTCTCCAGGGTCCCAAGCTGAGGGTTTTCACACTGCTTGCCTGGACCCTTTTTAGTTGGAGATGCCGGGGATTGAACCTGAGACCTTCTGCTTACCAAGCAGATGCTCTACCACTGAGCCACCGTCCCTTCCGAAGGGAAACATAGGGTGGGCCTCTAAGCCATGGCACTGCTTCCCATAGGCCAGTGGGAAAGCTTGGCACAGCTGGCCTTCATGAGCTGTGCGCCGTAGCCACGGCCTGACGTTTTGCAACATGCGGTTGCTTCTCAAGGGCTTCTGAGCCTGCCAGCCAATATTCAAATACTCTTTGAGTTTTCTTGGCAGATGTGTCAAGGTGGAAAGTGTTCCCTGAGGGTATAAAACATTCCTTTTTTAAAAAAGTCTCATTGCTGAAAAAAAAAATCCCCTGTAGTGAACTGAGGCTCCACAAAAAAAAGGTCCCTCGAGGCATTAATAAAAGTGGTGTTAACTCTAATTGTCGGCTGTTAGGAGAATGTTCCAAGGACGCTTTGTGAATGGGAAATGGCCGATGGAGTGTCGGGTTTGTGAGAGGAACTGCGGGACAGGAGCATGTGTGGAAATCGGATCCACTGGCCTGAAAGCAATTCTTGAACATGTGAAGCTTCCTTAAAACTGAACCAGGCCACTGATAAGTCATGGGCTTGGTGGAACTTCTCTATCTTGCAGGCCCTGTCTGTTTGTTGTTCAGTGAACCAGAACTTTTTCAAACCTGGTTGGCAGTGTTGCCTACTACAGGGCTTTTTTTGTAGCATGAACTCCTTTGCATATTATGCCACACACCCCTGATGTAACCAATCTTCCTGGAGCTTACAGTAGGCCATGTACGAGAGCCCTGTAAGCTCTTGGAGGATTGGCTACATCAGGAGCGTATGGCCTAATATGCAAAGAAGTTCATGCCACCAAAAAAGCCCTGGTCTACTCAGAGTGGCAGTGGCTTTCCAGGGTCTCAGACAGAGGTCTTTCAGCTCACCTCCCTTTTAACTGAAGGAGCCAAGGATTGAACCTGGGACTTTCTGCATGCCCAGCAGATGCTCTGCCACAGAGCCATAACCCTTCTTCCTACCACATCGTTCCAGATATGTGGAGACAGGGGCCAGTTCTGCACTAGACCTTTAATCCTGCTTCAGTCCTGTCCCCAAACTGATTTTCTACACTAGAAACATAAACTCATAGAGCTGGTTTCTATGATACCATGATTCAAGTGTAGAATGTCAGTTTGGGGACCAGGCTGAACCAGGATTAATGGTCTAGTGCAGGGGTAGGGAATGTTGGCTCTCCAGATGTTTTTTGTCTACAACTCCCATCAGCCCCAGCCAGCATGGCCAGTGGCTGGGGCTGATAGGAGTTGTAGGCAAAAACATCTGGAGACCCAACGTTCCCTATCCCTAGCTCTAGTGGGTAACTGGCCAGGGGTCTGGTTCTTCACCGATGAAAGCAAAGCTTTCCGCACATGCTCAGAGGTTTCACATTACTGCTTCTTCTCCCAGATGGAGCCCTGCTATCAAAAACTGATTCTGAGGCTGAAGCCCTGGCAAAGGCAAATTGCAAAATGATGAAAGGAACCTGGTAACAGATTTCAGAAAAGTAGTCACGGTGCTGGGACTATTGCAACAAATATGAGTGGCATGAAGCGGGTTCTCATTTGCAATAGCTTATGCTAGAACGAACCTTGGTTAGTGTTGATTTATTTATTTATGCAGCTTCTAGCTACTCCCTTCTTCCACAAGCAGGCTCAGGAAAGATTACAATAAAGCAATAAGTGCATGGTACAATATTTATTTTATTTATTATTTATTATGTTAAATTTACGGATCACCCAGTCTTTGCAACTGCAGGGCTCTGGGAGATGTACATCATTTCATAACAATGATAAAATCATAAAACCACACACAAAACGGTACAGATGCCAAACTCTAAATCTCACAGCTCGTGCAGTTATTAAAACCCAATATAAAATAAAATCCATCAATAGCAGACAATAACAGTCGATGGCGCCATTCAATCACTCTGTTGGTTTATTTATTTCATTAGACTTATATATCAGCACCCACCTAAATAAAGGGGCCGCATGGCGCAGAGTGGTAAGCTACAGTACTGCAGTCCAAGCTCTGCCCGTGACCCGAGTTCGATCCTGGCGGAAGCTGGTTCAGGTAGCCAGCTGCAGGTTGACTCAGCCTTCCATCCTTCCGAGGTCAGTAAAATGAGTACCCAGCTTGCTGGGGGGAAAGTGTAGATGACTGGGGAAGTCTGCCAAGAAAGCGTTATGATGTGACGTCACCCCATGGGTTAGTAATGACCCGGTGCTTGCACAGGGGACTACCTTTACCTTTTTACCCACCTAAATCCACCTCAATCAGCTCCCACCTGAATCCCCCAAGTGTTGCAGGTGGATGGTAGTTGATATTGGGAAAACAGGTGGACAAGGGATAATAAAAGTTGACATGCACGGCAGAATAGGGGGAGGCCAGTGAAGATGGATCTCTGCTGCCTCAGCCATGGGCTTTGTCTTGCAGGCCCTATGAGTTTGTTGTCCAATGAACCAGGACTTTTTCAAACTTGGTTGAAAGTAGGGATGATTTTGAGATTCTCTGCCTTGCTGTTTTGATGTGAACTTTTTTTTTCTTTGAGTGACTCAAACCTGTGATTCTCTATTTCTACCCTATTGTCCGTTTTCTCATGCATAATTTGTCCTCTAAAATATGCAAGGCTTTTAAAGCATTCTTTGGGCGCCCATAAATCAACATTGGTTATACGTTGTAGATAAAAATGACATGTATTGCACATATAACTACTTAGACATTTTGTATTAAGAAAGTGCTGTGTAGACACACAGTGCATCCATCTGCAAAAGCAAAGAATCAAAACTGTATATATAAAAAGAAACAAAACATAAAACTTTGGTTCATTCCCTAGTTTGCTTCTCCAAGCAAATCACTTCTCCAAGCAAAGCCAGCTGGCGGCTTGTAAAATGCATTTAAAGTTGCTTTCTTTCCACCTCTTTCCCCTCTATTTTCCTCCCGCCCCTGAAACGTCTGATATCCATGTCTTGCGGCTCTCTCCGCACAGAGCCGAATTAACTGTATGAGCAGTATCATTAAAGTCTTGTGGCTCTCAAACATCTGACGTTTATTCCATGTGGCTCTAAACGTTAAGCAAGTTTGGTCACCCCTGTTATGCACACCGTAAAAAGTCTGCCGTGAAAACGTTGTGAAAGCAATGCCACCCCAGAGTCGAAAACGACTGGTGCTTGCAGAGGGGACTACCTTTACTGTTTTTACAGACCACATTCCCTCTATAACTTATCCAAGTAACTTCATGATGTCTTTGGTATAGTGCCTTTGTAGAAAAGCCCCCCTGCAATAATTCAGTTTTGCACAGAACAAAGTTTGAGTCCAGTGGCACCTTTTAGACCAACAAAGTTTTATTCCTAGTTTGAGCTTTGGTGTTCACGCATACCATTCTGCTTCAGACCAACACAGCTACCAACCTGAATCAATTTTGCATTATTTGCAGAAAGCCAGGAGAGCGGGAGCTTTCCAAACCTCCTCAGTCAGGCCATTCTGCAAGGTGGGAGCCACAATGGAGGAGGCACAAGTTAGGTCATATCCAGGGCTTTTTTTGTAGCAGGAACTCCTTTGCATATTAGGCCACACCCCTTGATGTAGCCAAACCTCCTGGAGCTTACAGTAGGCCCTGTACTAACAGCCCTGTAAGCTCTTAGAGGATTGACTACATCAGGGAGGTGTGGTCTAATATGCAAAGGAGTTCCTGCTACATAAAAAGCCCTGTGTACAGAAAAGGAGGCTGGGCAGATTCCTGGAGGAGTTAAGGGCTACTATCTATGGTGAGTTACAAGAATGTCCATATACAAACGTAGTGAACCTCTGAGGACCAGTGCTGGGAGGCAACATCAGGGGGAGGCTGTGGCCTCTGTATGTTGGCCCCCCAGGGCAGCCGGTTGGCTACTGCGTGAAACAGCTTGGTGGACTAGATGGGCCAGCGTGGTCTGATCCAGCAGAGCTCTTCTTATTCTCCTGTGCTGCAACAATGAGCATCCTGGTCAACAGATTCCGTTTTTGTTAGAGAGGGAGTGTGAGAAGTGGTTAGAGGGTATATTTGGGCAGGGCTTTTTTTTGTAGCAGAAACTCCTTTGCATATTAGGCCACACACCCCTGATGTAGCCAATCTTCCAAGAGCTTCCAGGGCTCTTAGTACAGGGCCTACTGTAAGCTCCTGGAGAACTGGCTACATCAGGGGAGTGTGGCCTAATATGCAAAGGAGGTCCTGCTAGAACAGAAATCTCTGCATTTAGATATATATGCATTTTTTTGTCGTTATTGCTTGTATTGGAAATGTATCATTTGCTGTGGCTTATAAGCTAAGGCAACAAAGCATGCGTCTCTCTCTTTGGATAAGACTCGGGAGACCTGATCTGGAATCACCACCCAATTATGAAGCTAATTGGAGGACATGGAGCTAAATTGCTCTGGCTCAACATGACCAACCACATGGGGTTGTTGTGTGGAGAAAAGGGAAGAGGAAACAGCACATGCCAGCAGGAACTCCTCTGACAAAACGGCAGGGTAATTTATTTGATTAATTTATACCCCACCTTTCTCCCCAGGGGAGACCGAAAGCAGCTTCCATCACTCTCCTCCATTTTATCATCATGGCAACCCTGTGAAGTAGACCAAGCTGAGAGAGACTGACTGGCCCAAAGTCACCCAGGAATAGGGTTGCCAGGTCTCCTCGTTGTGCTAGCAGGGGGATTTGGGGGGCATTCTGGGATGTCCCCCAATGCGATGACATCACCCGGAAGTGACATCATCATGTCAGAGATGTCACACAGCAACACTCAGGTTTTGGGGCAAAACTCTATGGTAAAGCTGGCTTCAAACTATGGGGTTTTGCCCTCAAACCAGAATGTTGCCGTGCAACGACCCTGGTGCCATGATGACTGGGTGGTGACATCACATCAGGGACATCATGCAGTGATGTTGCAGTTTGGGGGAAGAGTTTCCTCCCCCAGCCAGCTGTGGGGGGACACCATCTGGGGTGTGGGGACTGTCAACCCTACTCAGTAAGCTTCCATGGCATGAGTGGGGATCCGAACTGATAGAAGAAGAAGAAGAATTGCAGATTTATACCCTGCCCTTCTCTCTGAATCAGAAACTCAGAGCAGCTTACAACCTCCTTTATCTTCCTCCCCCACAAAAGACACCCTGTGAGGTGGGTGGGGCTGAGAGGGCTCTCACAGCAGTTGCCCTTTCAAGGACAACTCTGCAAGAGCTATGGCTGACCCAAGGCCATTCCAGCAGGTGCAATTGGAGGAGTGGGGAATCAAACCCGGTTCTCCTAGATAAGAGGCTGCAGATGAGATTTTTCCAGTGGCTGAACAAAACTGCAGCCTGCTGATCTCCTCAAAATGCTGCCCCTGGGGGAGAGGAGACCCACAGAAATGGCATGAGGGGAGTCTGCTGTAGGAAAGGGGAATCAGTGGGAATCGCCCATTCTGGATCCACCCCGTTATGTTTTGTTCTCCAAAGTAAATCCTTCGCGCTCAGCTTGTCAAACACACAGTGCCACAAATGCAAAAATCTGTATCAAAGCGTTCGCGAAACAAGCGGGAACAGCGGGGCTCAGGCGGCAGTGGCTTATCTCTCCCTTCGCCTTTAATTAAAGCTGGAAGCCTCCCTGTAGCTTAAGCGGCCGTCCTCTGACTGAAGTGGGTCTACCTCTGGCAGAAGGGCCACCGGATGAAAACTTCCAACTTTGCTGAGTGGAAGGATAGACGGCAAAGCATTGACTCAAGCGACTGACTCACTCCTGCACCCCTCCCCTTTACGCTTACATCAATTATCCACCCTCAGCTTAAAAATACAGATGTCCATAATCAGAGGATACTTCCGTGGTCCCCCCCAAAGACAAATAGCTTGTATGATTTATGTTGGGGGGGGGAGATTACTCCCCACTTCCCTAGCACCAGCTGTCTGACTTAAATCAGCCTTTCCCCAGCTGCTGACACTTTAAAGCAGGGGGTTTTTTTGTAGCAGGAACTCCTTTGCATATTACTCCACACACCCCTGATGCAGCCAATCCTCAAAGAGCTTACAGGGTTCTTAGTACAGGGCCTACTGTAAGCTCAAGGAGGACTGGCTACATCAGGGGTGGAATTCTAGCAGGAGCTCCTTTGCATATTAGGCCGCACCCCCTTATGTAGCCAATCCTCCTGGAGCTTACAGTAGGCCCTGGATGAAGGGCCCTGTAAGCTCCAGGAGGAATGGTTACATCAGGGTGTGTGGCCTAATATGCAAAGGAGTTCCTGCTACAAAAAAGCCCTATTTTAAGGAGATATGAGGGATCCATTTGGGACCGGCAGTGCGGTGCAGTGGTTAGTGTGCCAGACTAAGATCTGGGAAATGCAGGTTTGAATCCTCTGCTCTGCCTTGGAAGCTTGCTGGGTGACCTTAAGCCAGTCACCCACTCTCTGCCTAACCTACCCCACAGGGTTGTTGTAAGGATAAAACAGAGGACATGAGACCGATGTTGGTTGTGAGCTGAAAGAGTTAAGTGGGATCGATAACTTGTCTGTCATCAGGACGAGAAGCTTAACTTCTTACCTTTTGATTCTTAGCCCTGACAGGGTGGGTGCGCAGGAGTCCTTGAAAGTCTATGGGGAATGGTTGCTGACTCTTTGCAGACAGGACTGTAAGCACGGAGCAGATGCAGCCCTGTGGTTAGGGAGGCTGTAGAACTGCCCTTTCTTGGTGGCTTTTGAAGCAAGAATGGAGAGATGTCTAGAAGGGATCCTTTAGGATGGGGGGTGTCCAAACTGTGACTCTTTCACACATATTGTGTGGGTCTTGAAGCACCCACTGCCCCATTGGCTGACTTGGAGAAAGCATTTATCTCCTTAAATCTCTTCTGCAAGCCAAGCCAGCCAGCAGCTTGGACAATGCATTTAAAGTTAAAGTTGCTTTCTTTCTACCTCTACTTCCTCATCTATTTTCCTTCCTTCCTTCCTTCCTTCCTTCCTTCCTTCCTTCCTTCCTTCCTTCCTTCCTTCCTTCCTTCCTTCCTTCCTTCCTTCCTTCCTTCCTTCCTTCCTTCCTTCCTTCCTTCCTTCCTCCCTCCCTCCCTCCCTCCCTCCCTCCCTCCCTCCCTCCCTTGTCTTGCAGCTCTCACACATCTAGCATTTATTCTACGTGGCTCTTACATTAAGCAAGTTTGGCCATGTCTGCTTTAGGGAGAGAGTGTCCCTCTTTCAAGCAGGAGTGGGGATAAGCACCTTCCATCTCTGTGATTCTGAGAGGACAACTGGGCTGGATCTGTTGGCTGGATGTGCGCAGCCTATTAATTTTGTTCCACTCTCCCCCCCACACACACCCCTGTTGCAGCTCAGGGTTGAGATCAAAGATATTTTATTGCCGTGGCAAGTTATACAGCTGCTGTCAGAATGTAAAGGGAGGATCTATCCATTAAGAGATCTGCTAAGAAGTGACAAACGAGCACACTCATCAATAAAGTATCTGAATCGCATGCTTGTGTCGGAGTTTGCTGTACTTTTGTGGGTTTGGGTTTGTTTGTTAATCAGCTAGGTAGATAGGTAGCAGAAGCAGCCCGTCTACTAGATAGCCCTAGGCGGCTGCCTGGGGCGCCGGCTGGGGAGGGCGCCAGATTGGATCCTCCTTCCACCCCTGCCTCCAGGGTGATTGATATTGCCCAGGAGAGCCCCTCTGGGAGCCGGGAAGAGGCCGTGCAGCACCCGGCCTCCTCCATGACACCCACCTCACCCTACCACGTTGCCTGCCCCCTTCTGCTGCTGCCACGGGCAAAGCCAGAGGGCAGGGAGAGTGCATGTGCTGGCACGGCAAAGTGCAGAGAGGTTGTGTGCTGCCTGGCTGCCATCACTCTGCTTCTGGACATAGGACTGCTCCAATAGGTAGGCCTACCTGCGGCACACATCATTTTATTCTGCCCTCATTTGGGGCTGGGGGAGGGCTGGGAGTTGCATACAACAATGGCAGACTTTGTGCAATAATGAGGTCTAAGCCCTGACCTGGATAGCCCAGGTAAGCCCAATCTCATCAGATCTCAGAAGCTAAGCCGGGCTGACTCTGGCAAGTACTTGGCTGGGAGACCTCCTTGGAATACCAGCAGTTGGGAGGTAGGGGCAGGCTCTGTTCAGCAACCTCTCTGAATATCCTCTGGGCCCCCAGTAGGGGTCACCAGAAGTCACCATGACATCCAGGTGCAGACAAACCACACACAAATACAACCCCCCCCCCATAAGGTCTAGAGCTGTGTTTCCCAAAGTGGGTGATTTTGCCCCCTGGAACGATCCAGGGGGGCGGTAATAGCCTTGGGTCCAATTGGGGTGGTGGTGAATAAAAATAAGGGGGCATTTGAAGCATAAAGGGAGAAGAGAAGAGAAGACAAAAGAAGACAAGCGA
The DNA here is from genome assembly GCF_032191835.1 of Heteronotia binoei. NCBI lineage: Eukaryota > Metazoa > Chordata > Lepidosauria > Squamata > Gekkonidae > Heteronotia > Heteronotia binoei. The sequence continues at coordinate 20,626,089 of NC_083235.1, read as the reverse complement.
GTGGGAGGTGTCAAAACATCATGTTTCTGGGTGGGGTCCAGATTTTCTAATTTAGAGAAAAATTCCAGTTAACAAAAATCGAGGGTTCCTTTTTGCTGTTCTTCAGCACTGCCTGTCAGTATTCTGGTGACTGTGGAAGGACTGCCAAGTTCCAGCTTTGCTGTCCCTTCCTCCAAGAGTAGACAGCAGTTCTGTCTGTCACACAACATTGCAGGGGAGGCACAAAAACAGACTGCTGAGAGTTATGAGGCCAGAGGAACTGAAGAAATGGTTCCCATGTCACCAGTGCCAGTCATCAATTTAATTCTGGCAGCTTCCAGATCGTGTCTGATAACGAGAGTCATGTCCCCTCCCTCGGACTTTCTCCTGTGTAATCCAAGCATCCCCTCCTCCCGGTTCAGCCCTGCCCAGCCCTGCCCTGCAGGAGCTCCTTTGCATATTAGGCCACACACCCCTGATGTAGCCAATCCTCCAAAAATTTACAGGGCTCTTAGTCCAGGGCCTACTGTAAGCTCCAGGAGGATTGGCTGCATAGGGGTGTGTGGCCTAATATACGAAGGAGTCCCTGCTACAAAAAAGCCCTGTCCCTGTCTAATGTTCCTCTAAGCTGTAGAGTCTTGTGAGCAAAAATTCTACTTTGTGAGCTACTGGCATGAAAGTTGTGAGCTGCTGGCATTAAAATTGTGAGCATAAATTATTGTGCTCTGGGGCACAATCTTTCCTGAGCTAAGTCAAAAACGTGTGAGCTTGAGGCTAAAAATCCGTGAGCTAGCTCACGCTGACTCAGCTTAAAGGGAACACTGGCCCTGTCCCGCTTTGGCAATCACAAGATTAGGAAGCAGGGATGGCTTGATTGGTCGGAATGTTAGGTGTGTCTTGGTGCTTCTCTCCAGGGGTTGGGCCTTTGGGAGCGCAGAATCATAAAATCCCAGAATTCGAAGGGCCTTCGAGGCCATCTAGTCCAACCCCCTGCTCAATGCAGGGTCAGCTCTAGAGCCTCCCTGACAAGTGTTTGTCCAGCCGCTGCTTAAAGACTGCCAATGAGGGGGAGCTCACCACTTCCCTAGGGAGCTGGTTCCACCGTTGAACGACTCTTACCGTACAAAAGTAAGCATGTAAAAAGCAAAGTATGGCGGGTGACATCCAGGTAAAGGAATGCCGGATGACAAAGGTAGCAAGATAGGAATCTGGGCTGCATGTCAATGAAAATGGGGGCCACATGAAGGACAAGGGGGAGGCAGGCAGCCTGGCCTTGTTGTGAAAGTCCCCATCAAGTGATAAGCAATGACCACTGAAAGTAATGACTGGATATCCAGCCCAACTCCAGGGTTTTAGGTGCTCAACCAATCCTCATTGCACCTAGTTCAACTGGTCTTCATGCCGTAGGATTGGGGCTTGAGAACCAATCAGAAAGCCTAGTTGGCTGACCCCAAGTAATAACTCCATAATGACAACCGGGCCTTCTTTTGTAGCAAGAACTCCTTTGCATATTAGGCCACCCTCCACTGATGTAGCCAATCCTCTTGGAGCTTACATTAGGCCCTGTCCTAAGAGCCCTAATATTCAAAGGAGTTCCTGCTACCCAAAAAGTCCTGATTACAACATTTGTGTCTCAGCTTTGCTCCCAAAGAGCCTCCCAACGTAGCTAATGAAGTTGAAAGCAGGTCAGGTAAGGTATAAAACAAACCAACCAACAAACGGTTAAGGATGCAAGGACTTTGGCAGAGCTGGGCTGAAGTTACTCCAATTTTTCCTGGGATTCTGTATGGGCTCAAATGACTTCTTTCTCTGCTGGGTCAGTTCTTGGGCTCCTCTCTGAAGCCAGAAGCTCCCAGTTCTTGCAGCTTCAACCAGCAGGTGACGGATGCCATTTGCCCAAATTCTAGAAGGACAACAAAGCCCACTGCTTTGTGAAGGTCACTTGTAGAGCTGTGGGATCCTGCTTAGAATGATTAAAGGGTTGGAACACTTTCCCTATGAAGAAAGGTTAAAACGCTTGGGGCTCTTTAGCTTGGAAAAACGTCGACTGTGGGGTGACATAGAGGTATACAAGATTATATATGGGATAGAGAAGGTAGAGTACTTTCCTCCCTTTCTCATAATACGGGAACTCATGGACATTCAATGAAATTGCTGAGCAGTCAGGTTAGAACTGATAAAAGGAAGTCCTTCTTCACCCAAAGGGTAATTAACATGTGGAATTCACTGCCACAGGAGGTGGTGGTGGCTACAAGCATAGCCAGCTTCAAGAGGGGATTGGATAAGCATATGGAGCAGAGGTCCATCAGTGGCTCTTAGCCATAGCTTATTGTTGGAACTCTCTGTCTGGGGCAGTGATGCTCTGTATTCTTGGTGCTTGGGGGGGGGGCACAGTGGGAGGGCTTCTAGCCCCACTGGTGGTCCTCCTGATGGCACTTGGGTTTGTTTGTTTGTTTTGGCCACTGTGTGACACAGAGTGTTGGACTGGATGGGCCATTGGCTTGATCCAACATGGCTTCTCTTATGTTCTTATGCCTACAACTGTGCTGCCTACAACTGTGCTGTGTTGATGGTCGAGCGCCATCTTCCGTCTCTCTGCTAGATTTGGAATGGTTTGATTCAAGTTATTAGAGCTGGCTGTTTCAGAAACCTTTTACCCTGAGAGGTAGAATGTCAAGGCCCTAAATGACCTGGGGCCGGGGTTCTTGAAGGATCTCTTTCTCCTATACTGACACACCCACGAACTAAGATCCTCTTCCCAGGTCTGCCATGCCTGCAGAGGTGAAGTGGGTGGCCACCAGAGCCAGGGCTTTTTCACTAGAGCCATGGAATATACAGAATCCCAGGAAAAATTCTTGGTGCTGGAGTAACTGCAGCCCACCTCTTTTGTGTATGTGGACTCTATGTCTCATGTGTGTGGGTAGTTCCTGCTTGGCTCATTGGCGCCTTTAGGACAGAGCTCAGGGACCCGGAAACAATGGGAAGTAGGATCCAAATCTCTACTTTCCCGGTCCAATCGCCAGCCCCCTGCTGATTCAAATGACCCAATGACGTTCTAGTGCAGGAAATTGGCTATATATATATAGTTAGCACAGAGTGGTATAGCTGCAGTACTGCAGTCGGAGCCCTCTGCTCACGACCTGAGTTCGATCCCAGAGGAAGCTGGCTTCAGGTTGACTCAGCCTTCCATCCTTCCGAGGTGGGTAAAATGAGTCCCCAGCTTGCTGTGGGGGAAGTGTAGATGACTGGGGAAGGCAATGGCAAACGACCCTGTAAAAAGTCTGCCGTGAAAACGTCGTGAAAGCGACATCACCCCAGAGTTGGAAACGACTGGTGCTTGCACAGGGGACTACCTTTACCTTTATTGGCCCAGCACAGTTAGTATTAACCGTTGCCATGCTGTAATCACATTAAAGAGCTTTGATTCACTGCAATCAAGCCTCCTCATGCATCGAACCCATAGTGGTGGTGCCTCATCACTGCAATGCCTTCTCCTTTGAGGCTCACACAGCGCCTGCCTACTGTCCCTTAGGTGCTGCTCTAAAGCGCTGCTTTTCACCCAGACTAACTGGAGGGTTCCTTCTGCTTTTTATAGTCTTCTTTTAGCCTGAGGCCTGTTTTAGTGATACCTTGTGGTTTGTTCGCTTTTATGCTATTTTTTTGTTATTTTTATGCTTTTTTAAAAACAAACAAACAAACTATTGGCTTTATTTTTTTATGGAGCCCTGTGGCGCAGAGTGGTAAAGCTGCAGTACTGCAGTCTGAGCTCTCTGCTCACGACCTGAATTCGATCCCAGTGGAAGCTGGGTTCAGGTAGCTGGCTCAAGGTTGACTCAGCCTTCCATCCTTCTGAGGTTAGTAAAATGTGGATCCAGCTTGCTGGGGGGGGGGGGGCAGAAGTGTAGATGACTGGGGAAGGCAATGGCAAACCACCCTGTAAAAAGTCTGCCGTGAAAACGTTGTGACGTGATGTCATCCCAGAGTCAGAAACGACTGGTGCTTGCACAGGGGACTACCTTTACTTATTTTATGATATTTTTTTATCATTTGAGCCACCATGCTCAGGTCTCTGCAGAGCCAGTCAGTGAATGAATTAATAGATGGGATAGATATAGGTTATTATTATGAACGCAAAGAGCACAAGGAGACAGTTCAAGATTAATGTCTCACCTAATATGGTTTCATAGAACTCTGTGCTTAAGCCAAGCCAAATCATACGAGTGCCAGGCATTGAGCGCTTAGGCATTTGGAAGGGACCGCCATGGCCAGGCATGGCTGCACATCCTGTTTGCTTTGGATGAGGGAGAGAGGTTCCTCTTTTGAGCCATGCGGCTTGAGAACTGCTATGGAAAATCCAGAGTTGGGGTCATGCAAAGGTGTGGTCTGAAATCAGAATCAGATTTCTATTTGTTGTCTGGGGCCACAAACTTTAGACCATGGGTGGCCAAACTTGCTTAATGTAAGAGCCACAAACAATAAACATCAGATGTTTGAGAGCAGCAAGACAGGAAGGAAGGAAGATGGAGGAGGAAGAGGTGGAAAGAAAGCAACTTTAACTTTAAATGCATTCTCCAAGAAGCCAACTTGCTTGGCTTAGAGAAGTGATTTAGAGAGCCAAATGCCTTCTCCAAGCTGGCTAAGGGGGTTGTGGGAGTTTCAAGAGCCACACAATAAGTGTGAAAGAGCCATATGTGGCCCCCGAGCCTCAGTTTGGCCACCCCTGCTTTAGACAGTGAGACAAATCGATTCTCTGATTCAGAAAGACTTCAAAAAAAAAGTCTTCAGAAGGTCTCAAAAAGATTCCTCCAATGAGCTGAACAAGAAAAAAGTGTGTGTGTATGCCTCATTTTGAGTAGGAGCTCACAGGAGCAGAGCTCCAGAACCTGTGAATTTTATTGTGCTCTTTCTTTTTTACCCCCCACCCCTCCCCCAATACTTGCTTCTGGGCTCCCCCTGTGAGAATTTTGCTGAAATCTAAGATTTGACAAACTTTCTAATATTTTTCCCCACCAGAAATATATATATGTTTTGGATATAACCAAAACATATAAAACAAAAAGATGGAAATCTTCCTCATGGCACTGTGGCCACATAGGAGAAAGTAATTTCAAAAGTACGAAGGGACTAAGGTTTTATTATGACTGTTCTAATTCAAGAAGTATTATAAGGTAGATGCTGAGCTGATATAATTCAGTCCACCTTCCGGTGATGTCAGAGGTGTGTGGCATATGCAAATGAGTTGTGTTAAAAAGCTCCAGCACCTCTTTTTCTATGACATGACTCCTGTATAGATCCATCTATCTCTGTCTGTCTCTATCTCTCTATCATTTCTCTGTCTATCCCTCCCTCTTCCTCTCCCTTTCTCTCTCTCATCTGTCTATCTCGGGGTGGCCAACGGTAGCTCTCCAGATGTTTTTTGCCTACAACTCCCATCAGCCCCAGCCAGCATGGCCAACGGCTGGGGCTGATGGGAGTTGTAGGCAAAAAACATCTGGAGAGCTACCGTTGACCACCCCTGATCTATCTGTCTGTCTGTCTATCATCTACCTACCTACCTACCTGCAGATGGCAGGGACAATTTGAGAAGAAGCATTCTTCTATCCTTTTGTCACAGGAGGGAATCAGAATGTGAACAGTTCTGCTAGATCATACCAATGCTGGATCTTCTCACCCAGTGCCCATCTTTATGCCATTGGAAGGCCTACAAGGAGGACATGCAGGCAAAATCTCCTCATGTTGTTGACCTATGGCACTGTAATTAAGATTACTGCCTATGAACATGGATGTTCCCCAGTTAGCCATTATAGCTAACAGCTAGTTTGTGTTCCATGCTCTGTCTCTTCCAAGATAGTGTCTGTTCCAACATATAAATGCATCATCTTATTCCCTCTCCCTTCCCAAGACATACTTCAAAACATTTTATTCTTCAAAACTACAGCTTTGCACTAATAGGTAAGTTGATGCAGCTTTAATTGATCAATCAATTAAATCATGTGTAATGAATCAACTAAGATTTAAAAAAAAAATGGTGACAGGCCCAATTAAGAATTCCAGCTTATCCTGTTCCAGCGGCTGAAGACAAATTAGACTGCGATTGTCAAGTATCCAGTTGGAAAGTAAACAGTAAAATCTCAACTCTGCATCGGGGTTTTATCCTGGCTGCTAAAATCGAGCTCAGATAAATCAGTCTGGTTAAGAGAGTGGTGTTGGGATAACACGCCATAGTGCGCATGGCACAATTCATTGAAAACAAGCAGCATTCCGGTTTGTGCGTTTCAGCTCTAATTAGCACATCAAACGCTTGTGAGACAATGGTGGGTTAAATACCAAGAGCGCATTGAGACTGATAAGAGTGACTCACAAAGGTCTCTTTTCAATCCATTAAATCTAGTCAATGCATTCTCTCTCTCTTTCGCTTTGGTGAAAAAAAAAAACCCATAAGAGTTCTGAATTGCATTTCCCAGGCTTGTTTTTGAAAGTGTTGTACAGTTTCACTTTGATTAATATAATGTTTGAAAGATGAAGTTTGGAGAGGGCCACCATTCCCCCCCACATGGAGAGATAATTGTTAAGCAGTTGTTATTCTTAAGCACTGTTTTCCTTGAATCTGATTGCCACAGTGTAAGTTGAGACACGATCTGCGACAAAGTCTGAAAAGTAGTCCTCTTAGAAATTAAGCGCATGCTTGACAATATATTTACACTCTCTGGGATTGACTGAAAATCCTCTGTGGTAGAAGAAGAGTTGGTTTTCACTCAGAGCTTTTTTTGGAGCAGGAGCTCCTTTGCATATTAGGCCACACACCCCTGATATAGCCAATCCTCCAAGAGCTTACAAAAAAGAGCCTTGTAAACTCTTGAAGGATTGGCTACATCAGGGGTGTGCAGCCTAATATGCAAAGAAGCTCATGCTAGAATTTCACCCCTTTGTTTGTAACTCAGGACCTCCTTATCCAATCATATAAAATACTCCATTTGTCTGTTACTTTCTGCTTGGTTTCTATGTTAAATAAGTTTGTTAAAATGTTCATTTTCAGCTATACCTAATATCTTGTATAGTAATTCTTCCATAGTCGGTAAATCCCTGTTCCCCCCAGTGTTTAGCAAAAATAATTCTTGCTGCAGTTACCATATGTATAATTAAGCATCTAGTTCCCTCCCCACAAACATTTGAGGCATTATATTTAATAAAAAGATTTCTGGCTTAAAAGGAATATAGATTTTTAAAATCTTTTGTAATAACTCATGTACTTTTGCCCGATAAACCTTCACCCTTTTACATGACCGCCAGATATGGTAAAACGTTTTTCACTTTTTCAACAGGTATTGGACATTTTTAGATAGATCGTACCTAATCTATCTGGTATCATGTGCCAACTATAAAACATTTTATATAGATTTTCTTTGAAGGTTACTGACTTTGTACCTTTAACATTAGTTTTCCACACCTGGAGCCAATGCTCTAGTTCAATACTATACCCTATATTGGTTTGTCCCAAGGACAGGCCAGCTCCTTAGCTCAGTGGTCCCCAACTTTTTTGGCACCTGGGACAAGTTTTGTGGAAGGAAATTTTACCACAGATCGGGGGGGGGGGGAGGGATGATTTCGGGATAATACAGCTGACCACTTTATTTTGGCGTGGTGGTTAAATGCGCGGAATCTTATCTGGGAGAATTCCTCACTCCTCCACTTGCAGCTGCTGGAATGGCCTTGGGTCAGTCATAGCTCTTGCAGAGTTGCTCTTGAAAGGGCAGCTTCTGGGAGAGCTCTTTCAGCCCCACCTACTGCACAGGGTGTCTGTTCTGGGGGAAGAAGATAAAAGAGATTGTGAGCTGCTCTGAGATTCGGAGTGGAGGGCAGGATATAAATCCCACGTCTTCTTCTTATTATTACCACATTGTAATATATAATGAAATAATTATACAACTCACGGCACGGTTGCTATCAGGCCACAGACTGGGACCGGTCCACGGCCCCGGGGTTGGGGACGCCTGCCTTAGCTCACCTTAACTAGTGCAGCCCCCCTCTTTGAGAACTTTGGGTAACTGTCCATGGTTCTGAATCATTCTTCCCGCCTTCTCTATTTGACACCAGGCTTCTGGCCATAAAATGCTAATGACACCAACATCGCAAAGATGTTTCTGAAAGATTTCACGCGTTATTTATTCACTTTATTGCCCGCTCATTCATCGAACCAGTGTTTAGAGCAGTGCACAAACATAAACCTTATTGTCGCTGTGACATATTCATAAATTCATAAAAACGGCAATCCAAAAAGCCAACTCTGAAGAGCCACCAGCGGCAGAGACCATCACACTGTATCGATCTATAAACGACAGACAGCCTGAGGATATATAACAGACAGCCTTCCTATCGTGATCCATATTGAAGGCCTCCTGGAAAAGAAAGAATTTTTAAGCTAGTTTGACAGGGCAGGAGAGAGGGGGCCATCTTCAGCCCTAAGGGCAGAGCATGCCACAGATGGGCATGGAGGCAGGAAAAAATCCTATAGCCTCTATTCCAAAGAATAGATTCTTTTGAGATGTGGTGCTGGCGAAGACTTTTGAGAGTCCCTTGGACGGCAAGGTGATCAAATCAGTCAGTCCTAAAGGAAATCATATGAAGCTGCCTTATACTGAATCAGCACCTCGGTCCATCAAAGTCAGTCTTGTCTACTCAGACTGGCAGCAGCTCTCCAGGGTCTCAAGCTGAGGTTTTTCATGCCTACTTGCCTGGACCCTTTTTAGTTGGAGATGCCGGGGATTGAACCTGGGACCTTCTGCTTACCATGCAGATGCTCTACCACTGAGCCCCCATCAACCCTGGCTGTTCCCTGGAAGGTCAGATATTGAAGCTGAAGCTCAAATACTTTGGCCACCGAATGAGAAGGGAGCACTCACTGGAGAAGACTCTGATGCTGGGAAAGACTGAAGAAGAAGGGGATGGCAAAGGAAGAGATGTTTAGGCAGTGTTATCGATGCAGTGAACATGCCTTTGAGTGGACTTAGGAGAACGGTGGAAGATTGAAGGGCCTGGTGTGATGTGGTCCATGGGGTCACGAAGAGTCGGACTCGACTGTGACTGAACAATAACAACAACATAGCCTCTGGCCAATCTAATTTCATTCCCCTTTGAAGAGGACCCTGGATAGAGCTCAGCACCCAAGCAGGTGGATGATAAGGGGTGGAGGTCACGCTTCAGATATATATATATATTTAAAAACCTACACTTTTAAGATGGTTTTAAAAAAGCATGCCTCTACACATTTAGCAAGTGAATGTGACAAGCTGGTTTTTTACATCATGGATTACATCTATTACATCATGGATTAGACAGCTTGATGTGGGCCCGGTAGCACTGTAGAGACCAACCACATTTTCACAGCATGCGCTTCTGTGAGTCAACGCTCCCTTCGTCATGAAGGTGATAATGGACTCGAATCTAGCGGTTCTCCTGCAGACCCAATTGGTTGTCCTCTAGAACTATCCGTGGCATATATGTCTTACATACATTCTATCTTTAGAGATGTGGCGTGGGCCGCGGCTCCCTACCGAGCATGCTCAGTGGTAGTTTGGCTCTTCTCAGGGCTTTTTTTGTAGCAGGAGCTCCTTTGCATATTAGGCCACACGCCCCTGATGCAGCCGATCCTCCCAGAGCTTACAGGGCTCTTCTTACACCCCCCTGATGGTGACATCAGGTGGGCGTAGCCTAATATGCAAAGGAGTTTCAGCTACCAAAAAAAAAAAGCCCTGGCTCTGCCGTTGTGCCATTTTGCCTTGCCGATTAAAATTTGCCCTCTGTAATTAATGTCGGGCCCCACTGAGAAATCAGCTCAAGCAGCAGCGGACAGATCGGCAGATTAAACCGATCAAAGCTCCAAACCCATAGCATCGCATAACTCGTTTGTCACATGCCTTCCTTTGGCCCCCCCGCGCTTCTTCCTCCACATGGTGATAATATCCCTGTAGGACAGTGGCAGAGTGCAAAGCGACTCTCACTCCGGCTGCCTGGTGCCAGTGCGACTTCGTGTGCTGCCTAACTCTGGGTTTTAATTGTTCTTGGAAATCAATTGGGGAGGAGGAAAAACGGGTGCCGCTATTTGCAATTTGTCCAGCCGCGGCCGTTTATTAGAGAGCTTGGCTTCGTGAATATTCACCAGGGGCTGCTCTGTTCTTTTTTTTTTAACACATTGGCTTGATGCGCTGAATATTCATGAGGCTGTCAAGAGCTCTGCTGTGGCTGCCATGGCCATTTGGAAGGGATCCATGAGTCCTTTTTGGCAAAAGGTGCTCTGTCCTTTGGGGATGGGGCCTGCTGCATCTGTGCTGGGCTCCTGTTGTTCAGGGGTGTAGGTGGAGGGGCTGCCAGCTGAGGCAGAGAGAGGAGAAGGAGCATCACCCTGTCCAGAGAGGGGATTGGTTCCCTCGTGTCTTTGCAGCCACTGCTCTGCTGCTTGCTCTCAGGGTTTGTGCAGCAGTGCAGATATGCAGGCCGGCTATTGCCCTTGGTTCTGATCAGATGGCATATGCTTTATGTGAGCAGGGGGTCAGGCCTGGAACTGGGAGCATGAACTGCCAAACCAGGCTGTGGCCGAACTTGCTTAACGTAAGAGCCTCATAGAATACATGTCAGATGTTTGAGAGCCGCAAGACATGAACAAATATTAGACACACGGCTTTATCAAAACGCACAGAAAGACAAAATGACATATGTATGCACTTTACAAAACGACAAGAAGACAGTAGATTTATACCCCGCCTTTCTCTCTGAATCAGAGTCTCAGAGCAGCTTACAATCTCTTTTCTCTTCTTCCCCCACAACAGACACTCTGGGAGGTGGGTGGGGATGAGAGAGCTCTCCCAGAAGCTGCCCTTTCAAGGACAGCTCTTGCAAGAAGCTATGGCTGATCCAAGGCCATTCCAGCAGCTGCAAGTGGAGGAGTGGGGAATCAAACGTGGTTCTCTCAGATAAGTCTGCACACTTAACCACTACAGCAAATTGGCTTATCCACTACACCAAAAACACACTCACAGCCATGCTACAATGAGACTTTCTTTTTTTAAAAGAAAAGCGGGGAATAACAGTCCCCATAAAACCAGCCAGGGCTTCTTTTTGTAGCAGGAACTCCTTTGCATATTAGACCACATGCCCATGATGTAGCCAATCCTCCAAGAGCTTACAGAACTCTTTGTACAGGGCTTGCTGTAAGCTCCTGGAGAATTGGCTACATCAGAGGGGTGTGGCCTAATATGCAAATGAGTTCCTGCTACAAAAAAACCCCGAAACCAGCATAAGAAAAGGTTAGGGAATTTTTTAAAAAACATCAGAGCCAGTTTGGTGTTGTGGTTAAGTGCGCGGACTCTTATCTGGGGGAACTGGGTTTGATTCCCCACTCCCCAACTTGCAGCTGCTGGAATGGGTCAGCCATAGCTCTCACAGGAGTTGTCCTTGGAAGGGCAGCTGCTGTAAGAGTTCACTCAGCCCCACCCACTCATGTCACAGGGTGTCTGTTGTGGGGGAAGAAGATAAAGGAGATTGTAAACTGCTCTGAGATTCTGATTCAGGGAGAAGGGAGGGGCATAAATCTACGGTCTTCTTCTTCTTCCTCACATAATCTTAGCCTCTTACTTTGAACTGTTTCCTCAATACTTGTTTCCAGGGCTTTTTTTTGTAGCAGGAACTCCTTCGCATATTAGGCCACACCCCCCTGATGCAGCCAATCCTCCAACAGCTTACAGGACTTTTGGTGCAGGGCCTACTGTAAGCTCTTGGAGAACTGGCTACATCAGGTGGTGTGTGGCCTAATATGCAAAGGTGTTCTTGCTAAAGAAAGAAAAAAAAGCCCTGTTTGCCAGTCTGTTGCGAAGCTGTACACACGATGGAGACTTACAGTGGGTTGGTATTGTCTTTTCTGACTGGCAGCAGTTTTGCGCTGTGTTGCAGGAGGTGGTCTTTCACACCACCTGCCGCCCTATCCTTCTAATGGCAGGGATTGAACCCCGGGCCTTCCGCATCCTGAGCGGAAGCTTCTCCACTGAGCCATGGCCCCTCCCCTAAATGAGGAGACCAACCTGTTGTAAGCTTGAGTGGGTGTGAAAGAAAGCATCTCAGCATAGTTTCAAGCCCTCTGGTGACCGCGGGGAACTTTGGAGCAAGAGTTTCAAAGGGCCCATGAACATTTCTAATTTATTTGCTTCATTTGTCGTCCACCTTTCCCGTTGAGACTCAAGCCAGCTTACAGAGCTGCAAAAGCCGAGGAAACCAACAGTGCAGCGGGGTGTCTAATGAACAGGGCTATAAAACTGAGCGACACCTCTTAAAGAGCGATGGAATGGACACACTGTAAGACATAGCGCAAGCTGGATTTCACAATTAGGGAAGCAAGATCTAATAAACTGGATTTCACAATTAAAGGACCCTGAGCTACAGACAGGCTAATGCATCCTGTAAGCATTGCAGTTGTCAAGGGACTGGGAAAGAAAGCTGCCTCGCCGTTTTACAGGCAATTAAAATTAAAACTTTATTCCTCGTATAGAAATTGCCCATCTGCAGAATTCTGTTTCATTGCATCATCTCGACAAATACCCTCATGAACAGTTCTGTTTTACACCTTCTGGAAATCAATAGTGGGAGGGGGGGCCCTGCCTTATCTTAGCAGGTAGCCTTTTCCACCAGGTGGGGGCCACCACAGAAAAAGTTGGATATAGAAGACAAAGAAGGATATAGACAAGCTATAGAACCGTGCCCAGAGAAAGGCAGCGAAGATGGTGAAGGATCTGGAGACCAAGTCCTACGAGGAAAGGTTGAAGGAGCTGGGCATGTTTATCCTGGAGAGAAGGTGACCGAGAGGTGATATATCCAGGTGGGCAGCCGTGCTGGTCTGAACCGGTAGAACAAAGCAGGAGTCAAGTATCACATTTAAGACCAACAAAGTTTTATTCCAAATGCACACTTCATCAGACAATGGAATGGGGTACAGTGAGCAGAGCTACATACAGCTTGTGGGGTTTAGACTGCAAAGTGGAACAAAGTTAGAATCCAATAGTAGAATAGTAAAATTAACAAATTCAGAAAACCTGTGGTCTGGGTTGCATTAGTGTGGGAAACTAATAAAACAGTAACATGTCAGAATGTGAGAATGTCTCTTGATTATTCTATTGATAATAAGCCTGGGTCAAAATAAGGGTGATATGATCACCATCTTCAAGTACTTGAAAGGCTGTCATATAGAGGATGGTGCGGAGTTGTTTCCTCTGGCCCCAGAAGGTCGGACCAGAACCAGTGGGTTGAAATTAAATCAGAAGAGTTTTTGACAAAATATTAGGAAGAACTTCCTGACAGAGTGGTTCCTCAGTGGAACAGGCTCTCCTTTGGAGGTTTTTAAACAGAGGCTAGATAGCCAACCGGCAGCAATGCTGATTGTGTGAACTTAGGCAGATCATGGGAAAGAGGGGCGGAAGGGTGGCATCAGTGCATGGTTGTTGTGGCCCTTTTTTACATGCCCAGGGAAATGCTGATTGCCATTTTGGGATCAGCCAGCAATTTTTCCCCAGGCCAGTCTGGAAGGGTTTCCCCCCCCCCCATCTTCTGGGCATGGCGCAAAGGTCACTGGGTCTGTGTGTGGAGGAGATACTTGTGAATTTCCTGCATTGTGTGGGGGGTTGGACTAGATGACCCTGGAGGTTCCACCCAACTCTATGATTCTGCGGCTCTTTCTCTGGGTATCAAGTACTCAAAAGGGTGTTCAGGTGGGATTCTTCACACCGAAGGCTTTCTTTTAGAGGCCACTGGAATTGCTTCTAGTACAGCAAGTGATGCCCAAAACCAGGCTTTTAATATTCTTGCAATGTCCTGCAGAATTATTCCTCGAGGGATGACCCCTGGCCTTGTGTGTGTTTCTTCCCGGCTGGCTAGCATGGTAAACAGCAGCTACAGAAAGAGGACAGAAAGCAATTCAGTGTAAGATTTCAAGCATCAGGAGCAGCATTCTACCGGGAGGGGCCGTGGCTCAGTGATGGAGTATCCGCTTGGCATGCAGAAGGTCCCAGGTTCAATCCCTGATATCTCCAATTTAAAAACTCAGGTGGTAGGTGATGTGAAAATCCTCAGCCTGAAACCCTGGAGAGTCTTGACCTTGAGAGGGGAAAGGCTGTGGCTCAGTGGAAGAACACTGTTTTTACCAGGGCTTTTTTGTAGCAAAAACTCCTTTGCATATTAGGCCACACACCCCTGATGTAGCCAATCCTCCAAGAGCTTGCAAGGCTCTTCATACAGGGCCTACTGTAAGCTCCAGGAGGATTGGCTACGTCAGGGTGTGTGTGGCCTAATATGCAAAGGAGTTCCTGCTACACCCCCCCCCCCAGGTTTTTACAATCTTCTAATCTCTCATATGCTTTTTAAAATGTTGTTTTTACTCTAATTGTTCTACTGTAATTGTTTTAAATATGTTGTACATTGCCCAGAGCCCCACCAAAGCAGGGATTGGGTGATCCATAAATTTAATAAATCAATCAACCAATCAATCAATCAAGAGCCTCTGCTTTGTTTGCAGGAAGTCCCAGGTTCAATCCAGTTGAAAGGATCAAGTAGGAAGTGATGTGAAAGACCTCAGCCTGAGACCCTGGAGAGCTGCTGCCAGTCTGAGTAGCAGGGCTTTTTTGTAGCAGGAACTCCTTTGCATATTAGGCCACACCCACCTGATGTAGCCAGTCCTCTTCGAGCTTACAGTAGTCCCTGTAAGAAGAGCCTTGTAAGCTCCAGGAGGATTGGCTACATCAGGGGTGTGTGGCCTAATATGCAAAGGAGTTCCTGCTACCAAAAAAAAGGCCTGCTAAGTAGATAAGACTGACTTTGATGGGCCCAGGATCTGAGCAAGTTCTAAGGCAGCTTCACGTGTTCTGTAGCTTCACTTTGTAAGAAAAAGACCAAAGTTTTAATGTGAAGATCTTCAACCCTCCCCCCCTTTTTGAGCCCTCTCTTTATAGCTCCCATTTGAAGACTCTATTGTTTCAAAATTCACCACTGAAAATTAAAGTACACCGTGTCACACTGACTCCGCCCTCTCCACTTTTTGCTATGTAATTAGTCACCGAATGTTACTTTTCCTCCGTGCTGTAGAAGTTATGTGGGCGGACGAGTTTTCCGTGGGACTTGATGGCTCTCTGGAAGGCAGCATTCCTAGCACTGATGATGGGCTCGGCTATTGAATCCATCCTCCACCTGCCCGTCGAAGATTCGGCTGTGTATTAAGGATGCAACACAACTCAGGAGAAAGTTTCACTGCTGCCTTCGGTTTTATGAAAACAACTCTGCACGTCTGTGGGATTTGTGGCTCGTGTGTCCGATAAGCATTGATGTTGGACTCTGGAAATACTGTGTTTGGATGCTGGGGGTGGGGGATGCATTTTTTGGTGCGCGGCTGCACTTAGATTTCCAGACTCAACAAAAATGTCCTGGGCTACAAAATGTGTCTGAAAACATCTGAAGAGTTTTCTATGGCTGATAGCAGATGGCTGGTTCAAGCCGCCTCAAAGAGAGCCAGCTGGAAATAGAGCGCCCCAGAGCTTCCGGATGACCCTCAGAAAAGGGGTGGACCTGAGCTTCAGTTTCAGTATCTGAGCTTCAGTTTCAGCATCCGGTCTTCCAGGGAACAGTCTGGGTTGATTTCCCTTAGGACTGACTGATTTGATCTTTTTGCAGTCCAAGGGACTCTCAAGATTCTTCTCCAGCAAGACAGCTCAAAAGCATCTATTCTTCTGCACTCAGCCTTCCTTATGGTCCGGCTCTCACAGCCATACTACTGGGAATACCATCACTTTGACTATACGGACTTTTGTTGGCAGGGTGATGTCTCTACTTATTATTTTACTGTGTAGGTTCACCATAGCTGTCCTCCCAAGGAACAAGCATCTTTTAATTTCATGGCTACAGTCATCATTTGCAGTGATCTTGGATCCCAGAAACGTGAAGTCTGTCACTACTGCCATGTCTTCCCCTTCTATTTGCCAAGGTGTGATGGGGCCGGATGCCATGATCTTAGTTTTTTTGATGTTGAGTTTCCAGCCTACTTTTGTGCTCTCCTCTTCCACCCTCAACAAGAGGTTCTTTAGGTCCTCCTCACTTTCTGCCGTTAGAGTGCTGTCATCTGCATATCTGAGGTTGTTGATGTTTTCGCCGGCAGTCTTAATTCCTGTTTAATTCCTGCTTGCAAGTATGCGTACTTATAAATACATGTGTTTTCACGGCAGGCTCCCAGAACAGTGGGCACTCCACCCCGCCCCCCCCAGATCCTATTGTCTCCTGGCCTGCTGCCACTCCCCAAATGGTTGATGACTCCCCAAGCCCAGACAGTCAAGGCTCAGAGTCTAGAGGGTGATTTCTTGGCCATGCCGGCTCTTCAGGGATTCCCCCAGATCTGTCAGCAACATAAGCTATTGTCAGGGAATTGCAGTGCATCCCGACTCCCTCCCTTGCTGAGATGTCCGTGCTAATATAGCGGCGAAGACGGGTGATCAGTGTCGCACGGGGGCCCCACCATTCAAAAGAAGACACAGCTTGCAATGTTTTATGTGGGGCTGCCCAGGTGCTCCATAAAAATCAGCTTCGGCGTCGGCACAGATAAGCGTTTGTGTGTGTTTGAGGGAGACTGGGATGGAAACACCTGCCCTCCATCAATGGCTCTGCAGTCTCTGGGACCCTCAGCTCTGTGGGGCTATTGTGCACGCTTGGCGGGGTGCGTCAGATGCCCAAGTCTCTGTTCGGCATGGATTCTGTGCAGCCAGAGGGGCTTAAGAGGGAGGCATGAGAGGCGAAGGGAGAAGCAGAGAATATCAGCGTTGTGCCTCTAGCCCTCTCTGGGGGAAAAAAAGGTTAGTAGACTTAAGGGGAGCGGGTGGGGGGCTTCAGACTCTGGGTGAGAAAGAAGCTGTTTCTGTGCCGTGTTCCATAGCCGATTCACAAGCACGAAAGGCCTGTGTTTTGTTAGAGAAGCAAGGTGGTGTAGTGGTTAGACTACTGCTGAACTAGAATCAAAGAGTTGGAAGGGATCTCCAGGTTTTTCCAGAATCATAGAGTTGGAAGGGACCTCCAGGGTCATCTAGTCCGGCCCCCTGCACAATTCCGGAAACTCACAAATACTGCCCCCCCCCCCCAAATTCACAAGATCCACTTTGCTGTTAGATGGCCATCCAGCCTCTGGTTAAAAACCTCCAGAGGAGGAGAACCCACCACCTCCCGAGGAAGCCTGTTCCACTGAGGAACCCCTCTGTCAGAAAGTTTTATCTATCTATCTATCTATCATCTATCTATCTATCTATCTATCTATCTATCTATCTATCTATCTATCTATCTATCTATCTATCTATCTATCTATCTATTATCATCATCATCATCCATCCATCTATACACACACACACAGGGGAAAAAGGGACAAAGATTTAAACAAAAAAAGATTTTGAATATACAAGGACAATAAAATATTAATAAACATAATAAATTGTGTATTTCAAGTATAAAATGTATTTGTAATGTTCGGAGATAACTTCTCTTTCAATCTTAATAAGACTTTAGTAATTGGAACTGCATTAACAAGTATCTAATGAACTTGGAATCAAATTAAGGGCTGGAACCTTGCTTTTTAAAACAGACAAGCATTTAAGAGTCTCAAGACTCTGAACTCCATCCTGAATAGTGTATTCTGAACTTCCCCGTCCACCCCCCACCCCTGTATAGAGTTTCAATGCACAACACAGCCTTGGGTATAATCTCTTCTATCTCCCCCCCTCCACCCAACTGCTTCTGTCTTGTCAAGGTCTTTATTGTTAATGGGGAAATGCCAGTTTGGAGTGGAGATTCTTCTTTCCCTGCCCAACTGTAAAGCAGGGAAACTTCTATTCCAGCAAGCTCTGGAGATTGGGCTGTGTGTGTGTGGGGGGGGGGAGAGGTCACCATGACCCTGGCCCTCCAGCTGCCCTTTGGACGACCTCTCTCTATTCCTCTCAGACTGTACATTTTCCGGCACATCCCTCTGCTTCTAAAGGCTGCCAGACCCGCTGGAATTAATGAGCCATTTGCATGCAGAGGTTCTGTAATTACAGGAAGGGACTGGGCAGTGAAATAAGGAGGTTCCTGTTTGGTGTAGTGGTTAAGTGTGGGGACTCTTATCTGGGAGAAGCGGGTTTGATTCCCCACTCCTCCACTTGCAGCTGCTGGAATGGCCTTGGGTCAGCCACAGCTCTCTTAGGAGTTGTCCTTGAAAGGGCAGCTGCTGTGGGAGCTCTCTCAGCTCCACCTACCTCCCAGGGACCGATTTCCCACTCGCCTTACACCGCTCTCAAGCTCCTCTTCTCAGCGGGGCTTCTGTCCGATTTCACACTATTTGCCCCGGGGCTACAACTAGTGCCGCCTTTTTCACGTGGCGAAGTGAAGCTGGTTTTTAGAGGTTTCTGTTTGCCACGCGAAAGAACGAAAGCGAGTTGCAGCCCCGGGGCAGATAGTTTGAAATCGGACAGAAGCCCCACTGAGAAGAGGAGCTTGAGAGCGGCATAAAGTGAGTGGGAAATCTGTCAGGGTGTCTGCTGTGTGTGTGTGTGTGTGTGTGGAGGGGGGAGGTAAAGGAGATGGTGACTGCTCTGAGACTCTGATATTCAGAGTATAGTGCAGGATATAAATCCAAATCCAATATCTTCTTCTTGGAGGAGATTGACAGCTCGGTGAGAGTCTCTATGCGAGCTGGGTGGACAAGGGGGAGAGGGCTGTGCTTCCGAGGCTCTTTCTTGTGGTTTAACGGATGCTCCTGTAGAAGGTGATTTGAAGCATGTTGGCATGTATGGTGGTGGTCTGATGGGGGCTGAAAGGATGCCTTGTGTGCAGTTGAAACCCATATTCATGGCCGGTGTTTCCTTATGTCAGTTGTGACCTGACAGCACTTGCCACTGTCATACAAATCAAAACACCATTCCTGGACTTGACAATATCAGATATACCCTCGTCCACTTTCACGTCCTCCACTTGAATGGATCTCTCTAAGCCAGGCACATGAGCAGCCACCTAAATACAAGAGGCCCCGCTCAGCAGCAGTCTGGAGCCCCGCAGGGACTTGCACTGCCCATTGCCCACTTTAAGGCTGCGATCACGCACGCTAAATAATGCACTCCCAAACCGCTTTCAATGCATTTTTGAACTGCATTTTGCCAGTTCACACAGACCGATTTCACACTACGGCTTGTTCCGGGTAGAGAGCCCTTTTGCCCCCTGGGCTTATTTCCATTTTCACACAAGCTGCCCCAGAGCTGCGATTTGGGCCGCCGCTTTCCCGCAGCAAGCAGAAACCGCTTGCCAGAGGATCTGGCTTGCTGTGGAAGAGCAGCACCCCAACTCGCAGCTCCGGGGCAACTTGTGCAAAAACGGAGAGATGCCCCAGGAGCAAAAGGACTGTCCACCCGGAACAAGCCTAGTGCGAAATTGGTCACAGTAAACTCCAGTTGGAAAGTGCACTGAAAGTGGATCGAAAGTGCATTATTTAGTGTGTGTGACTGCAGCCAAAGATACCAGCCTGTTCTGCTCAGGATGTGAACTTCTCTGCTCGGTAGGGGGGAAATAAATTGGAGAGAGCACTGGACTTGAAGCCTGTCTAAAAACTGGAGGGAGCAGTGATCTTGAAGCATGTCTAAAATTTTTGCACTCAGAAGGACCTCTGTTCACCGAAACATGACTTCCTTGCCTTCCCCCTCCCACAACCTGAAATGTGCCCCCCAGCTGCTGTTCCTGGGAGGTGGGAGGCAGCCTGAGGAGGGACTGTGGGGGCGGGGGAATCAGCAAAAACCAGTCCTTCTTTGCACAGACAGGTCTTTTGGACAGAATCCAAGCCAAGGCACCCCCCCCCCTCCAAATGGATCTTGGATTCTTTGCTCATGATATGTACTAATATCATGACTATATCATACATTGAGAGAGCCAGTTTGGTGTAGTGGTTAAGTGTGCAAACTCTTATCTGGGAGAAACGGATTTGATTCCCCACTCCTCCACTTGCAGCTGCTGGAATGGCCTTGGGTTAGCCATAGCTCTCGCAGAGTTGTCCTTGAAAGGGCAGCTTCTGGGAGAGCTCTTTTAGTCCCACTCATCTCACAGGGTGTCTGTTGTGGGGGGAAGGTAAAGGAGATTGTGACCGCTCTGAGACTCTGAGATTCAGAGTATCAATATCGTCAATATGTCACCCCTCCCAGATGTTAATTACTTCAGCTGCACCCCAGTAGTTTTCTATTATACCTGCTTCTTCACATTTCTTGCTGCATGGTGGTGTGTGTGTGTGTGTGTGTTACATTTTGCTTCTCTAACAAATAGATGCTGAAATGCTTCACCTTCAAGCGGAATGAAGCAATTGTTCTTGGGAGCGGATCTTGTCACATCTTTTCCCTCTCTTGGGTGGGATGGATTTACACGCCAGCACATCAAAGGAGGAGAGGTCCGATTCACACACAAAAAAACCCCCTTGAATATGTTTTGTAGCCTTTGAGGTGGACTTTGGCTTTCTTCTGTTGACGATTGCACTGCAAACACTTTCTTACTCTTAACAAGCCATCTGTTGGTTGATGGTTCTTCCTGGAGCCAGTTCTATTTAGCATCCAGTCCGAGGTTGGTAAAATGAGTGCCCAGCTTGCTGGGAGTCAAGTGTAGATGACTGGGGAAGGCAGGCCTTGAATTCAGCAGGAGCTCACAGGGAGCACAGCTCCTGATCCTTTCTGAGGGCTCCCCCTCTTCCTCCTTACCCACCCTGTCCATTGAATAGTAGGTGCAGTTGCCTAACAATTCCTGGATTAGGAGAGTGGGCAGCCAGCCAGCCACCAGGAGCTTAGCCACATCCCCAGCAGCCCTCATTAACCCCTGGAGAAGCCCACACCACCCTTTCTTGTGATTTTGGGCAGCGGGTGGCTTGGTGGCCTTTTGACTGTGGGGCCCCAGCCAAGGAGAGCCCCAGGTGAGCGAGGCCTGCTTGGGCTGGCTGGCTTTCTAGCCAGCCCAAGCAGACCTCGCTCGCTCGGGACTCTTCTTTCTTGCGTCAGGTTGCTTTTGGCTGGTGGGGGGGGGGCAGCATATACAAATGCAGGAGCGGCCAAACTGTGGCTCGGAAACCACATGTGGCTCTTTCACATATATTGTATGGCTCTTGAGGCCACCCCACCACCACCCCCTCAGCCAGCTTGGAGAAGGCAATTGTCTCTTTAAATCACCTCTCCAAGCCAGCCAGCAGCTTGTAGAATGTATTTAAGTTGCTTTCTTTGCACCCCTCCCTCCTCCATCTATTTGCGGCTCTCAAACATCTGATGTGCATATGTTGTGGCTCTCAAACATCTGATGTTTATTCTATGTGGCTCTTACATTAAGCGATTTTTGCCACCCCTGTGCTAATGAGCTCCACCACCTATTTTTCTTATAAAACAACCCCTGGGAGAAAAAGCAATGGCAAACCACCCCGTAACAAAAAGTCTGCCAAGAAAATGTCATGATGTGACATCACCCCATGGGGAGGTAACAACCTGGGGCTTGCACAGGGGGCTACCTTTACCATTTCACCTTTAATGCACCAATGGTTCAGGCTAGTTTGATTCTGTCAGATCTCAGAAGCAAAGCATAGCCATTCCTGGTTGGCGTTTGGATGGGAGACCTCCAAGGAATACCAGATCAAGATGGGGAGCTGTGTTAGTCTGTCTACAGCAGTAGGAAAGAGCAAGAGTCCAGGAGCACTTTAAGCACTCACAAAACGTCTGTGGGGGGGAGCTTTTGCGAGTGTCTGACGAGGTGAGCAATGACTCACAAAAGCTTCTCCATGAAAAAGAGCCAGTTTGGTGTAGTGGTTAAGTGTGCAGACTCTTATCTGGGAGAACTGGGTTTGATTCCCCACTCCTCCACTTGCAGCTGCTGGGATGGCCTTGGGTCAACCATAGCTCTCTCGCAGGAGTTGTCCTTGAAAGGGCAGCTTCTGGGAGAGCTCTCTCAGCCCTATCCACCTCACAGAGTGCCTGTTGTGGGGGAAGGAGATTGTAAGTCGCTCTGAGAGAGAAGGGCGGGGTATAAATCCGCAGTCTTCTTTTTCTTCAAACGGGAGACCACCAAGGCAGGGACATAGCCAGAATTTCATGTTTGGTGGTGCTCACAGCAGGGATTGTTGTTTGGGGGGCGGGGCAAGGGGCCACTCGGTTTGGCAGCCCTGAGCTCTCGGCACCGCAAGCTGCCTTGAGTTCCACAAGCGAACCCCTCTTCACCTGGGCAGTCACAGCAGCTCTGCTCCCCCACCCCTTTCTTATGTGCCCCTCTCAGAGAAGCAGAGACCTTGACTCCCCCCCGCCCCGCCCACACACACACTTTGCTCTGCACACTGTGGAAGGGAAGGGGAGAGAAAAAAGCAAACAGACCAGCAGCAATGCTACTACTTGTTCAGAGTGGGCTGTGAGCAAAGGGGACAGAGTGGGGGCCCTCCAATGGAGGAGCCATCCAGTTGGAAGGGGGGTTTGAAAGGATGGGCCTGCACCAAGGAATACTGAGATTGCGATGCAGAGGCCAGCAATGGCAAACCACATCTGAACAGCTCGTGCCTTGAAAACCCCACTAAAAAGGTAGAAAAGGCAGTCCCCTTTGCAAATTGGAGAGCCAATTTGGTGTAGTGGTTAAGTGTGTGGACTCTTATGTGGGAGAACCGGGTTTGATTCCCCACTCCTCCACTTGCACCTGCTAGCATGGCCTTGGGTCAGCCATAGCTCTGGCAGAGGTTGTCCTTGAAAGGGCAGCTGCTGTGAGAGCCCTCTCCAGCCCCACCCACCTCACAGGGTGTCTGTTGTGGGGGAGGAAAGTAAAGGAGATTGTGAGCCGCTCTGAAACTCTTCGGAGTGGAGGGTGGGATATAAATCCAATATCATCATCATCTTCTTCTTCTTCTTCTTCTTCTTCTTCTTCTTCTTCTTCTTCTTCTTCTTCTTCTTCTTCTTCTTCTTCTTCTTCAAGCACCAGTTGTTTTTGACTCTGGGGTGACGTCGCATCACAATGTATTCACAGCAGACTTTTTATGGGGTGGTTTGCCATTGCCTTCCCCAGTCATCTACGCTTTCCCTCCAGCAAGCTGGGTACTCATTTTATCAGCCTCGGAAGGATGGAAGGCTGAGAACCATGAGCCGGCTACCTGAACCCAGCTTCCGCTGGAATCGAACTCAGGTTGTGAGCAGAGCTTAGGACTGCAGTACTGCAGCTTTACCACTCTGCCACTACAGGGCTGCTGAAAACCCCGCTAGGGGTCACTATAAGTCAGCTGTGACTTGATGACAAACAATACAAGAAAAAGAAAAACACAGAGAATACAACCTTGTCTCAGGCTATGTTTCCCAACCCCATCAAAGCCCCAATCAGGGTCACAGTGGCATCTTGCAGTAATGCCATAGCTAAGAATCTAATTCAATATACTCAGCATTTCTTTCAAAAATAATAATCACAGTGTAATTCCAAAGTCTAGGTGTGTCAGTGGCCATATTTCAAATTTCTAATCTAAGACATTAATTGAACCCGAAGAGGTACAGACTGGCAGGACACAGAGAGGGAGCTTGCAAGTGAAGGTTAAAAAAAAGGTAAATGTAGTCCCCTGCGTAAGCATCAGTCGTTTCCGACTCTGGGGTGATGCCGCATCATGATGTTTTCACGGCAGACTTTTTACGTGGTGGTTTGCCATTGCCTTCCCCAGTCATCTACACTTTCTCCCCAACAAGCTGGGGACTCATTTGACCGACCTCGGAAGGATGGACGGCTGAGTCAACCTTGAGCCAGCTACCTGAACCCAGCTTCCACCGAGATCGAACTCAGGTCATGAACTGGACTGCAGTACTGCAGCTTTACCACTCTGCACCACGGGGCTGCAAATGAAGGTATTTGATCACAATTCAGGATTGAGGCTGCACATAGATGGACTTGCAGGACCGGTGCCGCATACCCCTGCAGAAGTCGTGGGCCCACTATTAATATCTATAATTATTCTATGGCTTTGTGTATGGTATAGCTAGGAGATCCTAAGAGTGTCGGGCAGCCTAAAGTTCCAACTCTTCTAGCACTATGCACCACTAAGTGGTGACCTAGATTTGTTTTGGGGGGGCGGGGGGGGGCTGAGAGATCTATGAGACAGCTGTGAATGACCCAAGGTCACCCCGCTGGCTTCGTGTGGAGGAGCGCAGAATCGAACCTGGTTCTCCAGATTAGAGTCCACCACTCTTAACCACTACACCAGACCACTACACTATATTCTTAACCAAGCAAATGGAGGGTTGGAGAGATGACAGATGAGTGGATGGATGGATGGATGACAGTGGATGAACAGGGAGATGGACAAGTGGATGGATGGACAGTTAGATGGAAAGACAGGCAGATCAAGAGACAGCTGGGGGGTGGGTGGATGGGTGGGTGGATGGGTGGGTGGATGGATGGATGACTGAGTGAATGAACAGGCAGATGGATGGACAGTTAGATGGACAGACTGGCAGATCAAGAGACAGCTGGAGGGGGGGGGATAGATGGCTTGACCAACAGGCAGGTGTAAGGACTTCTCATCTGTGTTATCCCTGGAATTTTGCTACTAAGCCTTAGGATACTCATGTGGTCCACATTCCCCATGATCTGTAATATGTGTAGAAACTCCTGTTTGGCATTATCCCACTCCACTTTCATTTCCCACCGAGCATCACTTCCCCCTGCAATGAGTTATTTGTGCTTTTCTCTTGTACTAGCACAGGGTGATTTCCACCCACCCACCCCCCTCTGCCTAATCCAACTTTTTCACAAATGGATCTGCATTTTGCTTCCCATTTGTCTTCCTTATCCCACTTCCGCATAGAGCTAATATCCTGCCAGATTGCTCTGTATTAGATAACAGCTTCTTCGCATTGTTTACTTGGAATAACTTTGCCGCCTCCCTTCCCTGGGGTTGCTCCATCATTGCTACAGAGAACTTCTAATTTGAAAATATTGGAAGCATCAATGATAATTATTATTCATGTTGGGTGCAATCTGATCGTAAGCCAAGGAAGAACCATGTAGGGGGAGAAAGGGGGGGAAATCTTTAGGATGTGAGAGGGACCATTCTTTTCAACTTGGCTGCAATGTTTGCCTAATTTTTTTGTTATTGTGGAATGAAGAAAAGGAACTCCACAGGGGATATCTCTGCAGATCTGTTCGTTTTGATTTCTTTCCAAATATTCACTATTGCTGTAATAAATACAAGAGTCTGCCTCTTATAATTCCTTTCTTCTCTCCTTGCCCAGGGGAGATATTTTAGCTCAGGGCAAGAGAACAATAGCTGGGCTTGAACCCAGATGGGCTGGTCATTGCTGGCAAAACTGCAGCTTACATAATTTGGGTCGGCCTAGGGCTGCCAAGCCCCCGCTTGGGACGTTCTCAACCTGACGGCCCACATTGGGCCAGCGGGGGGAACCTCCCTGCGTTGTTGTCACGAAGGAAGTGACGTCATCAAAATGGCGGTGCCCATGCAGGGCCGCTATAGACATTTATGGGGAAACTCTATGGCTTTTCCAAGACGCTCTAGCCATTTGGGAGGTAAAACTCTATGGTACAATAGGTACCATAGAGTTTTAACCTCCCAAGTGGCTAGAGCGTCCGGGAAAACCATAGAGTTTTTTCCGGAAATGCCTGTAGTGGTCCTGCACTGGCGCCACCATTTTGATGATGTCACTTCTGGGTGATGTCATTTCATCGTGTGCACATCGCATACATGAATGTCCCCTGCCGGAGGATGAAGAGGACATGGCAACCCTAGGTCGGCCTGACCTGGGTAGCCCAGGCTAGCTTGATCTTGTCTGATCTCAGAAGCTAAGTATGGTAGGCCATGGTTAGTATTTGGATGGGAGACCACCAAGGAATACTAGAGTTGTGACACAGAGTCAGGCAATGGCAAACCACCTCTGAATGCCTCTTGCTTTGATAACTCCATGGGGTCACTGTACATCAGCTGTGACTTGACAGCACTTTCCACCACCCAGTCCTTTATCCCTTTTTCTTGTCGTATAATGGCTGGTTCCAAAAAAAGCCCAGTAAGGACTCATTTGCATACTCTGGAGGGCCAACAACAGGGCAGAGAGGCCGAGGCCTTCATAAGAATATCAGAAGAGCCCTGCTGAGCCAGATGAATAGTCCAGAGAAGCCGAGGCCTTCATAAGAACATCAGAAGAGCCCTGCTGAACCAGATGAATAGTCCAGAGAGCCGAGACCTTCATAAGAACATCAGAAGAGCCCTGCTGAACCAGATGAATAGTCCAGAGAGGCCGAGGCCTTCATAAAAACATCAGAAGAATCCTGCTGAACCAGATGAATAGTCCATCTAATCCAGCATCCTGTCTCACACAGAGGATAACCGGTTCCTCTGGAGGGCCAACAGAGCAGAAGGGCCAAGGCCTTCATAAGAACAGCAGTAAAGCCCTGCTGAATCAGATGAATAGTCCATGTAATCCAGCATCCTGTCTCACACAGATTACCAGTTCCTCTGGAAGGCCAACAACAGGGCAGAAAGGCCAAGGCCTTCATAAGAACATCAGAAGAGCCCTGCTGAACCAGATAAATAGTCCAGAGAGGCTGAGGCCTTCATAAGAACATCAGAAGAGCTCTGCTGAACCAGATGAATAGTCCATCTAATCCAGCATCCTGTCTCACACAGAGGATAACCAGTTCCTCTGCAGAGCCAACAATGGGGCAGAGCGGCTGAGGCCTTCCTTGGATGTTGCTTCCTGGGATGCTGAGGATTATTGCCTCCAAATGTGGAGGTTCTCCTCAGCCACCATGCCTGGTGGCTGTTGATAGACTTCTCCATCATTCTCCCATCTGATCCTCACAATAACAACAACCCTGCGAGGATAGTTTAGGCTGAGGGAGAGCGACTGGTTCAAGGACTCCCAGCTGACTTCTGCAGCAGAAGTGGGGTTTGAATCTAAGTCAGACTTGGGGCTGCCCAGCTCCTGCTGGGGGTGGGGGATCCCCTGGTTTGGGGGAGGGGACAACACCTGTCTGCCTCCAGGACTGCCTTTCCCCATACGTACCTCAGAGAGCACTACATTCAGGGTCTCAAAATCTCCTTAAGATCCCTGGATTTAAAGAAGCTCGATTGTCCATCACCAGAGCCAGAGCGTTCTCGGTAATAGTCCCCACTGTGGAATGCCCTCGTCGAAAACATCAGAGCCCTGCGGGACGTGCCACAGTTCCACAGGGCCTGCAAGACTGAATTATTCAAACTCGCCTTCAACAGTTAGGGGGAGGTGGCTGTTCCCTTACCGCACTGACAATCTCACTGAACTAATATATTGGAAATTAGAAACTTGTCATCTTGGACTTTTAATGAATGGATTGATGACTGTTAATATGTATGGAAATGTTTTATTATATATTTTATTTTTTAATATGCTATGTTTGTTAATTGTTAATTTTTTTAACTGTTGATAGTCGCCCTGAGCCCATTAGGGGAGGGCAGGATATAAATCTGATAAATAAAAACTAAGAACATAAGAGAAGCCATGTTGAATCAGGCCAATGACCCATCCAGTCCAACACTCTGTGTCACACTGTGGCCAAAAACAAAACAAAACCCAAGTGCCATCAGGAGGTTCACAAGTGGGGCTAGAAGCTCTTCCACTTTGCCCCCGTCCCCAAACACCAAGAATACAGAGCATCACTGCCCCAAACAGAGAGTTTCAACAATAAGCTATGGCTAATAGCCACTGATGGACCTCTGCTCCATATGTTTATTCAATACATGGAGCAGAGGTCCATCAGTGGCTATAAATAAATACGCCAGCATGGAATAGGCCACCAGGGGGATCCCTGCCCCCCAAGAGGTACCCGCTGGAGGTACCCGCTGGATTGCGGGGTTCCTCAGGGAGCAGTTCTATCCCCGATGTTGCTTAACATCTATATGCGCCCTCTTACCCAGATTGCCCGGAGATATGGGCTGGGTTGCCACCAGTACGCTGATGACACCCAGCTCTATCTACTTATGGACGGCCGGCCTGCCTGTGTCCCAGAAAACCTGGACCTGGCATTGCAGGCCGTGTCTAGATGGCTCAGGCTGAGTGGGCTGAAGCTAAATCCAACGAAGACAGAGGTCCTTTGCCTGGGTTGCCGTGGTCCGGGGAGGGAGATTCCCTTACCGGCCCTTGACGGTGTGCCTCTGTCAGCGGCGCACAGGGTTAGGAGCCTGGGGGTGCTACTGGAGCCTACTCTAACTATGGAGGCCCAGATAGCAGCCACTGCCAAGTCCGCATTTTTTCATCTCAGGCGGGCAAGGCAGTTGGCCCCTTTCCTGGAGGACGGTGACCTGGCAACAGTGATCCATGCAATGGTCACCTCGAGGCTGGACTACTGCAATGCCCTCTACATGGGGCTGCCCCTGTGCCGAACCTGGAAGTTGCAGCTAGTGCAGAATGCCGCTGCCCGGCTGTTGTTAGGGCTCCCTAGATGGGAGCACATTCAGCCGGGGCTTCGGGGACTGCCCTGGCTGCCGATGACATACCGAGTTCGGTACAAGGTGCTGGTCATGACCTTTAAAGCCCTTTATGGTCTGGGACCTGCCTACCCTAGGGACCGTCTTTTCGCACATGTTCCCCAGAGAGTGCTGAGGTCGGGGTCTCAGAACCTCCTTACAATCCCTGGGCCTAAGGAGGCCCGTCTGAAAGCGACCAGGGACAGGGCCTTCTCAATTGCAGCTCCCTGTTGGTGGAATCAGCTCCTGGAGGAGGTGAGGGCCCTGCGGAACCTTGAACAGTTCCGCAGGGCCTGTAAAACAACCCTTTTCCGGTTGGCATATAATTAATTGTGATCGGAATGCCTGAATATTAAATCTCGAACATCAGATTATTGAATACTGGAAAATTTGAAGACTGATTTAAGGAAACGTAGCATAGTGTATATCGATGCAAGTTTTATGTATTTTTAGGTTTTTATGTATTTTATTGTATAATTATTAACATATTTAAATTGACCTTTGTTAGCTTTTTTCTGTTGTAAGCTGCCCTGAGCCCGCCTCGGTGGGGAGGGCGGGATATAAATCGAATAAAATAAATAAATAAATAAATAAATAAATAAATAAATAAATAAATAAATAAGTAAGTAAGTAAGTAAGTAAGTAAGTAAGTAAGTAAGTAAGTAAGAGTCCCATCATCGCTTGACATGATCTGCGCAGTGACATCACCCAGAAGTGCTGTCATCCCACCGGACACTTTGCACCGGGGACCCAAGGATTTGCAGTAAAACTCTATGGTGCCATTTCTGGATTTTAAATTTCTGAGGGTTTCTTTAATTAATCCCATTAAACCTAGTGGTTTGCATTTGCCACTTTTATATCCCGAAAGCTGCCATTGAAATAGGTTTCCAGCAGCCACTTCCAAACCACAAGTGCACGTCCTCTGGCTGAAGTTTGGAAGATGCTTCTGCTAGGGAGAGAGCCCATATGTCACAGCAGACAGGCTGCAGTCCTAGGAACACACTTTCCTGGAAGGAAGCCTCATTGAAGAAAAAGGAAATTCCTTCTAAGGAGACCTGCTCTAAACCTTGCTCCCTGAGGCTGCGATCACACACACTAAATAATGTACTTTCAATCCACTTTCAGTACTCCTCCCAGCGGGATTTTGCCAGTTCACACAAAGTAATGCTCATTGGGGCCAAAAATCCCAGCTACAAATACAAGTTGATAGGGTGTGAACTGGCAGAGACTGACCAAGAGAGAGATCTTGGGGTCTTGGTAGATAACTCACTGAAAATGTGTAGGCAGTGTGCAATTGCAATAAAAAAGGCCAACGCCATGCTGGGAATTATTAGGAAGGGAATTGAAAACAAATCAGCCAGTATCATAATGCCCCTGTATAAATTGATGGTGCGGTCTCATTTGGAATACTGTGTACAATTCTGGTCACCGCACCTCAAAAAGGATATTATAGCATTGGAAAAAGTCCAGAAAAGGGCAACTAGAATGATTAAAGGGCTGGAACACATTCCCTATGAAGAAAGGTTGAAACGCTTGGGGCTCTTTAGCTTGGAGAAGCGTCGACTGCGGGGTGACATGATAGAGAATTACAAGATTATGCATGGGATGGAGAAAGTAGAGAAAGAAGTACTTTTTTCCCTTTCTCACAATACAAGAACTCATGGACATTCGATGAAATTGCTGAGCAGTTGGGTTAAAATGGATAAAAGGAGGTACTTCTTCACCCAAAGGGTGATTAACGTGGAATTTACTGCCACAGAAGGTGGTGGCGGCTACAAGCATAGCCAGCTTCAAGAGGAGGTTAGATAAAAATATGGAGCAGAGGTCCATCAGTGGCTATTAGCCACAGTGTGTGTGTGTGTGTGTGTGTGTGTGTGTGTGTGTGTGTATATATATATATATATATATATATACACACACACACGCACAATTTTTTTGGCCACTGTGTGACTCAGAGTGTTGGACTGGATGGGCCATTGGCCTGATCCAACATGGCTTCTCTTATGTTCTTATGTTTTTAAAATCCAGTTGGAAAGTGCACTGAAAGTGCATTATTTATCACAGTAAAGTGCATTATTTATCACAGTAAAATCCAGTTGGAAAGTGG
Organism: Heteronotia binoei; assembly: GCF_032191835.1. Classification (NCBI taxonomy): domain Eukaryota; kingdom Metazoa; phylum Chordata; class Lepidosauria; order Squamata; family Gekkonidae; genus Heteronotia; species Heteronotia binoei. The sequence continues at coordinate 20,595,493 of NC_083235.1, read as the reverse complement.
ATTGAAAGTGCATTATTTCGTTTGTGTGATCATGGATTTAGTCTTCCCACCAGTAGAAGTTTGCACTGCCATCGGAACCAAAGTTAGGCCCTACCTAGAGTGGAGCACTGATACTCCTGTAGCTGCCCAGACTTCTGTACTTGACAGAGGGGAGCATATGTGGGTATCAATCCACCTACTGGCCCCTCTTCTTCCCCTCCACCTGCTATGGTGGGCTTTAAGGAGGGTATCTGAAATAGCCTGCCCCAGTTTTCTTTTTTTTTTTCTCCAGGGCTGCTGGCAATCCTAGATGGGAATATCTGAATGCATGTGAACCTGTGAAGCTGCCTTACACTAAATCAGGGCATCAAAGTCCATCTCATCGACTCGGACTGGCAGCAGCTTTCCAAGGACTCAGGCAGCAGAGGTCTTTGCACTTCATCTCCTGCTGAATCTTTGAACTGGAGATGCCGGGGATCGAACTTGGGACCTTCTGCTTGGCCAGTGAACCACAGCCCCTCCTGGCATTCATGTGGGGCTAGGAGTACTCCCAAATCCAAACTGTCTAAGACAGGAGTGTCAAACATGTGGCCTGGGGGCCAGATCAGCCCCCCCCGGAGGGCTTCTATCAGGCCCCTGAGCAACTGGTTGTAATCTGCTTTCTCCTCCCCCTCTCTTGGTTCCTTCTGCATCCCAGCTTGCTTTGCTAGGCTTGCTCAATCACACAGGGAGCTACAGAGCAAAGTCTCTATTATTTCCATTGACTGATGCTCCTCCCTTGGGGAAGGAAAGCTTGCTTTGCCAGGCTTTCTCAATCGCACAGCAGAGCTACTGAGCCAAGCCTCTCTTTCTTCTACTGGCTAAGGCTTCACCCCTTCCTTGTCCCCTGGGAAAGGAAGAAAAGAGCCAGAGCTTCTTTTGCCCAGTTCCCTGGATCCCATGGGAGAGATCAAAGAAAGCACTTTTAAGACCAATGAGCGCTAATGTTTTAAGATTTTTTTAAAAAAATCTTTAATTGTTTTTGTCTGTGTTCTTTATAAAGTTTATCTCTCTGCTACCTAATCTTAAATAGGTACACACATGGCCCAGCCCGACATGGCATGGCCTGGCCTGACAAGGTCTCATATATGTCTGATCCGGCCCTCATAACAAATAGGTTTGACACCCCTGGTCTAAGAACTGCAAGATCAATTAGAGCTTGGTCAAATTCCACTTTAACTTCTTCCCACAAAAGCATGGTTTTCATGAGAACCGATCTGCTCCCCAGGAAAGAAACCTTAAGCCAACATTGCTGTGAGCGTTCATGCCCCCGGCTCCTCTCTGCTATGTAGGATCCCTCCCCTCCAAAGGAAGAGAGTGTCCTGTCCTTTACATATTAGGCCACACCCACTGATGTAGCCAATCCTCCAAGAACTTACAGGGCTCTTCTTCCAGGGCCTACTGTAAGCTCCAGGAGGATTGGCTACATCAGGGATGTGTGGCCTAATATGCAAATGAGTTCCTGCTATTAAAAGAAAAAAAGCCCTGCTCCTGTCCATTTAGGAGGGGTTTAATTTCTGGAAATGAACAGCTAAAGCTTTTTCGTGGCATGGAAGTCAATCATATCACTGAATTGTTTTTTGTTGTCAAGTCACAGCTGAATTACGGAGTCCCCTGTTGAGGTTTTCAAGGCAAGAGATGTTCAGAGGTGGTTGGCCATTGCCTACCTTTTCACTGTGACACTGTTATTCCTTGGTGGTCTCCCTCCTGAATCCTGACCAGGGCTGACCGTGCTTAGTTTCTGAGATCTAACAAGACTGGGCTAGCCTTGGCTACCCAGGTCAGGGCTTAAAGGGACTGGACTTCTTCTGGTACAGGCAGTTGGCACTCCTATTTCCCCAACCTCATTTTTCTCCTTTGCTTTCTGCTTCCCTGAGTTCTCCCAGCCAATCAGGGATTGCTCGGTAAACGTGAAACCCTCATGTGATGCTGTGCAGCCAATCCAATGTGATGCTCTCATGTGACAATGTGTGGCCAATCAGATCTGGTTGCTTGGCTGCAGGACTCTTTCTAGCAGGAGCTCCTCTGCATATTAGGCCATGCCCCCCTGATGTAGCCAATCCTCTTGGAGCTTACAGTAGGCTCTGTACTAAGAGCCCTCTAAGCTCTTGAAGGATTGGCTACATCAGGGGGGCGTGGCCTAATATGCAGAGGAGCTCCTGCTAGAAAAAGAGCCTTGCTAGGCTGTGTTATTAAGGAAGGGGTGTTCCAAACTGGTCAGGGATGATCCCAGTCAACTGAATAAAGCAGCTTACAACTTCTTCTCTGCCTTCCTTGGGTTGTAACATGGCGGGACACTTCTCAGAGCGGCTGAAATTTGCAAAACGTGGCACCCCCTTTAGGACTGGGCTGTCATTTCTTATCAGCAGCAACAGGAGAGTTCGTGGATTCTTTATTTCCTGCACTCACAACTTTGTCATAACTGGTTCGATGTGTCACTTCTGAGCCGTGAGAATAAATCTTCCCCCTCTCCCAGTTTTGTGATCGGTTAGCTTCAGCAATGACTCTGTGTCTTCAGAAGGAGAATTTTGCTATTTACATTCTCCATGCCATTAATAATTTTTATGCGCTCCTGCCACATTTCCCCTTTGTATAGTATCACAGCAAGAGGAATCTCATTGCTGGAAGCATCAGTCTGAAAAAGGAAACCGCTGCAGCTGCAAGCAGGAACGGATGTGTGAATGTACATTGATACATGAGAGCTGTACTTCGGCATACATGGCTTGGAGAAAATTGAAGCGACATTTATCTTGTGGTAATTGTGCATGAATTTGATATTCTGTATTCGAATACATATAAATAGAACATTCACAGTATAAAAACACACATGAAATATGAACATATGAAGCTGCCTTATACTGAATCAGACCTTTGGTCCATCAAAGTCAGTATTGTCTTCTCAGACTGGAAGCGGCTCTCCAGGGTCTCAAGCTGAAGTTTTTCACACCTATTTGCCTGGACCCTTTTTTGGAGATGCCAGGGATTGAACCTGGGACCTTCTGCTTCCCAAGCAGATGCTCTACCACTGAGCCACCGTCCCTCCCCTGAGCCACCATCCCTCCCCAATATTTTGTTGTGCAATTTATTAATGATCATAAATTACTTGCATTTACTGTTCTTGTTCGCAGTGGTTTCCTTTTTCAAATTGACATCCTCCCTTTGGTCCATTTTGGTAAACTTTTTTTTTTTTTAACATGTTCCAAGCATTTCCGCTGCCTTTTCCTAGATTTTCTCCATTTCCATGAGCTCTTTCTGGGCGTGATCACACGAGAGAGTTGACCTGACCTACCCACACCTCCACTCTGCATTGAATGCGCACAATCACACTCACACATCTGCCCCCCCCCCCGAGTCCCACCCATACTCACCTCATTTTAGGACAGGCTGTAACCGGATTAAATAGCTACCAGGAACTTCCTGGTAGCAAATCTCTAAAACGCAGGCAGGGCACATTTCCCGGCTGTCTGAAGGGCCAGGCACGCGATGCGCATGCCCCGCGCACACAGGAGCAGTCTGAATGCTCCTCTTGCACGTGTGCAGCCTGTGCCTCTCCCAGCATCAGGGTGGGGCCTGTGTGATTGCTGGGGCTTGCATCTAAGAGAACATCAAAGATACTGCCATGCCAAATTCCCAGCATGATCCCACCTTCTGTCTCTCAAGGTGCAGCACACCGTATTCTTAATGTGAGTGCAAGAAGTGGCAATTGCTTCTTTCTCTCTCATTTCACTCTCACAACCACCTTGTTTGATTGGTTAAGCTTGAAAAGCTTGCCCATGGTAGCCCAGGAAGCTTTGGATGCCAGGATTTGAACCATTATATATAGGTAGAGGGTAGGGAGGGTGTTGCCCAAAAGGGCTAATTAGAGTCAAGATGCGTAAGTAACTGAGCAATAAAAAGGTAGTCCCCTGCGCAAGCACCAGTTGTTTCTGATTCTGGGGTGACGTTGCATCACGACGTTTTCACAGCAGACTTTTTAGGGGGTGGTTTGCCATTGCCTTCCCCAGTCATCTACACTTTCCCCCCAGCAAGCTGTGGACTCATTTTACCGATCTCGGAAGGATGGAAGGCCGAGTCAACCTCGAGCCGGTTACCTGAACCCAGCTTCTGCCGGGATCAAACTCAGGTCATGAGCAGAGCTTCAACTGCAGCACTGCAGCTTTGCCACTCTGCTCCACAAAGCTTCAGTAACTGAGCAACTGATATAGCTAAAATGGGATTAAGGCAACTGGTAAAACCTTTGAATAGCAACACATTAGTATACAATGTAAATAGAAGTCCTTGATTTAAATTGTTAGGGCTGCCAATAAATAAAAAACAGATTAGTCAAATGCAGTCCTAAATAAAACCATGTTCAAATAAAACCATGTGCAGCAGTCCTAAATAAAACCATGTTCAAATAAAACCATGTGTCCTAAAGACTGAAAGAGAGGGGACGGGGGGGGGGGGTGCACCTCCCTGGGCCTGTGGATACTGTTCCATAATGGTGGGGCTGCCACCAAAAAGGCCCTATCACCAAATGAGCTTCCTTAGTAGGACAGTCAGGATGGCCTCTCCCTGTGATCTTAATTCATGGGCAGAAACATCTAGAAGAGTCTCCCGCTGCATGGTATGGTGGCAAATTCTATTGCGGAGGGATGTAGGAAGAAAACAGACCCTAGTGTTACTACTTAGATGCATGTCTGATGTGCGAAAACTGCAGACTAATTTTGATATATTGGAGCAAAGTTCAAATCCAGTGGAACCTTTAAGACCAACACAGTTTGATTCTGGATATAAGCTTTCATGTGCATTCACACTTCTTCAGATACATTGAAGCAGAAGTGAGCAACCATTATATATAGGTAGAGGGTAGGGAGGGTGTTGTCAGAAAGGGCTAATTAGAGTCAGGATGCATAAGTCACTGAGCAAGAGATATAGCTAAGATGGGATTAAGGCAACTGGTAAAACCTGTGAACAGCAACACATTAGTATACAGCACAACAAAAGAATTTACAGACTCAAGAACTGAATGACATTAGCTTGTATAATGAGAAAAGAAACTGATATCTCTGTTAAGCCCCGGGAGGTTCCATTGTCCTAAGGTATGATCCACTTTCTCCTACCCATTCTGAACATGTGTCTCCCCGACCTGGATAGCTGAGGCTAGCCTGATCTTATCAGTTCTCATAACCTAAGCAGGTTCAGCCGCAGTTAATACTTGGATGGGAGACCACCAAGGAAGTGCGGGGTTACTACAGAGGCAGGCAATGGCAAACCACCTCCTCAATCATGAGCCCATATAGAGATCAGCTGTTTGCTGCTTTTGGAAGACTGCTGTTGGGGCCAAATGCCTCCTGCCTCTCTTTCCATGCCTACAGAGAGGAGCAGGATGGGGAGGAGAGTCTGCTCAGGGGAGAAGAGGATCTTCTCCACTGAGAACCAGTTTGGTGTAGTGGTTAAGTACACGGACTCTTATCTCGGAGAACCGGGTTTGATTCCTCACTCCTCCACTTGCAGCTGCTGGAATGCTCTTGGGTAGGGGTGGCCAAACTTGCTTAACTTAAGAGCCACATAGAATAAACGTCAGATGTCTGAGAGCCGCAAAACATGAACATTAGATGCCTGAGAGCCACAAGACATGACCATCAGATGTTTGAGAGCTGCAAGACAGGGAGGGAGGAAAGCAGATAGGAGGGAGAGAGAGGTGGAAAGAAAGCAACTTTAAATGCATTCTTCAATCTACCAGCTAGCTTGGCTTGGAGAAGTGATGTAAAGAGTCAAATGACTTCTCTAAGCTGGCCAACGGGGCAGTAGGGGCTTCAAGAGCCACACTATATGTATGGAAGAGCCACATGTGGCTCCTGAGCCACAGTTTGGCCATCCCTGGTCTTGGGTCAGCCATAGCTCTAGCAGAGGTTGTCCTTGAAAGGGCAGCTGCTGTGAGAGCTGTCTCAGCCCCACCCACCTCCTAGGGTGCCTAGATGGGGTTGGACTAGATGACCCTGGAGGTTCATTCCAGTTTGGTGTGGTGGTTAAGTGCATGGACTCTTATGTGGGAGAACTGGTTTGATTCCCGAGTTTGATTCCCTCAATTTGAAGCTTCTGGAATGACCTTGGGTCAGCCATAGCTCTCGCAGGAGCTGTGCTTGAAAAGGCAGCTGCTGATAGAGCTCTCTCAGCACCACCAACCTCACAGGGTGTCTGTTGTGGGGGAGGACAGTAAAGGAGATTGTAAGCCACTCTGAGATTCAGAGGATAGGGTGGAATATAAATCCAGTTTCTTCTTCTTCTTCGCCATGTGGCATGTGGCATGTTCCCTACCACAGTTCATGTCCCAGGGCTTAGCCACTGTTTCTTCTCCCTGGCTGTCTTGGTCTTGACGCCAGTGAGGACATAACTCTTGATGCCCCCCTCTTCCTGTCACATGACTCTGAGGTCACGGGCTTGCAATTCAGTGGCTCCCAGGTCTGGAAAGGGTGGAGAGCCTTCATTTCTAGCCCTTTCTGCATGGATCCCTGAGATGCGGCGTGATACACCTGTGGGAAGCCGAGCGGCACACCTTTGGAGAGGGCTGGTAGAAAACTTGGGATAATGCTGCCATCTGCCTGCAGCTCGCGTGCACTGGATCGCTGCCTGCTTTTGGCAGTCGCGGAGAACCAAAGAAAGAAAAGCTCATGTGGGTTTTGCCTATGCAGACGAGACGGTCCAGGTTTTTCATCAGGCCTCAGCTCCAGTGGTGCATTTAGCGGACACTAACCTCTGAATGCATTCACCCACGGGCCAGCTTGCCCACTGCATATAGCAGGGGAGGCCAAGCTTGCTTAATGCAAGAGCCACATAGAATAAACATCAGATGTTTGAGAGCTGCAAGACAGGAAGGAAGAAAGGAAGGAAAATAGACAGGGAGGGAGGAGGAAGAGAGAAGTGGAAAGAAAGCAACTTTAACTTTAAATGCATTCTCCAAATTGCTGGCTGGCTTGGCTTGGAGAAGTGATTTAAAGAGGCAAATGCCTTTTCCAAGCTGGCCAACGGGGTATTGGGGGCTTTGAGAGCCACGTGATATGTGTGAAAAAAGCTCCGTGTGGCTCCTGAGCTGCAGTTTGGTCACCTGGCATATAGCGAGGTAACTGGGTGAAGAGGGAGCATTCCTTCCAACACCCTTCAGGAGGAGTTGCATTGCAGTGAAACTGGGAAGCGGAGCATTAAGCAGAGGCACAGAATTGAATTGCATCAGCTGCGCCTTCATTATGTACCTCGTCATGGACAGTGTTCCCTCTAAGCTGAGTTAACGTGAGCTAGTTCACACTTTTTAAACCTCTGGCTCGCACATTGTTGTTCTTAGCTCAGGAAGGATGGCCCCAGAGCAAACCAATTTTATGCCATAGCCGATTCGCTCACTCACAGCTTTAATGCCAGTAGCTCAGAAAGTAGAGTTTTTTGCTCACAAGACTCCACACCTTAAAGAGAGCATTGGTCATGGCTCAGCGGAAGAGCCTCTGCTTGGCATGCAGAAGGTCCCAGGTTCAATCCCTGGCATCTCCAGTTGAAAGGACCAGGTGAAAGGTGATGGGAAAGACCTCAGCCGGAGACCTTGGAGAGCTGCTGCCAGTCTGTGTAGACCAGGGGTGTCAAACATGTGGCCCAGGGGCCAAATCAGGGCCCTGGAGGGCTCCTATCAGGCCCCCAAGCAACTGGCTGTCATCTGCTTCCTTTTCCCTATCTCTTGCTTCCTTCTGCATAACATCTTCCTTTGCCAGGCTTGTTCAATCGCACAGGAGCTACACAGCAAAGCCTCTATTTTCTCCTTTGGCTGAGGCTCCTCCCTTGGGGAAGAAGGGGGAAAGGCAGAGCTTGTTTTTCCAGTCCCCCAGTCACACAGCAGAGCTACTGAGCCAAGTCCCTCTTCCTTCTATTGGCTGACGCTCCTGGGGAAGGCAGGAAAGAACCAGAGCTCATCACAAATGAGTTTGACACCCTTGGTGTGGACAATACTGATCTCGATAGACCGAGAATCTGATTCAGTACAAGGCAGCTTCATGTGTTCTGCCAGGGAAAGAGCACACGGACTGTCGATCAGTGTCGGCTTTGGCCTCCCTCCGGCTTCCTGTTTGCCTGCTTATTCCAACACCCTGTTTGCTTCCCCCAGGCCCTGCTGGGGCTCTGCCAGCATCGCAGAGGCAGCCTCGTCTGCTCTTGTAATCCTGCAGCTGCCCCATTGTGCAGTGACGGTTCTGCACAGACAAGCTCCTTCAGCACTGGAGTAATGCACAGCATTCAGTTTTTGGCTTGGTCAATTGCTTTAAAAACGTCATTTGTTCTCTTTCCGCTGGGGCTAATCGTGAACGCCTGAAACCGCCTTCGACTGCGTCGGATCATCGGTCCCCCAAGGGTCACTTTTGTCTACTCAGACTGACAGCTGCTCTCCAGGTATTCAGGCAGAGGTGGTTCACATCACCTACTGCCTCATCTTTTCAGCTGGGGATGCTGAGGATTGAACCTTGGGACTTTCTGTGTGCCAAGCAGAGGCTCCACCACAGAAAGATTTCTTCACCAAAAGAGTAATTAACACTTGGGATTCACTGCTGCAGGAAGTGGTGACAGCTACACATAGACAGCTTCAAGAGGCGATCGGATCAACATATGGAGCAGAGGTCCATCAGTGGCTGTTAGCCACATCATTTTGATGGAACTCTCTGTCTGGGTCAGTGATGCTCTGTATTCTTGGTGCTTGGGAGGGGCAACGTCCGTCTTGCCTCAACCAGAGCCAGGGCCTTTTGGCCTTGGCCCCAATCTGGTGGAATCAGCTCCCTCTTGAGATCCGGGCCCTCACCGAATTGTTATCCTTTTGTAGGGCCTGTAAGACAGAGCTATTCCGCCAGGCCTATGGCTGAGGCAGTGGGCGTCTTACTCCATCGGCTGGCCCTATGTGGCGATCCATCTGCGCTATGATATAAATTTATTTTATTCACTATCTTGGTTCATATAATGTGCCCAACTGAGCTGCCATTTTTAATTTTTTTTTTTTGAATTAAATTCAATTTTTAGCCCGCCCTTCCCATAGGACAGGCTTGTTTACATCATAAAAACAATCAACAATAAAACAATAAAAGACCAATTTAAATATATAACATCTAAAACTACAGAATGACAATAGACTAAAATGGCAGGTTCTGCCTCAAAGACATGGCCTATTGTCCAGGTCCAGTAGATGTTATAGCACTGGGATGGAATTATAAGTTATAATTTATAATCTGTTCTGATTTGTCTGGTTTTAATTGCCATTTTTCACTGTTTTTAGAATGCTGTTATCCGCCCTGAGCCCTCCTTGGGAAAAAGCGGACTATAAATTACCTAAATAAAATAAATAAATAAAACAGTGTGAGGACTTTTAGTGTCCTGGCCCCACTGGTGGACCTCCTGATGGCACCTGGTTTTTTTGACCACTGTGTGACACAGAGGGTTGGACTGGTCATTGGCCTGACCCAACATGGCTTCTCTTATGTTCATATGTCTGGGGCAGTGATGTTCTGTATTCTTGGTGCTGGGATGGGGGGGGGGGACAGTGGGAGGGCTTCTAGTGTCCTGGCCCCACTGATGGACCTCCTATTGGCACCTGGATTTTTTGCCACTGTGTGACAGAGTGTTGGACTGGATGGGCCATTGGCCTGACCCAACATGGCTTCTCTTATGTTCTTATGCCTGGGGCAATGATGTTCTGTATTCTTGGTGCTTTGGGGGGGGCAGTGGGAGGGCTTCTAGTGTCCTGGCCTCACTGATGGACCTCCTGATGGCACCTGGGGTTTTTTTTGCTACTGTGTGACAAAGTGTGTTGGACTGGATGGGCCATTGGCCTGATCCAATGGGGCTTCTCTTATATTCTAATCACAGCCCCCTCATCATAGTTCATCATGATCCCCCCCCCCCAAAAAATGAGGGGTCCAAGGGACTTGATGCACAGTAACGGTCAGGAGAGGAGACCCTGCAGTGGTTGAATGCACATCTTGTTTGAATTCTAAGAAAGGACAGGAGGGATTGTGAAGGGGGAGGGCTGGAACTTTTAGGCGTTTCATCTGTCCTTTGCAAAAGGAATTCAGAAACCAGCACTTCCTTGTCGTGCTGCAACACAGCAAAAGGTATTAGATGTGATGGGTCAAACGATGCAGAACATGGTACTACAAAGGCGGAAAGCAATGCAGTAAGAGCGAGACAATGCAGACAGCAAACGGATTATGCTATACGCAGTAGTGTAGTCTTGTTCCCTTTATCTAAGTGCCCACTTGGACCGTTCCATTATAATACAGCCCTATTCCATTTATGCCCTGACCCAGGCGGCCCAGGCTAGGCTGATCTCATCCAATCTCAGAAGCCAAGCAGGGTCAGCCCTGGTTATTACTTGGATGGGAGACCACCAAGGAAGGCCAGGGTTGCTACACAGAGGCGGGCAATGGCAAACCACCTCTGAACATCTCTTGCCTAGAAAACCCCACGCGGGTCATAATAAGATGGCTGCCACATAAAGGCACTCCATCATTCCCTTTATAAAATGTCCTTCAGAACAAATCTGTTTGACATACAAGGACCAGGCCCATAGCCACGAGGGGCCTGTGGGGCTCCTGCCCCCTGACTGCCAGGGGACCTTCTAGGACAGGGTTCCCCAACCCCTGGTCGGTGGATCAGTACTGGTCCATGGCCTGTTAGCAACCGGGCTGTGAGTTGTATAATTATTTCATTATATATTACAATGTAGTAGTAATAATATATTGGATATATATCCTGCCTCCGCTCCGAATTTCAGAGTCTCAGAGCAGCTCACAATCCCCTTTCCCTTCCTCCCCCACAACAGACACCCTATGAGGTGGCTGGGGTTGAGAGAGCTCCCCCCCAGAAGCTGCCCTTTCAAGGACAACTCTGCGAGAGCTATGGCTGGCCCAAGGCCATCCCAGCAGCTGCAAGTAGAGGAGTGGGGAATCAAACCCAGTTCTCCCAGATAACCACTACACCAAACACTTTAGAAATAATGTGCGCGTTCAGAAGCAATTAGAGATGGCAGAAATGGACTTACTTTCTATAAAATTAAGAGAAGGAAATATACAAGACCATAAGAAGATCTGGCAACCGCTGTATGATTGGTTGAGTGTAGTATGAGTTCGGAATTTGAGGTAACTAAGTGGCAATATATAAGATGATGATGATGATGATGATGATGATGATGATGATGATGATGATGGTTATTATTATTATTATTATTATTATTATTATTATTATTATTATTATTATTATTATTATTATTATTATTATTATCTGTTTATTTATATTTATATTCTGCCCATTCCCCATAGGGGCTCAGAGTGGAGCACAACATGAATAATAAAATCACAATAAAATCAACATAACAATAAAACAGCATAACAGTAAAAACCAGTTTCAATATTCAGTCCAACAGGATAGTTCAGCAGGACCACATGGCGTAACAATACAATGCAGCAAAACAGCACAGTAGGATAGATAGATAGATAGATAGATAGATAGATAGATAGATAGATAGATAGATAGATAGATAGATAGATAGATAGATAGATAGATAATTTTATTTGTATCCCGCCCTCCCCGCCGGAGCAGGCTCAGGGCGGCTAACAACATCATACAAATTTCAATTATACAAAGAAAGCAAAAAACACAAAATTACATTTAAGCATTAAAATTCTGATTAGGTTTAAAAATTAGTTAATTAAGTTAATAAAAGTGCTAATACTGTTCTTTTAGGATGGCAGTTATCATTAGCAAGGAGAATAGTGCAGGAGGGGAGGCCAACTCGTCTAGTGAATAGATGCTCGCCGCCTCACCCAAAAAACCTGGCAGAACAGCTCCGTTTTACAGACCCTATGAAAGGCCAGCAAGCCAGGTAGGGCCCGGATCTCCATAGGGAGCTGATTCCACCAGGCTGGGGCCAGCACTGAGAAAGACTTGGCCCTGGTAGTGGCAAGACGGGCATCTCTTGGGCCGGGGACAGTCAGAAGATCTGTGCAATTATAAGAAATGTGTATTTGTAAGCCAAGAAAGAGTTATAAAGAGATAGAACGTTATAAGAGACAAAACGGAAGATATACATTGTAAATGATACACAGATTGTGAATTGATAGAATTAGATGTATTTGCAACAAGAAAGAAAATGCAAGCAAAAAAGACATTTGTTCTCCCCCTCCAACCCTGACTTTTTTCATATCTCTCTGTTTGATTCTTCCCATCCCCCCTTCTCTAGAATTTGAAACTCAATAAAACTTTTAATTTAGTAAAATGAATAAATAAAGTGCACAATTGTATCATCCCGAATGCTGCCGCACTCCCACCCCCGGTCCGTGGAAAAAATTGTCTTCCACAAAACCGGTCCCCGGTGCCAAAAAGGTTGGGGACCGCTGCTCTAGGAGAAATTGGGGGGAAATGTTTGGCAGTTTCACACACACAAACAGAAACACCCGTTTTGAGTTTTACTTGAGAGAGAAGGACTGGCCATAGGTTGCCCAATGAATTTCTGTGGCAGAGTGGGGCTTCGGCTCTCCCAGGTCCTTGTCCAACACTTTAACCACTGGATCACACGGGTGTGATGGCTCCAGATATGCCTAAGCGCATGTGTCATATAATGATGGGACCCTTAGAACATAGAGGTGCTGACTCATATCACAGAGCCTGACCAGGGCTTGGGTTGTCCGATAAAAACACTCCTGAAACCTTGAGATTAATGGCAGGAGAACACGTCCCTGAGAATACATCAGAGGTTCCTCTCCAAGAAAGATGCTAAGTAATTGTTCACTGGTTGAGGGAGGGTATATATGGATGCGCAGGGCTCCTTGGATTCTAACCATCTTTGAAACAAACTAGATGATTGTTATGCCTTGATGTAATTATGACTCACCTGCAGGCAGTGACTGGAAGCTATCCAATCCCTGTTGTTCTTCTTTTCTTTCCAAGGAGTCAAACCGGAGCGCTGCCAGTGCAATCTTAGGGCAGAGTTTCATCTTTCCAAGTCCATTAGAAGTCACAGGACTCAGAAGGGCAGGGAACTCGGTTGGGGACCGCATTGCGATTCACAGGACAGTTCCCAGCTCATTTATGTATAGAACAATGTCAGGGCTCAGTGGTAGAGCATCTGCTTGGTAAGCAGAAGGTCCCAGGTTCAATCCCTGGCATTTCCAACTAAAAAGAGTCCAGGCAGGCATGGAAAACCTCCGCTTGAGACTCTGGAGAGCCGCTGCCAGTCTGAGTAGACAGAACTGACTTTGATGGACCGAGGGTCTGATTCAGTAGAAGGCAGCTTCATATGTCCATAATGTCACTGCAGCAAAAAAAGAAAAGAAATCTAAGAACATAAGAGAACATAAGAGAAGCCATGTTGGATCAGGCCAGTGACCCATCCAGTCCAAGCTGGCTGTGCTTGTAGCTGCCACCACCTCCTGTGGCAGTGAATTCCACATGCATTCTAGGGAGGTATTCTGTAGCTCCATTTTTAAAATGTGAGTTTATCTCCCATTTGTTGAGGAAATGGATACCTCTGAATTGGTGTTCACCAGAATTCAAGTAGGTTCTGTATGCTGGGGGGGGGGGGAGGGGAGATGAGAGCCAGTGTGCTTTTATGGTTCAAGTGTCCAACTAGGACCTGGGAGGCCATCAGGGGTTTTTTTGTAGAAAAAGCCCAGCAGGAACTTATTTGAATATAAGGCCACACCCCCTGACACCAAGCCAGCTGGAACTGCATTCCTGTACACTCAAAAAAAAAACCCTGCTGTTGAATTCCCACTCTGTCTTGGGCTGATTACACAGATCATGAGAAGGAGAGCAAGAAAGGAAGAGTCAGGGCTTGGCTATCGTGGCCCTTTCTTATACGCCCAGGGTATTGCCAATTGCCACTTTAGGGTCAGAAAGAAATCTTCCTCCAGGCCAGATTGACCCAGGGGGGAGGACGAGGAGGAGGAAGGGGAGGAGGAAGTTGGATTCATACCCTGTTCAGTGTTGCCTCTAAGCTGCAGAGTCTTGTGAGCAAAAATTCTACTCTGTGAGCTACTGGCATTCGAGTTGTGAGCTACTGCATAAAATAGTGTGCTCTGGGGCCATCCTTCCTGAGCTAAGACAAAAATGGCCTCAGAGCACAATAATTTATGCAGTACCTCACAACTTTAATGGCAGTAGCTCACAACTTTAATACCGGAAGCACGCAAAGTAGAATTTTTTGCTCACAAGACTCTGCAGCTTAGAGGGAACATTGACAATGCCAAGAACTTTCCCTGTTCCCATTCATTTGTGTGAACATATGAACATATGAAGCTGTCATACTGAATCAGACCCTTGGTCCATCAAAGTCAGTATTGTCTTCTCAGACGGGCAGCGGCTCTCCAGGGTCTCAAGCTGAGGTTTTTCACACCTATTTGCCTGGACCCTTTTTTGGAGATGCCAGGGATTGAACCTGGGACCTTCTGCTTCCCAAGCAGATGCTCCACCACTGAGCCAAGGTCTCATGCAGGAAAACTTCCTGGGGCATTGTGTTTGTGCTTTCATTCATGAGCAAAGGGTCGCCGATTGAATTTTTCTCCTCGAACCCCCAAGCCGTGTCTGTACTGGTGCCTGTGCATATGTGTAATATTCAGGTTGTTGCCACAAGATGGCAGCGCAGGACAATTGAAGCAAACTTTGTTTCAGGGATTCAGTTTTATAAATACAATGTTGCACCTGTTATTTCTATGACTCCAGGAGAGTCCAGTTCCTCCACAAGTTCATAACGGTTGCTTTTGGGATATCCTTGACTTTTGCTTTTCTTTCTCGATTTCTTTTTCTTCCAGGACTGATGTAGCATTGGATTGCATATTTGCATTTGATTATGGGTTGCAAATTCAGTAGACGGGGAGTGGGGTGGGGTGGGGATAGGCAGGGTAGCTCTAGGCTTTGATAAATTCGCATAGGCTTTCTTGGTGGTCTGTCTTGAAAATCTGAAACTGATCAGGACACCTCATCCAGGAATGCAGAATTCCATCGAGAGATGTGATGCTTCAGTACACTTTGTGGAGCCTGACAACGTCCCCGGCTTCTGCCCATTGTGGTTTAAGTTGGACTTCGGAAAGCTCTTGTGTCCCCTCTGGGTCTGGGAAGGGATGACTAGTGAGGGGGCAGGGCATATTTGACAGGGGGTGTCACTCTCAAAATGCACCCCTGTGACTACGGACCTGAGATCCCTTTCTTGTGCCATTTCCTTGACTTGGAATTACCCCAGGAAGCTGCAGTTTACCCTTCTAAAAGCCAGGGGGGTTTTGTAGCAGGAACTCCTTTGCATGTTAGGCCACCCACTCCTGATGTAGCCAATCCTCCAAGAGCTTACACGGCTCTTAGTACAGGGCCTACTGTAAGCTCCAGCAGGATTGGCTACATCAGGGGGTGTGTGGCCTAATATGCAAAGGAATTCCTGCTACAAAAAAAGCCCTGGACTTAATGCTGTTTTGGGGGGAAGGCTATCTGTGCAAAGACTTAGATTGCCACTAGAGCTCAAGGAACCGCCCCCACCCCCTCCCCCAAAGCAGTTCAAAACATTCTCCTATTCCTGGTACAATCAGCTAAGTGCATTTGCTACACTGCATTTTAGAATCAACTCTCCTAACTGGAAATAAAACTTGGAGGGGGCCAGAGGTGCAGGTTTCGGCCGGGGGCGCCAGAACCCCTAGCGCAGGGCCTGTTTGTGGGCCAGACATGCCAGCACACAGGGAACCCTTTGAAGCCACGCTGCCACTGTGGTGTGCCACGGGTGAGCTCAAGAGGCATTTAAATTACTTCTGATCCCGCTTCGGGTCACATCGCATCATGGACCAGCTGCAAACTGGTTTGTAAACCAGGAAAGTCTCTGGAAGTTTGCGGTTCATGGTTCAGGAAATTCACAAATCACGAACCTGCACGAACCTCCATTTTTCTGGTCCCTGCCCATCCCTAGTCAGCAGCCTTTGACATTGGCATAGCTTCTTTTTTGGTTTTCAGTGCCTGACATTTGTTGAGCCAGACCACATTGTCTGAGTGTAATTTCCTGCATGCTAATTAAAGGTATAGCCATGGTGCTGGACTAGGCATGGCACAAACTTCCTCTAGTACTCTGCCCACCCCAGGAACACGGCACCTGTTTCTTTGTGCACAAGGGAAGCTACCATTGGATTCTCTCCACCTGGGACACCAACACCTGGATCTTGCCTGGCCCCACTTGGTGTCCCAAATACGCAGCTTCAGCATGAACCCAGCATGAGCTATCAGCACGAGCCCAGAGGCAGTCCCAGCATCCTGATGGGCTGTCATGATGGAGGGATTACATCATTGTATGCCCTGTCGTATGGGCTTCTAGCATCCTGGCTGAACTGATGGTCCTCCTGATGGCACCTGGGTTTTTTTTGGCCACTGTGTGACACAGAGTGCTGGACTACATGGGCCATTGGCCTGATCCAATATGGCTTTTCTTATGTTGATGTCTGGGGCAGTGATGCTCTGTGCTCTTGGTGCTTGGGGGGGCCACAGTGGGAGGGCTTCTGGAGTCGTGGGCCTGCTGGTGGACCTCCTGATGACACCTGACTTTTCTGGCCACTGTGTGACACAGAGTGCTGAACTGCATGGGCTATTGGCCTGATCCAACATGGCTTCTCTTATGTTCTGATGTCTGGGGCAGTGATGCTCTGTGCGCTTGCTGCTTAGGGGGCGTGGGAGGGCTTCTAGTGTCCTGGCCCCACTGGTGGACCTCCTGAAGGCACCTGCTTTTTTGGCCACTGTTTGACAGAGTGTTGGACTGCATGGGCTATTGGCCTGATCCAACATGGCTTCTCTGATGTTCTGATGTCTGGGGCAGTGATGCTCTGTATTCTTGGTGCTTGGGGGGCCACAGTGGTAGAGCTTCTGGAGTTCTGACCCTGCTGGTGGACCTCCTGATTGGATTTGGTGTTTTTGGCCACTGTGTGATGCAGAGTGCTGGACTGCATGGGCTATTCACCTGATCTAACATGGTTTCTCTTATGTTCTTATGTTGTCTACAGAGAGAACTACCCACTCTGTGTAGTTCTGCGATTCCCTTTTTGGAATGTTGTTTGAACAAAACGCAGCTATTGAGGCTGCAATTTGAAGTTGGATCCCAGAGCGAGGGGGAAGGCCTTTTAAAACTATTCCTCTTGGGCTTTTTTCCCATGGGGGAAAAAAAGGGTAATGGGGATTCATACTCTTAAATATCACAGTGTGCTGTGTAGAGAAGGGAAGGATATATATAACAGACATCTTATATAGAAGATGACCTTTAAAAAGAAAACCACTCTAGATTCCAAATTTTACTTCCTCCTTTTCATATAATTTGTATGAAGTTTGCCACAATGTGAGTCGCTGTGCCTTGGTGGTAGAGCTGTAAGCCTAACTGAGCATTTTGCCGGCTAAAAAGGATTGTGGAGACCTTTGGGTCCCTTGGAAATTGAATAAATCGGTGTCTTAATTGATGTTTGGAATTTTCTAGTAAATCTGAAGCCTGAAGCAATTGCTGAATGAAACAGGAAGACCGATTTCCCACTCGCCTTACGCCGCTCTCGCACTCCTCTTCTCCACCGGGGCTGCAACTTGCTTCGCCTTTTTCACATGGCAAACAGAAACTGGCTTTTAGAGGATCTTGTTTGCTGCGCGAAAGAGGCGGAGTGAGTTGCAGCTACGAGGCAGATAGCATGAAATCCAACGGAAGTCCCGAGGGGAAGAGGAGAGTGAGAGTAAGGCTAGTGGGAAATCGGTCAAAATGAAAAATAACAGTCCTGTCGCGATTTACTTTTCATGGGATTTTAAGAAAGAGAAATATCCTATGGTGAATTTGGAATATGGACTGTTTTGCATGTCGTTACTGTTTATATGATATTGAAGAATTGTTTTCGTATACTATGCTTTTAATATTACACCCGTTCCATTAAATTCTATTTTGTTTATTGTTATAGCATAGTGATTTTTGATTACAGTAGCCTTTGCAGGTTAGTTGTTGCTTCAAGTTTGTGCGATCGCTCTTCTTGTATTGCAGCTCCCAGGCCCTGACAGGGGATCCCCCAGTTTGGGGGGCTTCTTCCTGCCATGGGCCAGCTGGACTGTGCAGGAAACCCCTCCCCTAAACAGGGGCGACCCCATGCAATGACTCTGATGCAGTGATGTCACTTGGAAGGGATGTTATTGCATTGGGGATGTCAGGTGGGGGACGCTCAGGTTTTTAGGGAAGCTCTATGATTTAAGTCAGGTTTAACCATAGAGCTTGCCCCCAAAAACCAGAGTGTCCCCTGTGCAATGTCCCCAATGTGCGGGCATCACTTCTGGGGGATGTTATCACATTGGCGACATTATGTAATTTCCCCACTCACCCCTGGGATGCCTCCCCCTAAATCTCCCTGCTGAACTGATGAGGGAACCTGGCAACTCTATTCAGGGCTTTTTTTGGTAGAAAACCCCCAGCAGGAACTCATTTGCATATTAGGCCACACCCCCTGGTGCCACCATTGTTTCACACAGTACTTTTGAAGAAAAAAAGCCCAGTAGGAACTCATTTGCATGTTAGGGCACACCCCCTGCTGCCATTGTTTCACGCAGGGCTTTTTGTAGAAAAAGCCCAGCTGAAACTCATTTGCATTTTAGGACACACTCCCTGCCTCCATTGTTTCACACAGGGTTTTTTGTAGAAAAAGGCCAGTGGGAACTCATTTGCATATTAGGCCACACCCCCTGACACTAAGCCAGCCGGAACCGCGTCCCTGTGCGTTCCTGCTCAAACAAAGCCCTGCCTCTATTCCTCCCATCTACCCACCCACCTCCACCCACATCCTCTCCAGTTCACTCATGCAGTTTTGGAGTTGCCATCTCCAGCAGCATTTCTGGTTGGGGGAGACCCTGAGGATGTGCTGGCTTCCATAGATTGTTTTTTTTCCCCCCCCCAGACAGAATCGAAGCTTTCTCGGAAATCTTTAAAAGCCATAAAACAAAGTTTGTTGAAGTCAGCCCTCTTTCTAATTAACTAGCGTAGGACACAGATGCCGTCGACAGAGACCTTCTTGCTATTCTAAAACTGGCTTGATTTCCTGGCATTAATCTACGTGCCCCCCCCCCCCCGGAGAATATCCATCTTTACTCTGAAGTAAGTCCCAGTTATTTCGGTAGGGCTCGCGGCCAAGGAAGGGCTCAGACAAGACAAAGACCATGCATCTTGTCTGCCCATAAGATTGAAGTTGTTTACAGCCTCAGTTTGCCTGGGGCCATGCAAAGAAGAGAGGAGGAGTTTAACCCTTCGTCTTATGCTTCTTTTCCCTCTAAAAAACTAGGTTCCCAGCTCTGCTATTAGCACTTTAAAGGAGAAAAAAATCCTTAAAATGATAAGCACCACTTGGGGAATCCTGTGTTGTGTGTGTGTCAGTGCTGGATTAAACCCTGTGGAGGCCCCTAAGCCGTCAAAATCTCAGGGGCCCCCTTGCAAGGTATCTCAGAGTCAGAGCACTCAACCCACCGCCCATGGCACCTGCTGCAGCCCCTTTACTAAGCTGCGGGTGAAAGGCAGAGAGAGGCAAACTCGGCGACAACGCCAGCAGCAGCTGCACCAGGCAAGTTGGGCAAAGAGCAGCTCAGTTGCTGGCTGTGCACGCAGGCGGGGAGGGCTGCAAGCAGGGGGAAAACTGGGCAGGAAATGCCAGCCTGGGGCTCCTAAAGGCATGGGAGCCCATAGGCCAGTGCCAGCCCTGGTGTGTGATATTTTTCGTGTGTGCGTCTTTCTGCATCTGGAAGTCATGGTGGCCTCTGGTGGCTGACCCCTACTGGAACCCTGGAGAATATTCAGGGAGATGGCCGAATAAAGCCTGCCCCTGCCTCCCAGCTGCTGGTATTCCAAGGAAGCCTCCTGTCCAAGTACTTGCCAGGGCTGGCCCTGCTTAGCTGCTGAGATCTGATGAGATCGGGCTTGCCTGGGCCATCCAGGTCAGGGCTGGGGAATCCAGATTTTGGTGAGCAAAACTGAGAAGAATTGGAAGAATTAATTCACCTTGTCCCCTGCCTAGTCCCAAGGCAGATTGAGGTTGTACAAAACAGCCATTTATTTTTTACGGACAGGATCTGATGAGTGATCTTTATCTCATTTCTTTGAACCCTACTTGTGCAGAGGCTTGAAGTCTAACATTGCAGTTCTGCACATTACCTACAAGGTGTGGAGGAGCTCTGCTGGGGACTCAACATGTGCTTTCTCTCCTCCTCCTCGTGCCTGCTAACCAAGTTCTAAGACCAGGGCTTTTTTTGTAGCAGGAACTCCTTTGCATGGTAAGGAACAAGTGAGACAGTTTGGTGTAGTGGTGAAGTGTGCAGACTCTTATCTGGGAGAACTGGGTTTGAGTAACCACTTGTTCTATTACAGCTGCTGGAATGTCCTTGGGTTAGCCATAGCTTTCGTAAGAGTTGTCCTTGAAAGGGCAGCTGCTGTGAGAGCCCTCTCAGCCCCACCCACCTCACAGGGTGTCTGTTGTGGGGGGAGAAGATATAGGAGATTGTAAGCCGCTCTGAGTCTCTGATTCAGAGAGAAGGGTGGGGTATAAATCTGCAGTCTTTTTCTTCGCCACACACCCCTGATGTAGCCAACCTTCCTGGAGCTTACAGTAGGTCCTGTACTAAGAGCCCTGTAAGCTCTTGGAGGATTGACTACATAAGAGGGTGTGGCCTAATATGAAAAGGAATTCCTGCCACAAAAAAGCCCTGTCTAAGACTACTGACATTTAGCCAATCAATTCCAATTCAGCCCCATGTTTTATCTTGAACCTTCATCCCCAGTCTTCTGATCGGCTGACAATAGTCCCAACAAAGACAGGATGCCAGCGTGGTATAGTGGTTATAGTTTCAGACTGAGAGATCCAGGTTCAAATCCTCTAGGTGACCTTGGAATGGTCCTACCTCACAAGGTTGTAAGGATAAAATGGAAGGGAAAACAATGCAAGCCGTGTTGGATCCCCAGTGGGTGGGGGAAATGAGGCATAAATGTCTAAATAATACTGACAGTGCTTAATGTTACACCTGTTCCATAAAATTCTAATGAGGGCCAGTTTGGCATAGTGGTTAAGTGCGCAGACTCTTATCTGGGAGAACCTGGTTTGATTCCTCCACTTGCAGCTGCTGGAATGGCCTTGGGTCAGCCATAGCTCTGGCAGATTTGTCCTTAAAGGGCAGCTTCTGGGAGAGCTCTCTCAACCCCACCCACCTCACAGGGTGTCTGTTGTGGGGAAGGAAGATAAAGGAGATTGTGAGCCACTCTGAGACTCTGATTCAGAGTGGAGGATAGAATATAAATCCAATGTCGTCATTTTCTTCTTCTTCTTCATATGGGGAGCAGTGGAAACACTAAAGGAGTCAAAGAGAAGCAGGGCAGCACTGGCGGAATGGCAGAGCAATGGTCAAATGTTTTTAAGAGCAGTGGCATTCCAGATGTGGGGGCAACTGGTGCAGGGTGGTTCCTCTCAAGAACCGCTGAGCATCCCGAGTGTTGAGAATGCAGGGTTTCAACTTCAGCTGTCCCCCAAGTTTTGCCGCAAAACAATTTGCCTCGACTATTGACAGCCCAGTGCTGATAATTGGACTCTATTGACCTGTCATTTTTTCCTTTAAGAATGGCAATAAAATGCCAGCCTTCCAATCTGCTTTGATTTCCCCCACCGTTGTGTGCAGAGTTACTGGGGAGGGGGCGTAACAGCCAACTCAGCACAGACGGATAGTGGAAACTTCTGCGATCCCACTGTGACGGTAGCACGTTCAGGTTTGTGACGCTTGGAATGTTTTAAGGAAGTGGCAACTTCTTTGACCCTGGACGTCTGCTCCCAAGGACAAAATGGAAGGGGAAACATGCAAGCTGTGTTGGGCCCCAGTGTGTGTGTGTGGGGGGGAGTGCAATGGGATATAAATGTCTAAATCAGGAGTGTCAAACTCATTTGCTATGACGGCCGGATCTTGACCTTGTTGGGCCGGGCCATGCGTGTCATAAAATGTAATGCCAGGTAGGGGAGATATAAACTTTATAAAGAATACAGACAAACACATACACTCAGCCTAATTCACCTCACTGGCTTGTTGAGCCTCAGCCAGCAGAAGGAAGAGAGGCTTTGCTCAGTAGCTCTGCTGTGCAATTGAAAGGGCCTGGGAAAGCTAGCTCTCCCTTCCCCACTTCCTCCCGCAAGGGAGAGGAGCTTTGCTCTGTTGTTCCTGTGTGATTGAGCAAGCCTGGCAAAGCAAGTTGTGATGCAGAAGGAAGCAAGAGAGGGAGGAGGAAGCAGACAACAGTGAGTTGCTCACGGACCTGATAGGAAAACTCTGGGGGCCTGATTTGGTCCCTGGGCCTCATGTTTGACATCCCTGGTCTAAATAATAATGACAGGGCTTCATACGGAGCCTCAGAGCAGTGGAAGCGCTAGGAGTCAAAGAGAAGCAGGGCGGCATGGGTGGGATGGCAGAGCAGTGGTCAAATGTTTTGAAGAGCAGCAGCATTCCAGATGTAGGGCCCAGGGCTTTTTTTTGTAGCAGGAACTCATTTGCCTATTAGGCCACTCCCCCCAGTGTAGGATTTCAGCTTCAGCTGTCCTCCCAGTTTTGCCGCAAAGCAGCTTGCCTCGACTATTGACAGGAGCCCAGTGCCAATAACTGGACTCTATTGACCTGTCATTTTTTCCTTTAAGAAAGGCAATAAAATGGCAATCTTCCAATTCACTTTGATTTCCCCCACTGCTGTGTGCAAAATTACTGGGGAGTGGGGTAACAGCCAACTCAGCACAGATGAATAGTGGAAACTTCTATGATCCCACTGTGATGGTAGGACCTTCAGGCTTGTGATACTTGGAATTCTACAGGAGCTCCTTTGCATATTAGGCCACACACCGCTGACGTAGCCAATCCTCCAAAAGCTTACAAAAAAAGAACCTTTTAAGCTCCTGGGTTTACATCAGGGGTGTGTGGCCTAATCTGCAAAGGACCTCCTGCTAGAATTCCATCCCTGCTTGGAATTATTCAAGAAGTCACAATGTCTTTGACCCTGGACATCTGTTCCCAAGGACCTTCCCATCTTATATGCATGCATGCGCTTCTGCATGGATGTGATAGTACTTGCCAAATAGGATAGGGAAATAGGATAGGGAAATGGCTGAGAAGCTAAATGAATTTTTTGCCTCCGTCTTCACTGTGGAAGACGAAAACTTTTTGCCCACCCCAGAACCACTAATTTTGGAAGGGGTGTTGAAAGACCTGAGTCAGATTGAGGTGACAAAAGAGGAGGTCCTACAACTGATAGACAAATTAAAAACTAATAAGTCACCGGGTCCGGATGGCATACATCCAAGAGTTCTGAAAGAACTCAAAGTTGAACTTGTGGATCTTCTAACAAAAATCTGTAATCTTTCATTGAAATCTGCCTCCGTTCCTGAGGACTGGAAGGTAGCAAATGTCACCCCCATCTTTAAAAAGGGTTCCAGAGGAGATCCGGGAAATTACAGGCCAGTCAGTCTGACTTCAATTCCGGGAAAGTTGATAGAAACCATTATCAAGGACAGAATGAGTAGGCACACTGATGGACACGGGTTATTGAGGAAAACTCAGCATGGGTTCTGCAAGGGAAGATCTTGCCTCACTAACCTGTTACATTTCTTTGAGGGGGTGAACAAACATGTGGACAAAGGAGACCCAATAGATGTTGTTTACCTTGACTTCCAGAAAGCTTTTGATAAAGTTCCTCATCAAAGGCTCCTTAGAAAGCTTGAGAGTCATGGAGTAAAAGGACAGGTCCTCTTGTGGATCAAAAACTGTCTGAGTAATAGGAAGCAGAGAGTGAGTATAAATGGGCAGTCTTCGCAGTGGAGGACGGTAAGCAGTGGGGTGCCGCAGGGCTCGGTACTGGGTCCCATGCTCTTTAACTTGTTCATAAATGATTTAGAGTTGGGAGTGAGCAGTGAAGTGGCCAAATTTGCGGATGACACTTAATTGTTCAGGGTGGTGAGAACCAGAGAGGATTGTGAGGAACTCCAAAGGGATCTGTTGAGGCTGTGTGAGTGGGCGTCAACGTGGCAGATGCGGTTCAATGTGGCAAGTGCAAAGTAATGCACATTGGGGCCAAGAATCCCAGCTACAAATACAAGTTGATGGGGTGTGAACTGGCAGAGACTGACCAAGAGAGAGATCTTGGGGTCATGGTAGATAACTCACTGAAAAATGTCAAGACAGTGTGCGTTTGCAATAAAAAAGGCCAACGCCATGCTGGGAATTATTAGGAAGGGAATTGAAAACAAATCAGCCAGTATCATAATGCCCCTGTATAAATCGATGGTGCGATCTCATTTGGAGTACTGTGTGCAGTTCTGGTCGCCGCACCTCAAAAAGGATATTATAGCACTGGAGAAAGTCCAGAAAAGGCCAACTAGAATGATTAAAGGGCTGGAGCACTTTCCCTATGAAGAAAGGTTGAAACGCTTGGGACTCTTTAGCTTGGAGAAATGTCGACTGCGGGGTGACATGATAGAGGTTTACAAGATAATGCATGGGATGGAGAAAGTAGAGAAAGAAGTACTTTTCTCCCTTTCTCACAATACAAGAACTCGTGGGCATTCAATGAAATTGCTGAGCAGACAGGTTAAAACGGATAAAAGGAAGTACTTCTTCACCCAAAGGGTGATTAACATGTGGAATTCACTGCCACAGGAGGTGGTGGTGGCCACAAGTATAGCCACCTTCAAGAGGGGTTTAGATAAAAATATGGAGCACAGGTCCATCAGTGGCTATTAGCCACAGTGTGTTTGTATATATAATTTTTTTTTTTTGCCACTGTGTGACACAGAGTGTTGGACTGGATGGGCCGTTGACCTGATCCAACATGGCTTCTCTTATGTTCTTCTTAAATTAGCCTTTCCTACTGCAACTTCTTATGCCAGAGAGGTTATCCTATTTCTACTAGATTTCCAGGTGCTTCCTTTGGGGTCACGTATGGAAGGAACAACACTGAGGGTATTACTGTAGTAAGGAACAAGACACAGCACTTCACTGTCTGTGATCACACACGCTAAATAATGCACTTTCCAACTGGATTTTGCCAGTTCACACAGGCTAATTTCATATACCTTGGATAATGCACTTTCAATGTGCTTTAGTGAACCTTTGCACTGGATTTTCCTGTGCGAAACAGGAAAATCTACTTCCAAACAATTGCTTAAAGTGCACTGAAAGTGCATTATCCAACAAAGTGCAATATTAGCCACAAAAAAATCAAGTTGGAAAGTGGATTGAAAGTGCACTATCTGGTGTGTGTGATCGCAGCCGCTGTCTCACTTTTTCCTTTGATGATATTTTTGGGTGGAGGGCAGCTGTGTTAGTCTGCAGTAGAAGAGCTCAAATGGAATTGAGCAATACCTTGACAGCCCTGACTCTTGAAAACTTATAAAATGGCTGTCACAGGAAGCAAAGCCAAAAAAAAAAAAAATGGCTGCTACAGCTTCCCTTCACTCTCTAAAATTGCCAGATTTGACTCAAGAAATATCTGGGGAATTTGGGGGTGGAGCCAGGAGACTTGGAGGCGGAGTCAGGAACAAGGGTGTGACAAGCATTAGACACATTTGAATAGATCTTCGCAAGTCTGTCCGTTTGTTTTTTCAAGACGCAGTCAACATAACATCCACCACGTTTTCAAAATGCAGGCAGCATACAACTCACCACTACGGGGTCATACATGATCCCTCTGCTTCACATCTGCTTCTTTAAGCTTCACAGAAAAAATATCCTTAATGGCTTGGTACAAACGCTTATGCTTTCATTTACTCTCAAGAGTATAACGACAGTGGGGGGAGGGGGGGTCCAAACCAGGGGATCTCCTGCCCCCAACTGGGAACTGAACAAAAAAGCAAACGCTCATGGCTGATTACTGCAAATGCTTATGTATTCAAGAAAACATGAAATCAAACTCTTACAACTATACCAAACCATTTACACGCACACATGGTTGCACAACACTCTGACCCGAGAAAAACAGTCTCTTTGTGGGATGCGCGTTTCTCTATATTTAAAGAGCAAGCTCTTAAATTCCAACTCCCACGTTTCTATGCAATATGGTGAAACTGTAGAAATATTGGAGGTGGACACCGTGTTCCACGAGTCCCAAAGATGGAAGTCCAAAAGCAACAGCAGACTGGTAAACACTGACCGTTTCCCAGAAGGCTTTGTCAGGCAAAATCACTGTGGTGGGACTACAAGTGATACAATCACAGATACTTATCGAGTCAGACACAAAGTGCTGGCACTTACGGAAGCCCAGAGTGTTGTGCAACCGTGTGTGCATGTAAATGGTTTGGTATAGTTGTAAGAGTTTGATTTCATGTTTTCTTGAATACATAAGCATTTGCAGTAATCAGCCGTGAGCTTTTGCTTTTTTGTTCTGTATTTCACACGTAGGGTTGCCAAGTCCAATTCAAGAAATATCTGGGGACTTTGGGGGTGGAGCCAGGAGACATTAGGGGTGGAGCCAAGATCAAGGCTGTGACAAGCATAATTGAACTCCAAAGGCCATCACATTTAAAGGGACGGCACACCTTTTCAATGCCTTCCTTCCATAGGAAATAATGAAGGATAGGGGCACCTTCTTTTGGGGCTCATAGAATTGGACCCCCAGTCCAATCTTTTTGAAACTTGGGGGGCATTTTGGGGAGAAGCACTAGATGCTATACTGAAAATTTGGTAACCCTACCCCAAAAAACAGCCCCCCCAGAGCCCCAGATACCCGCGGATCAATTCTCCATGATTTTCTATGGGAATAAATCTCCATAGGGAATAATAGAGTTCCCAGCAGACATTTCCCTCCCTTCCCCCTGCTTTCTGACAACCCTGAAGTGGGGGGAGGGTCTCCAAACCGGGGGATCCCCTGCCCCCACCTGGGGATTGGCAACCCTATTCACACGGCTTCCTCTTTGGGCTTTTTGGTTTGCTCCCGACTGGGGACTGGCAACCCTACCACTTGCACAGTGAAGAACTTTGTGCCATGGGGGCAGCTGCCATCAAAACAATGTTTTAAAAAAATCTGCACTGCCAATCTAATCTCCAGTGACCAATCAGAAGCTCTGCTGAGCAAAAGCTCTGCCTGACCCTGCCCACTTTCTAAAACACTTGTTGGGCCTCTAGAAAGTTGTCCATAGGTGCCATTGTACTTGTGACCACCATGTTGGGGTCTCCTAGTCTAAAGTATAAAAGGTCAGGGGGTGGGGGACTACAGAAAAAAGCCACGTCTCTCCCCCAATTGTTTCAGATTTTTCCCCGTCTTTTCCATTTTTCTATGCCTATTGAAAACATATTGCAGAAGAAGCTATTCAGAGGTCAGACATGATGGTTCATTGCACGCTCGCACCCCTCCACCCAGCAGCAGCGGAATACATGATGCAAAATTAGATAAATCATGCACATGATGCAAAATTAGATAAATCATGCACCTTTAATTTGCATCTATCATACATGACACAATATTGGGGAAACTTTGGCTCAGATTTTTTTTAAATAAAGAAGAGAAGAAGAAGAAGAAGATGATGATGATGATGATCATCATCATCATATTAGATTTATATCCCCCCTATACTCTGAATCTTAGAGACTCAGAGCAGTCACAATCTCCTTTACCTCCCACCCACAACAGACACCCTGTGAGGTGGGTGGGGCCTAGAGAGCTCTCCCAGCAGCTGCCCTTTCAAGGACAACCTCTGCCAGAGCTATGGCTGACTCAAAGCCATCCCAGCAGCTGCAAGTGGAGGAAAGGGGAATCAAACCTGGTTCTCCAAGATAAGAGTCTGGACACTTAACCACTACACCAAACTGGCTCTCAGTTTGCATGGCTCTCAGGATGCATTAAGTTCTGATAATAAACCTTTGGCAGATATCTGCATGTATACAGACATTTGTTGACCTCTCCTCTGGCAGACACACCGAAAAACCATAGGAACTTGTTATCCATTACATCCCACGCGTTACGCACCAGTAATCACAGTCGGGAGCCTCTTAACAAAAATAAACATGCCAACGTTTTGCTAAAATAATTGTACTCGAAATCGATACATTCCCAATTGAGTCTCTCTCCTGGGCCTTTGTGATAGCCTTCGATTGACTTACCAATGTAATAAGTGGATCAGAAGATGCATTCTAATTGGCCATCTTATTTATAACTGTAACGGCGGCGTGTGGGTTTCCAATAATAGCAATAAAAGAGGTTTTGACTGCTGTAAATAAGATTTTCGGAGGTCTTCCTTCTACCCACCCCCCTCCAGGGGAGGAAGCGGGATAATCCGCTGTGAGTACAAATGGAAGAATACAGCAGCAATCGGTGCCAGTTTGGTGTAGCGGTATAGAGGTTAAGAGTGGCAGCAAACTCTAATCTGGAGAACTGGGTTCGATTTCTCAATCCTCATCCACATGCAGCCAGCTGGGTGACTTTGGGTCAGTCACAGTCCTCTCGGAGCTCTCTCATCCCCACCTACAGTGTTGTGGGGAGAGGAAGGGAAGGTGATGGTAAGCTGTTCCAAGACTTCCATTGGGTGGTGAAGGGCAGGGTATAAATCCAATCTCCTCCTCCTCCTTCCCTGATTTACCCCAATGTCTTATTTCCTCCCTTAACACGCTGTACATGGGAGAGGATGCACTGCAATGTGCAGATGGAATATGAGAAAATCTCTGTCTTAAAAGATCTGTCAGCCCTTCCAGTGGTCTAGTGGAGGCAGTCATTGTGATCTCCAAGAGCAGCATTGTGAAGTCATCTGTGATGTTAAGCGTGGGAGATGAAGCTTCTGGCAGGCACGGGACACATCCCCCTTGGACCACTTTCCCTTGGGCAGAGAACCTTCACTGCCACAGAGACCCTCCAGAGGGAAATGGAAACTGAACAATGCAAGGGAGAGATCTGAGAGCTGTACAATGGAAGGGGGAGATAGAGGGACTACAGGAGGAGGGATTGAGTGGCCCCCTTGAGTGGAGAGCCAGTTTTGTGTTGTGGTTAAGTGTGTGGACTCTTATATGAGAAAACCAGGTTTGATTCCCCACTCCTCCACTTGCACCTGCTGGAATGGCCTTGGGTCAGCCATAGCTCTTGCAGAGCTGTCCTTGAAAGGGCAGCTTCTGGGAGAACTCTCTCAGCCCCACCCACCTCACAGGGTGTCTGTTGTGGGGGAGGGAGATAAAGGAGATTGTGAGCCGCTCTGAGACTCTTGAGTGGAGGGCAGAATATACGGTAAATCCAATGTCGTCGTCTTCTTGTTCTGTGAGCTTCAGCAGAGTTGGGAGGCTGAAGGAAAGAGGCAATAATCATATGTCCCATCTCAACTACTCCTCCTACCAGGAAATGAGAAGCTACCCTATAGCACACTCTGTATAGTAAATTAAGTGGACAAGAACATAACTAGGAAATGCGTGTCCTTTTGTTTTACCCAGATTTGTGCAACAAATAGAGTATCATGGCAGAGAATGACAGGAGAAAACCCTTAGGTTCCATGACAACCTGCCTCCAAAGAAGCGATTTGGAGCTCCAAAGAAGTGAATACAAGGGAAGGACTAAATTAAGGAAAGGTTCAAACCACGGTCTATAAGCAACCACTAGTTCTACCACATTCCAAGGAATCCTCAGTCCAAAAGTTCCTGAGGAGACCGTGTAGTGTTCCTGTGGTATTCCAGTTCCAAAACTGGTTTTATACACAGCATAATACAGCGATGAGGTGGTACTTTATATTCCCTCATTTCACTTGAAGCTTTGACCAGCTTTCAGACAATCTGTCAGAGCACAGCAAGATTCCAACTTTTTGCACACAAGGTAAAGGTAGTCCCCCGTGCAAGCACCAGTCTTTTCCGACTCTGGGGTGATGTCGCATCACGACGTTTTCACGGCAGACTTTTTTATGGGGTGGTTTGCCATTGCCTTCCCCAGTCTTCTACATTTTCCCCCAGCAAGCTGGGTACTCATTTTACTACCTTGGAAGGCTGAGTCAACCTGGAGCCAGCTACCTAAACCCAGCTTCCGCCAGGATTGAACACAGGTCGTGAGCAGGGAGCTCAGACTGCAGTACTGCTTTACCGCTCTGCACCCAATCAAGTTACAATTTCAAAGGTCTTGTGGTTTGAACCTTTCCTTAATTTAGTCCTTCCCTTGTATTCACTATGGATGTTCTGTACAAAGAACAATGAGCAGAGGA
This sequence comes from Heteronotia binoei, assembly GCF_032191835.1. NCBI lineage: Eukaryota > Metazoa > Chordata > Lepidosauria > Squamata > Gekkonidae > Heteronotia > Heteronotia binoei. Next base: position 20,565,278 of record NC_083235.1, on the reverse strand, counting down.
ATAATGGGGTATCAAATTATGATGATATTGATGATGATATTGGAGTTATATCCCGCCCTCCACTCCGAAAAGTCTCAGAGCAGCTCACAATCTCCTCTTATCTTCCTCCCCCCACAACAGACATGCTGTGAGGTGGTTGGGCTGAGAGGGCTCTCACAGCAGCTGCCCTTTCATGGACAACCTCTGCCAGAGCTATGGCTGACCCAAGGCCATGCCAGCAGGTGCAAGTGGAGGAGTGGGGAATCAATCCCAGTTCTCCCAGATGAGAGTCTGCACACTTAACCACTACATCAAACTGGAAAAGAAATTTTGCTTAGGGTTTTTGATTGGCTGTAATTTTGTTTCATATTTTATATTATCTTTTGTGTTAATAATATTATCTTTTGTGTTACTAATATTTCAAATAATTATTTTTTAAAAAAAGAATACTGTCTTCTTGCTTCTTTGGAGGCAGGTTGTCACGTTACCTAGATTTGTAGCAAGAGCAATTAACAGGCAACCTTTATGATCTTTTATTGGTTTCCCACTCAATTGCTATCCAGACCAAATGGTCTTTCAAGTTGTTTATTACACTATTTTGCCATTGGGTCCTAACTTTGTGTCACTTTACATTCTTAACCACTGCCCACCAGCTATATCTAAGTTCTGCTCACAGTGTACCCCATCCCCTCGTCTGAAGAGTCTGCATGCATACAAAAGCTTCCATTCTGAATAAAACTTCATTGGTCTTAAAGGCGCTACTGGACTCCTCCTTTGCTCTGTGTAGGGCTGTCCCTAATGACAATCCAGAGATTCCAGCCACTGAAGAACGCAGCAGCAAACCTGCTTCTCGGAGTAAATCTGAGCTTGTTCAGCCATAATGCTGCTATATTGGCTGCCCTTTCTGTTTCTGGGTTCACCTCCAGCTGCTGCTGGCTGTTACTGTTAACACCCTTCATGAGCTGTGACCCACATCTGTGAAGGACCACCCCTTCGGGCCTGGGCTCGTGAGTCTCCTGAGATCGGTTCAGAAAATCACTGCTAGTTTCTCCCTCTCCTTGGGACGTTTGGCTGAGTTCAAAAGATGTTCTGGGTGGACAAAAAGTAATAAAAGAAGAAGACTGCAGGTTTATACCCCGCCCTTCTCTCTGAATCAGAGACTCAGAGCAGCTCACAATCTCCTTTGTCTTCACCCCCCACAACAGACACCCTGTGAGGTGGGTGGGGCTGAGAGGGCTCCCACAGCAGCTGCCCTTTCAAGGACAACCTCTGCCAGAGCTATGGCTGACCCAAGGCCATTCCAGCAGGTGCAAGTGGAGGAGTGGGGAATCAAACCCGGTTCTCCCAGATAAGAGTCCGCGCACTTAACCACTACACCAAACTGGCTCTCTACTTATTTCTACAGAGAGATTCAAATGTGGAATTTGTGGCCAGGGGATGCTGCAGTGGCCACAGGCATAGATGGCTTTAAAAGGGGATTCGGCATAATTGTGGAAGAGAGGTCTATCAGTGCTTACTAGCCATGGTGACTAAAGGGAACCTCCATGTTCAGAGGCACGAAACCTCTGAATCTTGGAGCCAGAAGGCAACATCAAGAGGGAGCCTCTGTCAGCCAAATTGCTGGGGTCTCCTCTTTTTGATGGAGGAATTAGCAAGAGGTAGACCATAGGTTGACCTATTTTGGAGCAGAATTCTCACACCAATATGAAGGTCCAGTATCAGAAAGAAAACTCTAGAATTCCACCCCTGTATGTATGTATGTATGTGTGCTTCTGAGCATGGTTGTGTGGGGGTATTTGTGAGTTTCCAGCATTCTGCAAGGGGTTGGACTAGATGACCCTTCCAACTCTACGATTCTATAAGTCTAGCCCACCACCTAGTTGAGTGATGCATAACACAAGAATCTGCTCCCCCAGACTCAAGAGTTGACCATTGCTGCTGTGGGTCTTCAGACCAGAGCTAAATCATGCTTGACCTGAAGTGAATCCTATAAGACAGGGGTGGCCAACGGTAACTCTCCAGATGGTTTTTGCCTACAATTCCCATCAGCCCCAGCCATTGGCCATGCTGGCTGGGGCTGATGGGAGTTGTAGGCAAAAAGCATCTGGAGAGCTACCGTTGGCCACCCCTGCTATAAGAAAAGCTGTAATAAATTGTAATCAATAATTGCAGTAAATTGGGAAAGGGCTGTGGCTCAATGGTAGAGCATCTGCTCCGCATGCAGAAAGTCCCAGCTTCAAACCTTGGCATCTTCAGCTGATAACAAAACAGAATTAGGTAGTAAGTGACGTGAAAAACTTCTGCCCGAGATCCCAGAGAGCTGCTGTCAGTCTGAGTAGCTAATATTCACCTTGATGGACAAATGTTCTGATTCAATAGAAGGCAGCTTTATGAGGACCCATCATTAATAACAACAACAAAAAACCAAACAACAATCATATAGCATTGTGTGTAGTGTAGCCAGGAGATCCTAAGATTGTCTGACAACCAGAAGTTCTAGCTCTATTAGTATTTTGCACCACAAGGTGGCAGGCTAGACTTATGGAATCATAGAATCATAGAGTTGGAAGGGTCATCTATTCCAACTTCTGTCACAATGCAGGAAACTCACAAATACCCCCCACACCCAGTGACACCTGCTCCATGCTCAGAAGATGGCAACCCCCCCCCCCAAAAAAACAAACAAACAAACAAACCACACACACACTCCTTCCGGATCACTGACAAAACTGGCCTGGAGAAAAAATGCTGCCTGACTCCAAAGCGGTGAACAGCATTTCCCCTCACCATCTTCATTGCCCTCCTCTGGACATGTTCCAGCTTGTCTATATCTTCTTAAATTGCAGTGGCCAAAACTGAACCTGAAGCATCATGTCCAGATCAGGCAAAATGATGGTATCGCTTAACTCTGCTCTGGTTAGATCTCACCTAGAGTATTGTATTTAGGTTTTCCTACCTAAATGCAGAACTTTTGCTTGTTTTTAAGGCAACTGTTTCAGAGGTGGCTTGCCTCTGTGTCATGTCTCTGGTATTCCTTGAAGGTCACCCATCCAAATACTGGCCAGGGCCGACGCTGCTTTAGCTTCCGAGTTCTGATGAGATTGGGCTAGCCTGTCAAGGTGACCCATCATTCGTATAGCACTTTCAGAGTTCAAAGTGCTTAGCATACAATATCACTGTAATCCGGACAACAACCTTGTAAGGTAGGGCCAGTGACACTAACCTGCAATGGCAGATGGAGAGAAAGGCTGAGAGAAAGTTAGTAAGCTTTTCTTTGGCTACTGACTGGCTTTATTGCAACAGTGATATTTTGGGATCTCTGAGATCATAGCTAATTCTACTCATGAAAGAGTTAAAGCAAACTTTGAGTCCAGTGGCACCTTTAAGGCCAATGAACTTTAATTCTGGGTAGAAACTTGAGGGTGCATGCCCAGTGTGCATACACAAAAGCTCATGCCCCAAATTAAACAATGTTGGTCTTAAGAAGACCACAGATTTGTACCCCTCTTTCTCTCTGAATCAGAAAGAGCGGTTTACAATCTCCTTTATCTTCTTCCCCCACAACAGAGGTAGGTGGGGCTGAGAGAGCTCTCCCAGAAGCTGCCCTTTCAAGGACAACTCTTACAAAAGCTATGGCTAACCCAAGGCCATTCCAGCAGCTGCAAGTGGAGGAGTGGGGAATCACTTAACCATTACACCAAACTGGCTCTCTCTTAAAAGTGCCATCAGCTTTGTTCTGTTGCTTCAGCCCAACACGGCTACCCACCTGAATCTGAAAAGAGATAAGAAATGGATCCCACACTATAGGTTGGAATAAAGGGTGGCTCCTGGGTCTAGTAAAGTTGGGCTACAGGTTTGTACCACTTCACATTGGAGAAAGGACTACAAGTATTTACCTTCTGGGGAACAGGATGTATTTTTTACCCATGACAACTTCCAGAGGAGCAACCACTAGATGTCACTGCTGTCCTTTTATCAGAATCAGAGATCTTTCGCCAGCTGTGTTGCCGGGCTGATCGACAGCCCTTTCTTAATTTTGTCATTCCCAATTATAGCTGAGGAATCCCTCTTTCAATTCTTGGTGTCATTACTAGCTCTTGCCAATTAAATGTTATAGAACCAGGGACTTTCAAGTAACTAGCTCACAGAAAGTGTGTGTGTGTGTGTATGTGTGTGTGTGACTAGCTTGCTTATGCATGCATAAAAAAAATAAGAGAGCATAAGAGAAAACATGTTAGATCAGGCCAGTGGCCCATCCAGTCCTACCCTCTGTGTCACAGTGACCAAAACCCAAGCGCCATCAGGAGGTCCACCAGCAGGGCCAGAACTCCAGAAGCCCTCCCCACTGTGGCCCTCCCAAGCACCAAGAATACAGAGCATCACTGCCCCAGACATACCTATGCTAATCATACATATCCTGCAAGACAACAGAATGTGCCAGTCCAAAGGTCATCTGGCAGGCTTCCGTGGCCGAGTATGGGATTCAAACCCAGAAAACCCAGAGCCTAGTCCAATGCTCTAACCACTACACCACGACAGCTCACAGGTGGCATGCACACTCAAGCTTCTACCCAGAATTAAACTTTGTTGGCCTTAGCAATGGGCTACATTGCCGGAGAAGGTCGCTGAACACATTATCTGTGAAGGTTTTCCCAAGAAAACTGGGATGGAATCTCCCAGGGGCCAAACTGAAAACGATTGCATCTTCACAACCACCATGAGGGCGCTGCTGCTATTTTAAACTTAACAATGCTGTGAACCACAGAGGGCTAAGGGGCTACTGTCCCCCTCCTTGCCCTATCCGGTGCCAAAATGAATGCAGGGTGGGGGAGAGGAATCAAGCCCTTGTGGCATCCCTAAATGAGTTTAAATTGAGGCAGTGGCAGCTTTGTGGCAGCCAGAAGGACATCATCACATCTCATTTGGCCCTGCGTAAGGTTGAAGGGTTCAGATCACAACTCTCCTGGTCGCCTGTGGTGAATGAACATTCCCTGCAGGTGAGCAGGCAAGAAAACTTAGCCTCGTCTCTTAGCCTCGTCTACCCACACGTGAAGAATAGATTCAGGTGAGTAGCCATGTTGGTCTTGGATGGGAGACCTCCGAACAGAGGTGGCATTCTAGCCAATCCTCCAAGAGCCTTGTAAGCTCTTGGAAGATTGGCTACATCAGAGGGGTGTGGCCTAATATGCAGTGGAGCTCCTGCTAGAATTCTACCCCTGCCTCCAAAGGAATACCAGGGCCAGGACACAGAGGCAGGCATATCAAGTCACCTCTCTGAAAAACATCTAGGCTCCAGTGAGGGTCATTGGAGGTCACCATGCAATGCATGCACAGACAGAACACAAATTACAATCAATCAATAAGGATTCACTGTTTCAGGTGTTGTGACATCTTCCTGTCCCTTAGGTGCTCCCTGATTGGATGGGATTCCTCATGGAAGGAAGAAGGAGTGGCTCACAGGAAATGGTGGATTCAAAGAAGACAAGCAGGGAGAAAGAATAGCTCTCTCCCATTTTGGAAGAGGGGAGTTAAAGTTGTTGCAATTTAATCCCATTGTTTCCTTTTGGTCATTGGTTAGGGTTCATTGGATTGGCCACTTTAGCCCCTCCCAGTTTACTCCCTTTTCAGTCCAAAAAGTACAATGGCAACGTATTCCCCCCCATGCACACCTTGCCCTGTGATAGCAATAAGTCAGCAATGAAGCACATACCTTGCACAGCAAGGGCCCATTTGCAGCCTACAACGTCTCCAGAAACTTAAATGGGTTGACACTTTATTTGGTTATATGTTGAGGGCCAATGAGGACACCTAAGGCAGAGGGCAAGTGAGAGTAATAATAAGAAAACCATAGATTTATACCTTGCCTTTCTCTCTGAATCAGAGTCTCAGAGTGGCTTACAATCTCCTTTATCTTCCTCCCCCACAACAGCTGTGAGGTAGGTGGGACTGAGGGAGCTCTCCCAGAAGCTGCCATTTTGAAGACAACTCTTGCGAGAGCTATGGCTGACCCAAGGCCGTTCCAGTAGCTGCAAGTGGAGGAGTGCAAAGTGGAGGAATGGGGAATCAAATGTGGTTCTCCCAGATAAGAGTCCACCCACTTAACCACAACACCAAACCAGCACTATTGCAGTGTAATAGAAGGGCAAGTGAAGGCAGCTGAAACAAATAAATGGATACATGCAAAAAAAGGATGTCAGGTTGAAGAAGGAGCAGCAGAGGATATAGCTCAGGGGTGGCCAGACTGTGGCTCTTTCACACATATTGTGTGGCTCTCGAAGCCCCCACTGTCACATCGACTGACTTGAAGAAGGCATTTCTCTCTTTAAATCACTAGGAGAATTACATTTAAAATTTAAGCTGCTTTCTTTCTACCTCTCTCTCCCCATCTATTTGCATTCCTTTCTTCCTGTCTTGTGGCTCCCAAACATCTGACGTTTATTCTATGTGGCTCTTCTATTAAGCAAGTTTGGTCATCCCTGATGTACCCTAAAGACCAGATGTCTAAGATTTGCCCTATAAACTAGACAACATGTTGCCTGTCATAGCTGAGGTGTGTGCTAACATACTCACTGCCAGGGCTTTTTTTGTAGAAAAAGCCCAGCCGGAACTCATTTGCATATTAGGCCACACCCCCTGATATCACCATGGTTTCATACAGGGCTTTTCTGTAGAAACCCCCCAGAAAGAACTCATTTGCATGTTAGGCCACACCCCCTGACATCAAGCCAGCCGGAACTCCGTTCCTGTGTGTTCCGGCTCAAAAAAATCCCTGCTCTCTGCACCTTCTCCCGCAGGACAGTTATTTGGGTGGGTGGGGGAGCAGGAGGAAGAAGGAGAGGCGCCCTCCAGGGAAAAGCTTTGGCAATTGTATGACGTGGCATGGCCTTTATGCTTCCTCATCCACCTGCTTTGGGCTCATTCTTATGTTACCAGTGTAGTAGGGGCAGGGCTTTTTTTGTAGCAGGAACTCCTTTGCATGTTAGGCCATACACCCCTGACATAGCCAATCCTCCAAGAGCTTACAGGGCTCTTCTTCCAGGTCCTACTGTAAGCTCTTGGAGGATTGGCTACACCGGGGTGGTGGGGGTGGCCTAATATGCAACAGAGTTCCTGCTACGAAAAAAGCCCTGAGTAGGGGTTGCAACTTCCCTGTGAATGGTTTCCAGCGACGTCTTGTTAACCTATGTTGTTTCCAGGCTAAGCCTGCGCTTGTGAGAGGGATCTTTTTTGAATCTTAACTCTGGGAAAGATACTTCCAGGAAAAGAAAGAACTCGAACACCAGGTTCATAAATTTTATGAGATTTTATTAGTACCAAAAACTCGAACAAGGATTCTCCCTTTCAATCATAGCCAGGATTTTCAGACCGTACCCCAGCACAGAAAAAATACATCGAGAGCACGTCGCTGAGCTTAACCTAAAATATCCTTGCCTGTATCAAAGCCTTCTTTTTTTACTCCAAGCAGCATAAAACATAAGCAGCACGGAGCATGGAAAGCAACGTAAGAACATGGCAAGTGGCGCATATCAATCTCAGCAGTCCTTCAGGGAAAAGGGTAGTAGAACACAGAGCTTTTTTTCTTCCCCTGGAAAAAGAGGTTCTGGAACTCTCAAGAGGAGAATGAAGGAGAAACACGCAGGTGCTCCTGGTGAACTTTTAAACATTTTGGAAGAATTTTGTTCCATGAAGAGGTTCCGGAGCTCCATTCTGTCAAGTTCCGCTCGGGAGAAAAAAAGAAGAAGCCCTGATCTGTTGCATCATCCAGCAAACTGGATGGCTAGCCAGGGATCGTTTTGTAGAAAAATAGGTGGCAGAGCTCATTTGCATAACTCATTAGCATATGCCACACACACACACCCCGCCAAAAGCAACCCGATGCAAGAAAGGAGAGCCCTAGGCAAGCGAGGCCTGCTTGGGCTGGCTAGAGATCCAGCCAGCCCAAGCAGGCCTTGCTCACCTGGCACTCTCCCAGTCAAAAGGCCAGCAAGCCACCCGCTGCCCAAAATCACAAAAGAAGTGGGGAAAGGGTGGCACGGGCTTCTCCAGGGGGTAATGAGGGCTGCTGGGGGCATGGCAAAGCCCCTGGTGGCTGGCTGACTGGCTGCCTGCTCTCCTAATCCAGGGGTTGTTATGCAGCTCCACCTGCTATTCAATGGACAAGGTAGGTGGGGAGGAAGAGGGGGACCCCTCAGAAAGGTTCAAGAGCTGCACTCCTGTGAGCGCCTGCTGAATCAGAGGCCTGTGGCTAGCTGATCAGCTCTCACTGTGCTACAAGCCAGCATTTATAGGGTTCCAGGATCAATGAAGCAAACAATGAGTATTATTAGGTCACCCCCTGCATCATCCCCCAAACTGGAAGCAAAGCTGACCAGCCCTCCTGTGATACAAGCCAACATTTTAGGGCCAGGCAGTTCAGTGATGCAAACAATGGGGTTTATTAGATTACCCATTGCATCATCTAGCGAACTCACTGTGCTTCAAGACAGCATTGTAGGGCCACCAGGACCAATGAAGCAAACAGTGAGTATTATTCGGTCGCCCACTGCATCATCCCCAGGGGTGGGATTCTAGCAGGAGCTCCTTTGCATATTAGGCCACACACCCCTGATGTAGCCAAAAAAGAGCCTTGTAAGCTTTGGAGTGGAGGGCAGGATATAAATCCAATATCATCATCATCTTCTTCTTCTTCTCTTCACATTCAATGATACACCTTATTTTACTCCACCATGTTTGCTGACATTCTGAAGCAATACAGTGGTATGAAATTCTAGCTAGGATAAAGCAGTAATGCGAAACAGGAAGTTCAGACCGGTTATGCCTGTAAACTGATGGAAAATGAAATTGAGTTGCCTGTACATACAGAGAGCTAATCCAGAATTATTGTGAATGGAATATGAACTTTTGATATGAGTAAAGAAATTGAATTTTCCATAATTATTGAAGAGAGCATCTTTATTGGGCATTTGTGAAACACTGTACATTGGAGAAGATCATCATCATCATCATCATCATCAATTTTTTACATGGAGTCAACACTTTTTTGTAAACCTCCTGTTCGTGCAACTTTTTTCTGCTTTATAAATCCCCAGGTGGGGAGAGGGGATCCCCCGGTTTGGAGGCCCTCCCGCTGCTTCAGGGTCATCAGAAAGCGGGAGGGGGGGAGGGAAATGTCTGCTGGGCACTCCATTATTCCCTATGGAGACCAATTCCCCACAGGCTATAATGGAGAATTGATCTGTGGGTATTTGGGGCCCCCAGGGGGGCTTTTTTTTTTTAGGCAGAGGCACCAAATCTTCAGCATAGCATCCAGTGCCTCTCCTGAAAACACTCTATGGATTTTGCTCTCTTTGGCCCAGTTCCTAATGCTTAGGTAAGTTAGCTAATGCTAACCATTAACCTCTTCTTGCTTCCTGGAGAGCCTGTCAGAATTTCTGTAAAGAAAATTAAATTGTAATTAAGCAATTATGATGGCTATGTGAGGTTCCTTTTCTCTCTGCATTTCTCTGTCCATCTTCCTTAAGCTGGCTGTCAAACTCTTTAAGGCGGGTTAGAAATATATGTATATAAGACTGTCATTCACATTATCTCCAGCCTCACCCCGTCCCACCCCCATACCTGTTAGGGACTTTTGATGGCGATTCCTGTTGTTTGCATAGCTCAGAGTGGTCCATTTGCAAGAACTTTAGGCTTAGAACATCGCAGTTGCCTTGATCTCGAATCCTAGCCAAAATCTATATTGGCTTTGGCTGGATGGAACAGTAGAAAATGTCATTTCGTTCCTCTTTTTGAAAATGGCTCTTTGTAAAGGAAAAATGGCTTTTGGCTTTTCTCGTTGGTTTCTGGCCTTCCTTAGCCTAACAATCTGAATGACTGCAATCACACAGGAAAGCTGCTACATGGCGTTTCCTCCCTGAAAAAAATCTAATAGCAGTTTGGGAAATGATTTGAACTGGGGCATGTCATGGCGGGATTGGCTATTAATCCTTTACCATTTGCCTTTGTCCTGTTGGAAATTGCTCCTCTTCAAGCTGCAATTTGGGATGGGGACAATTTATTTAGTACTTTTTTCATTTACCTTGCAGGGCAAGTTGGGCTTTGGACCAGGAAAGTAGTATGAGAGAAAGCAGGGCTTTTTTTGCAGCAGGAACTCCTTTGCACATTAAGCCACACCCCCATGATGTGGTCAATCTTCCTGGAGCTTACAGTAGGCCCTGTAATAAAAGCCTTGTAGGAGGACTGGCTACATCAGAGGGGTGTGGCCTAATATGCAAAGGAGTTCCTGCTACCAAAAAAAGCTCTGGAAAGGGTTAACCTTTCCCATGTTCTTCCCCTGTTCTAACTTGCTCCTTTCCCCTGTGGCTGCTATCGACTGCTTTCGTTTTCAGTGGAGTTCCTGAGCTACGATCTCTGATGGCACTGTACATATTGTTGGCGCTGAGATGAACAAATAGTGCCCATTTCCTTTTTTGTGGGGTTCATTTTCATCATTTCCCCCTGGTTTCGGCTCTCTGATTTTCTCAGTTGATTCTGTGAATCATGTTCATGTTGTGGATATGCACGGTTGTGTTTTCATATGGCATTTAGCTGGTATATGTACTACAATGTGGCCCTGAGATGGATAGCAAGGTCCAGGGTCGTTACGCAGAGGCAGGCAATGGCAAACCTCCTCTGAACATCTCTCGGCTTGAAAACCCTGTGGGGTCGCCATAAATTGGCTTTAACCTGGCAAGAAGGAAGGAAGGACGGACAATGTATGCTGTTTGGGGTTGTGGCATCTGCTTGGCATGCAGAAGGTCCCAGGTACAATCCCCAGTATCTCCAGTTAAAGGATCTCACAGTAGGTGATGTGAAGAACCTCTGCCTGAGACCCTGAAGACCTGCTGCCAGTCTAAGTAAAGGTAGTCCCCTGTGCAAGCACCAGTCATTTCTGACTCTGGGGTGATGTTGCATCATGAAATTTTCACGATAGACAGGGTGTTTTGCCATTGCCTTCCCCAGTCATCTACACTTTCCCCCCACAAGCTGGGGACTCATTTTACTGACCTCAGAAGGATGGAAGGTTAAGACAACCTTGAGCTGGCTACCTGAACCCAGCTTCTGCCGGGATCGAACTCAGGTTGTGAGCAGAGCTTGGAATGCAGGACTGTGGCTTACCGCTCTGCGCCATGGAGCGTCTGCCAGTCTGAGTAGACAATACTAACTCTGATGGACCAAAGGTCTAATTCAGTAAAAGGCAAGTTTCGTATGTTCCATGAGTGATGTATACTGTAACAGGCCTAAAAGGCCAGCCTAGCTCAATATCAGAGCTTGGGAATTAAGCAGGAATGGGACTTGGATGGAAGCCCCCCAAAGGAAGACTGGGAATGCTGTGCAGAGGAAGGCAATGGCAAATCATCTCTGCTTATATCTTGCCATGATTTCGTTTAGACTTAACTTTTAATGTATTCTACTGGTAAATTGACACACAAACAATGTTGGAAAATGCATTGATGGATTGAGCGATTGCCTGCTGTTTTCACTGAGATCACTGTGTTTTCCAGCTGAAAAGCCACTGGCAGTGGGACTTGAATCAGGGCTGTAATGCCAGTTTGGTGTAGTGGTTAAGAGCACGGACTTTAATCCGGGAGAACTGGGTTTTGTTCCCCACCCCTATACATGCAGCTGCTGGTGTAACCCTAGGCAAGCCACAGCTCTTTCAGAGCTGTTCTTTCAAGAGGAGTTCTCAAAGAGCTCTCAGCCCCACCTATCTCACAGAGTGTCAGTTGTGGGGAGAGAAAAGGAAGGAGATGATAAATTGCTTTGAGACTCTGAGTGGAGGGCAAGATATAAATCCAATCTCCTCCTCCTTCCTGATCCTTTGAACTGAAGATGCCAGGGATTGAACCTCAGACCTTCTGCATGCCAAGCAGATGCTCTGCCACTGAGCCACGGCCCCTCCTTGGATGCTTTTCCACTGAGTGATCAGCCCAGTTTAGAGGTTTCAGAGGTCTGCTCCTGTGAGCTCCTGCCCAAAATGAGGCCTGATCAGACTGCAATAGTTTAGAAAGCAGCAGATCTAGGATCTTTTCCTTCATAAGGAAGCTAACTGACCCACAACTAGAAAGAATACATGTATCAAGGCCTCAGATTCAGCGGGAGCTCACAGGAGCACAGCTCCTGAACCTTTCTGAGGGTTCCACCTCCTTCCCACCTTGTCCATTGAACAGTAGGTGCAGCTGCATAACAATCCCTGGATGAGGTCCATCACCTATTTTTCTACAAAACGACCCCTGCATGTATCCAGTGTTCCCTCTAAGCTGCAGAGTCTTATGAGCAAAAATTCTACATTGTGAGCTGCTGGCATTAAAGTTGTGAACTACTGCATTAATTAGTATGCTCTGGGGTCATCCTTCCTGAGCAAAGACAAAAATGTGTGAGCTGGAAGCTAAAAATCTGTGAGCTAGCTCACACTAACTCAGCGTAGAAGGAACACTGCATGTATCTTCACCTACCTCCTAGATATATTTATCCACTTCCTGTCTCATGTCTTGCTTCCTTCTGAGCATATGAAAGCACCCTGTTTAACATCAAGGGTTATTCAGCAGCAATAAAAACCGATTGTAGCTCATTTGCATGTTGTTGCTAATTTCCTTGATTTGCATATTACTTTCATAAATTCAGGAGATGCCAAGCTACCCTTGGCGGACAGCCTGCATCTCTTCTGCAATAGTTTCTCCCCCAGATAAAATTGTATTGGGAAGGGAAAACAAAACCCCTCTTCAAGACACTGCTTACGCCCCTGAGCTAGTGGTTAGAGCGTCAGACTGGGATCCCAAAGACCCCAGTTCAAATCCCCACTCTGCCATGGAAGCTTGTTGGGTGACTCTGGGCCAGCCACACCGCTTCAGCCTAACTTACCTCACAGGGTTGTTGTTAGGATAAAAATGGAGGAGAGGAGCAGGATGTAAGCCACTTTGGGGTCTCCATTGGGGAGAAAGGGGGAGGGGTAGCAACAAAATAAATATAAGATTATAGCATCATGGAGCCATTGGCTGAATTCAGATGGCCAGATTGGGCCAATACAGGAACAATCCCTGTCTGGATTTAAATGGCACATTCAAACGTGCACATCTGGATCCCGCCTTGCTCTTGCCCTTACCTCATCCTCTGCTGTTGCTCTGCCACTTCAAAAAGCTACCAGGTAGTAAGTAGTACAGAGTGCAGAATAGATGCTTTCGAGCTGTGGTGCTGGAGAAGACTCTTGAGAGTCCCTTGGACTGCAAGAAGATCCAATCAGTCAGTCCTAAGGAAATCAACCCTGACTGTTCCCTGGAAGGTCAGATGCTGAAGCTCAAATACTCTGGCCACCCAATGAGAAGGGAGCATTCACTGGAGAAGACCCTGATGCTGGGAAAGACAGAAGGGGACGGCAAAAGATGAGATGGCTAGACAGTGTTACTAATGCAACTAACATGAATTTGAATGGACTTTGGAGGATGATGGAAGACAGGAGGGCCTGGCATGACTTGGTCCATGGGGTTGCAAAGAGTCAGACTCAGCTGTTCGACTAGACAAAGGAAGTGGTAGCAAATCACTGATTCCCGGCCCCCCAGGGAGCGCCAAAGAAGCCTCACTCGTGCTTGAGCAGTGTGGCTGCTCCTCCATGGTGTGCACAGCCCATCCCTGTTCCAGCAAGGGGGTGTGTGCAGTCTGACCACCCCCAGGGTGCTTTCCACTAAACCAGCTTTCTTCTGAGATGGGACGCTGCCACCCCAAGCTGCCCATCTGTACCCAGCCATTGACTTAAATAGTGAATGTTGGGTGTGTACTGATGCAATAGGTCCTTATTTGAATGAATCAGTTTTTGGAGGTATATTTTAAGGCTGAGCTGTGTACTGAAAATAGGCTAAGGGTGAAGATGAAGAAGAAGATGATGATATTGGATTTATATCCCGCCCTATACTCAATCTCTGAGTCTCAGAGTGGTCACAATCTCCTTTACCTTCCTCCCCATACACACACACAACAGACACCCTGTGGGGTAGGTGGGGCTGAAAGAGCTCTTACAGCAGCTGCCCTTTCAAGGACAACTCCTACGAGAGCTGTGGCTGACCCAAGGCCATTCTAGCAGCTGCAAGAGGAGGAGTGGGGAATCAAACCCAGTTCTCCCAGATAAGAGTTTGAGCACTTAACCACTACACCAAACTGGCTCTCATGAACTGAGGTGAGCAAGGTTCAAATCTCAACTTGCCATCATTTTGTTTCAGAAGTTTTCCTAACATTCAGAGAGCGAGGCCATATTTACTATAACTTGATGCAATGTTGATCTTTGATTTCCCACAATGGACCCCCTCGGGTAAAGCCTCTCACTCATCCTCAGTCTTCCATCTGTGCAATGGGAACAAAAAAAAAAAAAAATCCTACCTCCTTGACTTCATTTGCAGATAGGCAAGAGGAAGTTATTAAAGTCATGAATCTAAATCAGCTTTAATTAAATGCCCAGCGTGGGCAATACTTCTGGCTTCGGCAGGCGATACAAATGCACACTTTTAAATAGGATTTTTAAAGCGTCCAGTGGTTTTAGGCATTTGTGAAACCAGGTTTTCTGCCACTGGGTCTCATACATGGAGGGCAGATGCCTGATCTCTGCCGCTTAGAATTCACGCTGCCACAGGGTGACCCAGATTTGCTTACCCAGAAGTAATTCTGCATAGGATCTGGCAACCTGTGAACGTAGGATGACAGCTGAGGTTTAATCTTATGTCTGCTTATTAAGAGGCAAGTCCCACTTCTGTGCATCGTATACATAGCTGGATCCCAGGCATTGTCTACTTCAGGCATAATCCCCTGAAAGTGTGCAATCGGATTTACTCTCTGGCCAAATTCGGTGAGTCTTGCTCCCAAATAAGTTAGTGCAGCACTGAAGAAGTGAGCTGCAGCCATGACTTACAAAAGTTCCTAGCCTGCCACAATTTTTGTTATAAGAAGATGATGATGATATTGGATTTATATCCCAGCCTATACTCTGAATCTCAGGCTGTGATCACACACTAAATAATGCACTTTCAATCCACTTCCAATGCACTTTCCAGCTGGATTTTGCCAGTTCACACAGTAAGATCCACTTGGAAAGTGCATTGAAAGTGGATTGTTATTTAGTGTTATTAGCATATTAGCATTATTTAGTGTGTGTGACTGCAGTCTCAGAGCGGTCACAATCTCCTCTACCTCCTCCCCCCCACACACACACACAACAGACACCCTGTGAGGTAGGTGGGACTGAGAGACCTTTTTACAGCAGCTGCTCTTTCAAGGACGAGCAATTCGAGAGCTATGGCTGACCCAAGGCCATTCCAGCAGGTGCAAGTAGAGGAGTGGGGAATCAAGCACGGTTATCCTAGATAGGAGTCCATGCACTTAACCACTAGAGCAATTTCACCCTTCCACCAAGGAGTTCATTGCAGTGTACCCAGAATCATAGAGTTGGAAGGGACCTCCAGGGTCATCTAGTCCAATCCCCTGCACAATACAGTAAAGTCACAAACTCTTCCCCCTAAATTCACAGGATCTTCATTGCTGTCAGATGACCATCTAGCCTCTGTTCAAAAACCTCCAAAGAAGGAGAGCCCACCACCTCCCGAGGAAGCCTGTTCCACTGAGGAACCACTCTGTCAGGAAGTTCTTCCTAATGTTGAGCCGGAAACTCTTTTGATTTAATTTCAACCCATTGGTTTTGGTCCTTACCTGATTCTCCCCTCAGTTTTATCCTCACAACATCCACGCGTGGTAGGTTGGGTTGCAAGAAAACCACTGGCCTAGTGTCACCCCACATGTCATGGCAGAGTTCACCCAGAGTTCAAGCCTGGATTTCCCAGATGGCTCTCCGAGGTGCTAACTGCTACATCACAATGGAATCCAATGGGATTTTTATACTGAAGATTGCATCACATGGCAAATCCCCTAATGCATTCCATTTGCTTAGGGGAAGTCAGTTGAACAGCCTGGGTAAGGAACACATAGGATTGGGTTGGATACCTTATCTGTGGGGTGGATGCCATGCTGGGAATTATTAGGAAGGGAATTGAAAACAAATCAGCCAGTATCATAATGCCCCTGTATAAATCGATGGTGCGGTCTCATTTGGAGTACTGTGTGCAGTTCTGGTCGCCGCACCTCAAAAAGGATATTATAGCATTGGAGAAAGTCCAGAAAAGGGCAACTAGAATGATTAAAGGGCTGGAGCACTTTTCCTATGAAGAAAGGTTGAAACGCTTGGGACTCTTTAGCTTGGAGAAACGTCGACTGTGGGGTGACATGATAGAGGTTTACAAGATAATGCATGGGATGGAGAAAGTAGAGAAATTTCTCCCTTTCTCACAATACAAGAACTCGTGGGCATTTGATGAAATTGCTGAGCAGACAGGTTAAAACGGATAAAAGGAAGTACTTCTTCACCCAAAGGGTGATTAACATGTGGAATTCACTGCCACAGGAGGTGGTGGCAGCCACAAGCATGGCCACCTTCAAGAGGGGTTTAGATAAAAATATGGAACACAGGTCCATCAGTGGCTATTAGCCACAGTGTGTGTGTATATATAAAATTTTTTGCCACTATGTAACACAGAGTGTTGGACTGGATGGGCCGTTGGCCTGATTCAACATGGCTTCTCTTATGTTCTTATGCGCTGGTGTCAAAACAGGGGAACTAGCTGGGGGGGAGGGCCTTGGAAGAAAGGTCAATCAGTGGCTGTTTGCCATGGTGACCAAAGGGAACCTCCGCATTCAGAGGCAGTCAACATCAGGGGAAGGCTTTGGTCTCTCTGCCCTGATGTCGGACCTCCAGAAGAACTACGTGGGCCAGACGGACCACTGGTCTGATCCAGCAGGGCTCTTATCTGGGAGAACCTGGTTTATTGATTTATTTTGCAGGTTTATCGGCTGCCCTTTCCCATAGTGGGCTCAGGGTGGCTTCCAACATAATACAACAATCAAAACAGTTTAAATAGTTAAAACAATTTAAATTTAAAGCAATTAAGCTACCGCTCACATTAAGGCAGCATGGATGGTGAGGACAGATCAGTGCAGTCAGCGCAGGGGGCCCAGTTTAGATGGTAAGGACGTCCATCTGCCTCAGCCATAGGCCTGGCTGAACAGCTCCGTCTTACAGGCCCTCCGGAATGATAACAAATCCGGGAGGATCCGAACCTCCGTAGGGAGCTGATTCCACCAGGTCGGGGCTGAAAAAGCACTGGTCCTGGTTGAGGCAAGCCGATTTGATTCCCCACTCCTCCACTTGCAGCTGCTGGAATGGCCTTGGGTCAGCCATAGCCCTTGCAGAGTTGTCCTCGAAAGAGCAGCTTCTGTCAGAGCTCTCTCGGCCCCACCCACATCACAGGATGGCTGTTGTGGGAAAGGAAGATGAATGAGATTGTAAGCAATGTTCCCTCTAAGTTGCAGTCTTGTGAGCCAAAATTCTACTTTGTGAGCTACTGGCATTAAAGTTGTGAGCTACTGCATAAATTATTGTGCTCTGGGGCCATTTTTCCTGAGCTAAGACAAAAATGTGTGAGCTGGAGGCTAAAAATGTGTGAGCTAGCTCACACTGACTCAGTTTAGAGGAAACCTGTAAACCACTCTGAGACTCTGAGATTTGGAGTGTATGGTGGGATATGAATCCAGTTTCTTCTTCTTCTTCTTCTTCTTCTTCTAGGATGGGAACCTGTGTGAGCGTGTGGTACAAATTATATTGGCAATTGATTTTTACTCTGCATGGGGACAGTTAGGGTTCAATACATGGTGGATATAGCTATGTGTATGTTGTGGTGAGGGGGCAGAGATGAGGATAATCTAATGATCAGGCCACTGAGGGTTAACCTCTCAATGCACTCTACCCAAAAAAATTCCAAAGGTTGGGGTGAGGGGGGGTGCTTACAGAGACACCCCTCCCTACAAAAAAACCCCAGTGCGCTGGCAAAACAGCACTAACCAGGGCTTGTTTTTTGTAGCAGGAACTCCTTTGCATATTAGGCCACACACCCCTGATGTAGCCAATCCTCCAAGAGCTTACAATAGGCCCTGTACGAAGTGCCCTGTAAGCTCTTGGAGGATTGGTTACACCAGATGGGGTGTGGTCTAATATGCAAATGAGCTCCTGCTACACAAAAAAAAGCCCTGAAAACTATTCTGCATCCTATGCAACAGAGTTTGGGGAGTGAAGTTAGTGGACTTCTTCCATGGGGGGGCGCAGTCTTAGGGGCTCGCCCGGCCAGTCCCGATCCTACCCCTCTTTACACGCGAGGAGGCAGCCCTGTGAGGTTCGAAGGGGAGGGCTGGCCGGGCTAGTAGCTGGGCTCGGAAGTTTCCCCTCCCTGCCTCCCTCCGTGGCTGCCTGCCTCCCTCCCTTCCTCGGCGGCCTGTGGCCAGCGGCGGCGTGACGTCAGGGCGGCGGCGAGCGGCCGGGGCGCTTATAAGGAGGGGCGCGACGGGCACCGCTTCCTCGGCTTTGCAGCCTGGCCGAGAGGCGGGGGGCCGGGCTGGGCTGGGCTGGGCTGGGCTGGGCGCCTCCCCGACGGGGCCGATGAGCCGGGAGGAGGAGGAGGGCTTCGCCGGAGGGCCAGGGGCATGAGGCGGGGGCGACATGACCGTGCCGCTGCTGAAGATCGGCGCCGTGCTGAGCACCATGGCTATGGTCACCAACTGGATGTCCCAGACGCTGCCCTCCCTCGTGGGGCTCAACGGCACCGCCATCTCCCAGGCCGGCACCTCCGAGAGCAGCGTGAGTCCCTTCCAGCAGCGCCGTCGGGGAGAGATGGGCGGGCGGGGGGGAGAGAAAGTAGTCCCAATTTGGGGAGGGGGGTCTTTAATTCTTGAGGAGGGAATCGGGGGACGCTAATTCTTGTGGGGGGAGAGGGGGTATCTAATCCTGGGGGGGGGGGGAGAAGGGAGTCTCTAGTTCTTGGGGGAATTGGGGGTCCCTAATTCTTGGAGGGAGAAGGGGGTCCCTAATTCTTGGAGGAGAGGGGGGTCTCTAATCCTCGGGGGCGAGCGGGGGTCCCTGATTCAGCGCCCTCTCTGTGTAGGGAGGTTCTCATCTCGGGGTCCTCTCCTTTGCCCTGTTTAGATGGAGCTTTCGAGAGACTTTCGACGGGGTTGCAGAGCGCAGCGGTGGCGTTCCTCGGTTTTCTGGGCTTGGAGGTTTCGCTTTGGTGCTTGAGGTGTTTGTGTGTGTGATTTGAGGGGGGGGGGGGAGAGAAGAGGCGATATTTGTTTGTCTTTACCCCCCCCCCCCGCCCCATCCCGATCCGGTCCATTGGATGTCAACTTGAGGGTTTTTTTTTGCCGTCGGGGATTCCGCTTGTCTGGGGTTTTTTTTTAGGTGGCGCATTGGGGAAAAAAAAACCCCAGACAAGCGGAATCCCCGACGGCAAAACAACCTTAAGTTGACATCAATGGACAGGATGGAGAGATCCGCGTGCGCCCCGGCGTGGGGGGGGGGGGTCACCCACGTCTGTGTGAGCGGCAGGACCCGATTCCGGAGAAGGAAGGGGAGGAAAGAAAAGAAAAGATTCAGGACTGACTGCCGGTTGGAGAAGGCAGCGTTCAGCGGAGTGGGGCGGTCGCTGTGGTGGAGTCGGGGGCCGGATCGGGGCCACCAGGGCTATGGAGCAAGCGGGGGCAGGGGCGACCCCAGATCTCTCTTCAGAACGGACCCCCCCCCCCCGCCTGAGACTGTTTTCATTTGGTTGCCTTTCTTTCCTGTGTGATTATTGGGGGGGGGGGGTTGGTTTGGGGCTCTGTGCCTTGGCTGTCTCGACCTGCCCCGATCTTTCCCTTCTGAATCCTGATCCTCCCCCACACATCTAGGTTCCCGCCCCCCCCCCCCTCCCAGATCCTTCCCACTAGATCTCTTCCATGCCGCTCATCTTCCAGGGTCCTTAGTTCTATCCTTTCGAATTCTTCCAGCGTTCTACTGGTCTGTAGAGCGGCGAAATCGCTCTGAACTCCCCTGGTTTCCTTTTGCTCCATCGCGGCGACTGTGTCGTGACTACCGGCGGTCACGGGAGAGGCAGATCACTGGAGACAGAGCCCGCACTGTGCCCCCCCCCCCGCCTTTCTTCACCTCGGAGGGCAAGTCCTGTTAGCTGCTGCGCTGCTGCGATGGATCCGTTCCTCTCCTTCCCATCCGAGCTCCTTAAAGCCCAATTCTGTCGTCTTACAAATGCAGCAGCGTGCTGGGAACATTCCCAGAGACTCAGTGTCTGATGCCTTCTTCAAAAGAAGTTCAGTTCTGCATTCCCGCT
The DNA here is from genome assembly GCF_032191835.1 of Heteronotia binoei. Classification (NCBI taxonomy): domain Eukaryota; kingdom Metazoa; phylum Chordata; class Lepidosauria; order Squamata; family Gekkonidae; genus Heteronotia; species Heteronotia binoei. The sequence continues at coordinate 20,545,020 of NC_083235.1, read as the reverse complement.
CTGTGGAATTTTTGCGGGGGGGGGGGGGATCAAGGTATCTGAAGTTGCTTTACTTGAAGGGGGGTGGGAAGGCTCTCTCCCCCTGCCCCCTGCAAGGGGGAGGGGGGTCGTGCCAATGACCTAGTGCCAGAGGACCCAGAATGCAACCCAGAACGGGCTTCCCCCAAGCGCAATAGCTCTCTCACACCTTCCAAGCAAGGTTCCCTCTAAGCTGCAAGAGTCTGGTGAGCAAAAATTCTACTTTGTGAGCTAGTGGCACGAAAGTGGTGAGCTACTAGCATCAGTAAAAAGAGCCCCGTGGCGCAGAGTGGTAAAGCTGCAGTACTGCAGTCGGAGCCCTCTGCTCACGACCTGAGTTCGATCCCAGCGGAAGCTGGTTCAGGTAGTCGGCTCCAGGTTGACTCAGCCTTCCATCTTTCCGAGGTCGGTAAAATGAGGACCCGGATTGCTGGGGAGGAAAGGTGTAGATGACTGGGGAAGGCAATGGCAAACCACCCCATAGAAAGTCTGTTGTGAAAACGATGTGAAAGCGACGTCACCCCAGAGTCGAAAACAACTGGTGCTTGCACCTTTACCTTTTACTGGCATTAGAGTTGTGAGCTCCTGCATCAATGAGTGTGCTCTGGGGCCGTCCTTCCTGAGCTAAGACCAAAATGTGTGAGCTGGGGGCTAAAAATCTGGGCGCTAGCTCACGCTAACTCAGCTAGCTTCCAAGGGGAACACTGCTTCCAAGGGGTTAATTCTGCTCGGTTGCCCTATTGGAAGAAAGAGGAGCTGTCCTTTTCCTCTGATTCATGCTATGTCTAACTACCGGTAAGTTGCCTTCCCTGTAAAGTGTCGCCAAGACGCAGGTGACTTAGGGTGATCCCCTTAGGGGTTTCCAGGCGAGAGGGGAACAGAGGTGGCTCGCCTCTGCATTCAGAGGAAGGGAATGTGCTTCAGTTCTGGAGCCGCTTGCTTTAATCTTGTGTGTGTGTGTGTTTGAGAAAGAGAGAATGTGTGTGTGTAGAAGGGGGGGGGGGTTCCTCTGTGTGGAACAAGGGGAGGTACCCGGGGATTGTGGATTCTCACAGAGCCTGCTAGAATATGAGCTTTGAGTGCCTGTGAAATATTGATCTCTCAGTTGTCAAGTTCTTCCCTGCAAAGGATTCAGTTTTGGAGGTGGGCAGGTTAAAACCCCTTCTCTCCTCTGCACTGGAATGTTTAGGGATTCCGAATTCCTGCACTGAGAAGCAGAAGGGGAGCGGGAAATTAGGAAATGGCTCCGAATATCTAGATGCCACCATTCTGCCCAGCAAGGGGAAGATAATTTCACCTTTTTTTAAATAGGACAGCTCTTGCTGTTTAGGAACTGAGCCTTTCCCTGGCTCTGTACTCTGCTTGCGTGTAAGCTGCGCTGGTGTGACTCCAGAAATGTGATGGTGAAGGGGCACTTTGCTGGTATGATCAAGTCAAGTCATCCAAAAAAGAAAGAAAAATAAGTAACAAGGGACATTTAAAAAAACCCCTAAGGTATACAATTCAGCTTGCGCACAGTATAAAATATTATATGTTTCCATTTCCATTTCTCATTATAAAACCAAGTCAATTGAAGTATTTCATGGACTTTTAAATATTTTTATCAATTAGTGATGGGATGGGGTGGGAAGAGAGAAACGGATGGGCGGGGGGAGGCACCGATAAGGCAAGGGAAAGAAAAAGTAAGGGATAGAGAAGGGAAGGGTGGATTGGAGAGGTGGGGAAAAGCAAAGGCTGACAGGAAGAGAAATTTTTTTGGGGGGGGATAAAGTGGTTGAAAGGAGGGAGGAGGAGGGATGCAGGGACCACTAGAGAAACACAGGGAAGGAGGGGAGGAAGGGGCAAGGGCTGGTGTGATCAGTAAATGCACGCTTGAGAAGTGGGGGGGGGGGGGAAGGTGCTCAAATGTGATTGGAGTAACAGGTTTGCTGGCTGCTATGGGGGCACCGGGAGAGATCAGAGAGTGAGATGTTGTTGACGCAGTTCAGAGATGCTCTGGGCTACAGTGTCAGTTTGCCGACACTGATCTATAGCGGGGGTGGCCAATGGTAGCTCTCCAGATGTTTTTTGCCTACAACTCTCATCAGCCCCAGCCATTGGCCTGATCTATAGAATGCTTGTGCCCACAGTGGGATGAATCCCCCCCCCCACACACACACACTACCGCATAATGGCTTTAAAGAATCGGAGAGGCAGTCTTGGGCACAGACTGTGTCTAGGTCTCTAGAGAAGCAGTTGTGTTTGCTTTGTGTCATGACTTTATTAAAGCTTTAAACCCAAACACAGAGTGTTCTTTTTTTAAAACTCGGGGCAGTGGTGGTGAAAAGTGCCATGAGGTCACAGCCAGTGTTTCCTCTAAGCTGAGTGAGCGTGAGCTAGCTCACAGACCTTTAGCCTCCAGCTGACACATTTTTGTCTTAGTTCAGGAAAAATGGCCCCAGAGCACACTGATTTATGCAGTAGCTCACAACTTTGATGCCAGTAGCTCACAAAATAGTCTCAGTCAATGTTCCCTCTAAGCTTTGGAGTCTTGTGAGCAACAATTCTACTTTGTGAGCTACTGTCATTAAAACTGTGAGCTTCTGCATCAATTAGTGTACTCTGAGTCCATCCTTCCTGAGCTGAGACAAAAATGTGCAAGCTGGTGGCTAAAAATCCGTGAGCTAGCTCACACTAACTCACTTTAGAGAGAACACTGCTCACAGCTGATTTCTAGCAACCCCATAGGATTTTCAAGGCTAGAGAGGGTCAGAGGTGGTTTGCCGTCGCCTGCCTCTGCGTCCCGGCTTTGGCATTTCTTGGATGTCTCCCAACCAAATCCTAGCCAGGACCAACCCAGCTTAGCATCCAAGATCTGATGAGAATGGGCTAGCCTGGGATTATTCTCAGGGAGAGAGGGAAAAAACCACAGTGTAAACAATTGTTAAGCATGATGAATAGTGAACTGTGGGACTGGGTGAAAAAATCCAGCAAACTGGGGGTGGGGGGGAGGAATTCAAAGGCATGTTTAGACTGGAGGGGAGGCGGCTGTGAGGTGATATGATCACCATCTCCAGGTACTTGAAGGGCTGTCATCTAGAGGATGGTGCGGAATTGTTTTCTGTGGCCCCAGAAGGTAGGACCAGAACCAGTGGGTTGAAATTAAATCAAAAGAGTTTCCGGCTCAACATTAGGAAGAACTTCCTGACCGTTAGAGCAGTTCCTCAGTGGAACAGGCTTCCTCGGGAGGTGGTGGGCTCTCCTTCCTTGGAGGTTTTTAAACAGAGGCTAGATGGCCATCTGACAGTGATGCTGATCCTGTGAATTTAGGGGGAGGGGGTGTTTGTGAATTTTCTGCATAGTGCAGGGGGTAGGACTAGATGACCCTGGCAGTCCCTTCCAATTCTATTGTTCTATGATTTTATGATTCTAAGAGAGGACAAAGTTCCGAATGCCACTTGCTTCCCTGCAACGTGCTGAGTGAGATTTAGCAGGGCCAGTGCCCCTCTGTTCTCCTGCCCATCTCAAAGCTAAAAGCTGGGCAAAGGAAGTTCTTTTAAGCAGAAAACCTCTGCTGCCAAACAGGTTTGAGCGCCGGGTAAGCAGAGCTGTGGATGCCGTGAAGTGGGTTAGCCACACGATGGCCCAGATCCTCTGTTGTGTGGGAGAATCTGGCACCTGGGAGATCAGCAAGCCTTCTGGAACAGATGCCGGCGTTTCTGCCAAGAATCTTTGGAGGCAGCTGGGGAAGGCTTGCCCGACTCTACCTGTCTCTGTGTAGGCATCTGTCTCTCTGGGGCTACAGCCAACCTCACCACTTAAATGCCTCTCTGTTGTTCTCCTTCCTTGCTGGACTCATCAGGCAGGGCCAAAAGGGGAGGGCCAGGCTGAGGTCCCAGAGGGAAGCAAAGGCAGCGTCTGTCAGCTCATTTCAGTTCCTGTTGCTGCAGAACTTGCAATGGCTTTGCCTGTACCTTGAACAGGGATCTAGGTGCATTTGCACTTTGGAGGTTTCAAGCGTGTTCCCTGCATCTGGGAATGCCGATGCAAAGCTTACAAGGTCTGGAATGTGCCTCAGGTTTACCAATGGTGCCCCTCTGCTTGTTTTGCTGGGTGCCACCTGTATTTTTTGTGCATGGGCATGACTGCCAAGAGGCTCCAAGGTGCTGTCTGTGTTGCGTGTGCCAATAGCCCGGAGATGACCAAGAGAACCCTTTTTTGCTTTGCTATCCACAGAAGAACTGCAAACCTCAGGGGCACATCAGGTTCTCTGGCTCCTGGCTGTGGAATTTTTCTCCTGTGGGAGCTTGCCAAGCGCCGGAGGCTTGCCGAGTGCTGGACCCACACTTCACTAGGCATTGCTCAATCCTTGGGCTTTAGCAGTTACTCACCTCCTGGATGGTCTTGTCCTCAGAGGAGAATCCACTTGCATATCGTCGCTGCTGTGCAACATTTTCCCAATTATGTGTAGATACAGCCTGGTTCGAAAGCCATGAGACACTTCACATGGGACCGTAGCACCCTCAAAATGCAGGCGTATGGGGGTGTCTATGGAAAGGGTGTGGGGCAGTTGCATGTTTTGGTGCTGCTTTAGCATCAGTAACTGCTTGTTTAATGGAATGCATGGGTGGGGGGAGGGATTCTATCTTCCTCTTCTCCCTGGTGTGCCAGGCTTACATGTAAGGAGGAAGTATTCAGACATGTTCCTTCCCCTCTCTGCATGTTGCAGTTCCATAGGGGCCATACTCCCCCTGCCTTGTGTACTTGAAAGGGTTCTTTTGCACTCAGTACTAGCTCTTCCTCTTCTTCTTTTTGCTTTTCTTGCCCCAAAGTGGCAAGAAGAAATACTCATGGCCTGAGTTCTGCTCATGGCCTGAGTTCGATCCTGGCGGAAGCTGGGTTCAGGTAGTTGGAGAGAGGAGGCGGGACAATATTTGATGGGCTTACAGCTGGAACATAGAACTATATATTTTTTTGTTGGTATGGTTGGATAGGTGATGGATATTCTGGGTGAGTTTAGGCTTGTGTTAAATGTTTGTGCTGACCACAGTTCTCTGTTGAAGGATTGTAAAGGCCAATGTTTCACTTAAGGGTGGTGGGGCTGGGCAAATGAAACCAAAGCACCAATGTGTGAGTGCACACACCTCAGGGTAGCACTGCTAGCAATCCCCTTAGCTACCAAGGCAGCCAGAGATGAAGGGATGAAGCCTCCAGCTTTGCCAGAATGCTGACAAGGCGAGTTTCAGAACAAGTTATTTGGGTAGCTGTAGCCAAAAGTTGGCCCAAGTACTGGATTCTAATAAAGCCCCAGAGTTCAAGCACACTGCAAAATATCATTAAAGTTATTTTTATTTAAAGATTGTGCAGGAAAATGCAATAAAAGAGCAGTAACAATGAGGAAAAGATAATAAAAAGTTAAATAACTAACCTAAATCAGTCAGTGTGATGCAGCAGCAAAAAGGGCGAACACAGTCTTGGGGGTATCCACAGAGGCATAATATCCAAATCACAAGATGTCAATAGTCCTGCTATACACTGCATTGGTCAGGCTGCACCTGGAGTACTGTGTGCAGTTCTGGAGGCTTAACTTCAAAAAAAAGATGTGGACACAACAGAGCGGGTACAGAAGACAGCAGTGAGGATGATCAGGGGCCTGTAGACCAAGCCCTTTGAGGAAAGGTTGAGGAACCTGGGAATGTTTAGTCTGGAGAAGAGAAGGCCAAAGGGAGAGGCACATGATTGCTCTCTTTAGGTATTTGGAAAACTGTCATTTAGAGGAGGGCAGGAGCTGTTCTGTCTACAGCAGAGAAGAGGACTCACAATCGTGGGTTTAATTATGGGCAGAAAGGTACTGGCTGGATATTAGGACTTTTTTTAAACAGTAACAATAGCTCAGCCATGGAATCCACTGCCTTTGTGAGCTCCCCCTTACTGGCAGTCTTTAAGCAGCTGCTGGACAAACACTTTTTGGGGATCCTGCATTGAGCAGGGGGTTGGACTAGAAGGCATGCCTAGCCCCTTCCAGCTCTGTGATTCTAAGCACTTTTGCAAGTGTTCGTTCCAGTCTACACATTACCTTGTCAAAACTGAGTCCAAGATCATTCCAAGGTCCAGGTCAAACAGGTGACCAGCCATTCTGGCTCACCCGGAACCAAAAGTGTCTCAAAAACCTATTTGCGTATCAGAAGAGAGAACAAAACTATTTATTTATTTATTTATTTATTTATTTATTTATTTATTATTTATTTATTTATTTATTTATTTATTTTATTCAATTTATATCCCACCCTCCCCACCGAGGTGGGTTCAGGGTGGCTTACAACATGAAATTCTAACAATAAAGTTAATGAACATTAAAATACATTAAATAATTTACAGCAGTTAAAACTAGAATAAAAGATCTTCTCTTTATGCCTCATGACCTGCGTTGGAATTATTCTTGTTGGCTAGTCAGGTATAGGCCTGATGGTATAACTTCACCCATCACTGGTGTTACTAACCAGGTGACTCCACCAATTAGGTAACATTGCTAGTTGGCTCTGACACTCTGCGGCTGTATCAGATGCAATGAAGCAGGTATCTTCCAATCCACAAACTTTTCTGTAAACTAGATGGGATGCATAGGCCCACTCTGGTGGCCTTGAAACTGCGAGGCCTGATGATCTACTGAGCGTCTGTGAAGACTCCCCATCCTTCTTATTTCTCCCTCTGAAGCCAATCAGCTTGACCTTACTTTCACAGAAAATGTCAATTTATTTTCTAGTCCCCAGCCTGAACCATTGTTTGAATTTTGGACAAGAGCCTATGAAAAAAGGCTGAATCTCTTGACGTTCTCCATCACTCGATTATGCTTGATTACGCTCACTCAAGGACTTTTGGGTGAACATCTGGGTTCATACAGTTGATAACAGAGGAAATGAGTGTTGAGGGATCTGCAAGTTCGGTGGGGCGTTAAGCCTGGGATGGTCCCTTCGCATGGCCAGCTGTAAGGTTACAGTCGGCTTTTTTTGTAGCAGGAACTCCTTTGCATATTAGGCCACACAACCCTGATGTAGCCAATCCTCCTGGAGCTTATAAAGGCTCTTATTACAGGGCCTCCTGTAAGCTCCAAGAGGATTGGCTACATCAGGGGTGTGTGGCCTAATATGCAAAGGAGTTCCTGCTACAAAAAAAAAAAATCCCTGGTTACAGTCAACTGTAATGTTGCAGTGAATGTGAGGAACAGACGTGTGGGAGCCAGATAGGGTTGTCAGCCTCCAGGTGGAGCCTAGAACTCTCCCAGAATTACCACTGATTTCCAGACAACAGTGGTCAGTTCCCTTGGAGGAAATGGCTGCTGTAAAGGATGGACTCTATGGTGTTATACCCTCCCCTTCCCAGGCTCCTCCCCAAACCTCCAGGAATTTCCCAACCCGCAGTTGGTGACCCGAGAGCCAGTTCTTTAGTGTTGAAGGGTTACATGCATGCAGCATAGCCAGCTTTAGATCTTCTCATTTAGGCCTTGTTTTGGGCAGTGTAGGAGGCCCATGGCACAGAGTATTAAAGCTTCAGGACTGCAGTCCAAGCTCTGCTCATGGCCTGAGTTCAATCCCGGTGGAAGCTGGGTTCAGGTAGCTGGCTCCAGGTTGACCCTTCCATCCTTCCGAGGTCGGTAAAATGAGTACCCAGCTTCCTGGGGGGGAAATGTAGATGACTGGGGAAGGCAATGGCAAACCACCCCGTAAAAAAAATCTGCCATGAAAACATCATGATGTGACGTCACCCCAGAGTTGGAAATGACTGGTGCTTGCACAGGGGTGGTGGCATATGCAAATGAGTTATGTAAGTGAGTTGTGCTAATGACCGCTGGCATCTCTTTTTCTACGAAATGACTCCTGTTTTTCAGCAATCTATGCTGGAGCCAAACTGTCATTCTTACAAATGGGTTAAATGGCTCGGCTAACTAAATAGTGCTTTTGTTAAAAGATGTCAGCTCTGGATTTGGGCGAAAGGAAACTTGCACAAGGAACACCATATTCAGACCTTTATTATTATTATTATTTAAAAAAACTATGTTTTGCCTATCTGCTTCTGTGCATGGATCAGTTTCCATTAAGAGACATAAAATCACAGTACAGTAACACGGGCAGGCTAATTGTATAGTATAAACAGCATGAAATATCTATTGATTTGTTAATTTGATATCTACCCGCCTTTCTATCCTGAAGGATTCCCAGGGTGGCTCCTATAGAATACTGAAAGATTATTTATCCTAGCTGGGGCTTTTTTTGTAGCAGGAACCTCTTTGCATATTAGGCCACGCCTAATGTATGTAGCCAGGATGTAGCCAGTCCTCCAAGAGTTTACAGGACTCTTAGTACAGGGCCTACTGTAAGCTCCAGGAGGATTGGCTAGAGCAGGGGGTGTGGCCTAATATGCAAAGGAGTTCCTGCTACAACAAAAGCCCTGATTCTAGCTCTGATTCGTCTTGACTATTGGATGGCCAATTGCCAAGCATTGTACTCTTTACTTCCTTCCCAAACTGCCAGTCATCTTCACTGTCCCAATGGGGAGAGGGAGAAGCTAAGTGGGGTATCATAACCCAAGCTGAAGCATATGGGGAGTCCCCTATGAAGGATGATTTGTATGTTTTAGATCAATCTAGGCCTTTCATATTTATTTCCATCTCGTTAATCCCCATAATCTACTTCTCGCATTGATGTCATGTCAGATGATGTTTTTATTGCATTGCTTTATCCCTTTGTAATCCCATTTAATGACCATTCCCCCCCTACATCTTTTAGAGTTTCCAAATGTTGTAATCTGGTTTAAGTCTCAGTGAGAAAGGTAGACTATGAATACAGGAAAATAAAGGAATAGCTTCCTGTCATTTATAGCGGCCAGTTCACAAGTTTGTGTTGGGTCTGGTTTAGGATGGCTGGACTGGTCAGGCAGCCATCCTGGCCTTCTCTTAGCAGTGTGCTTAGCAGGGGAGAGCCAGTTTGGTATAGTGGTTAAGTGTGCAGACTCTCATCTGGGAGAACCGGATCCTCCACTTACACCTGCTGGAATAGCCTTGGGTCAGCCATAGCTCTCACAGGAGTTGTCCTTGAATGGGCAGCTGCTGTAAGAGCTCTCTCAGCCCCACCCACTTCACAGGGTGTCTCTTGTGGGGGGAGAAGATATAGGAAATTGTAAGCTGCTCTGAGTCTCTGATTCAGAGAGAAGGGTGGGGTATAAATCTGCAGTTCTTCTTCCTCTTCTTCTTCCTCTTCCCCCTCCTCTGCCTCCTCCTTTCTTCCTCCTCCTCTTTTTCTACCTTTTCTGTCTCTTCTTCTTCCTGAGCTTCAGCACAGCAGCGTAGCCTAGTCTAATGGTTACCACATTATCTCATGAACTGCACAGAGAGCCTTTGCTTTAAGTTAAGAAACCAATACTAGTGGATTTATTGAAAGAAACATCACATATAAGTATAGCAGGAGAGAAAGAGGGACTAAACTATTCTAGCTAACTGGATGGTTTTGGATTGATAGTAGGCCATCTGCTTGGTTCGGATCAGGAGACACCATGCTGTTCTTCCTGATGCGTGCAGGAAAGAAGAGGAAGAGGAGGAAAACAAACAGTAAGGAAGTTCCCTGAGTTAACATTCTACTGATTAGAGAGGGTGAGTGATAGTAGAATAGATAGGAAGGAGACTGATATCAGCCTATCTAACTAGCTTGCTCTATGGTGTTTGCAGTCTTGGCGGACTGAGCAAGAGCCATCACCAGTCTGTTCTTCTAACACTTTGCACTGGTGCCATGGTCACCAGGTTGGGGGACCCCTGTCCTAGCCTGATGCTAACTGCTGCACTATGCTGACTCAGTTCTCTCCCTTCCCAGGATACGTACTTAACTTTTCTCCTTCATCTTTTAATTTCCTCTTTCTTGGGCCACCACCAATTCGACGCTCTTCCATCTGCTTTCTCCAGTGTGGGGTCCCTGCTGCATATCAGTCCTCCCTTCCAGGCTCTCTTTCCAGCACTTGGCTATTGCAGCCAATCACGCAGCTTTCCTTTCCCTCCTAGAAGCTGGCTTGCAATCCAATGAAGTCCCCTTAGCCATTTCACATTCCAAGTCATTCCATTAGCTCAGCCCATGGGGATCTACGCCACTGTTCCAAGCACAAAGCAGTATAGGTATTCGATATCCAATTGGAAGGAGAATGAGATGGCTAAACTGTTTAACGGATGCTGAGATCTTTTTCCATCATGACAGCATTTTGTGTCACCTTCTGTGCACACGCTTCCTAGTCGTGTTTTCAAAATTGAAAACAAACGTCTAAATGTTTCCTGACGCAGTTTCTGATTTGCATGCAACAGTCATGAGATCCTGTGCGTATTTTGCTTTGAACGCTACTGTCATTTATACCTGCTATTGATGGAATTGATAATTATACCTTCCTGCTAACTGGGGAGGGAAGGTAGCATGGCGTGGTCTGGTCTCATCAGATCTCAGAAAATAAAGCAGGGTCGAAGCTTGAGAAGGGAGGCCACTAAGGAAGACTCTGCGGGGGAAGGCAATGGCAAACCACTTCTTTTTTTTGCTGGCCTTGGAAGCCCCATTGCTGGGTCGCCCTAAGTCAGCTGCGACTTGGCACAGCCCTTTACACACAAGTACTGCTAACTATCACAGGCATTCAGCACTGCTATGGTGCGGACAGCGCATATAGACGCAAGGCCTGTTTTAACTGGGAAGCTCCCTTCCTTTTATTTGGAAGAAAGTTTTGAGTCCAGCGGCACCTTTAAGACCGGGAAAGTTTCATTCTGGATATTTATTTATTATTTTATTTATTTCGGTTCATTTATATTCCACCCTATCCCAAGCAGGCTCAGGGCGGATCACATACATATAAAATCAACGCATAATGCAATAACTGCAATGCAATAAAACCAATAAAAGCCAATAAATACAGTTAACATAGCACACAATACAGTATAGTATAACAAAGTGGCGGACTAATAATACAGATTGTGGTAAATTAGTGGCCCCGATATGGCAGTTCAGATCACTGTGGCGGAGGATGGCCGATGGTATAGGCAGTAACACAGGGGCTTCTGCCTGCCTCAGTCGAACGCCTGGCGGAACAGCTCTGTCTTACAGGCCCTCCGGAAAGGTAACAAATCCGGTAGGGCCCGTATCTCCACCAGGAGCTAATTGCACCAGGATGGGGCCAGGGCCGGGTGCCCCTTGGGCCAGAGATGACCAGAAGCTGTTGATTAGCAAATTGTAGCTGCCTTCGGAGCTCATATGGGGAGAGGCAGTCCCTCAGGTATGTCGGTCCCAGGCCTCGTAAGGCTTTGAATGTCAATACTAAAACCCTGACGTGGATCCGGGACTCAATCAGCAACCAGTGCAATGTGCATCGCATTGGTCAACTGTCTGCCCATAGAGGCAATCTAGTCAGAAGTCATGCCACCGCGCCTTGCACCGGTTGGAGTTTCCAGATCAGTTTCAGGGGCAAGCCTGCGTAGAGCGAGTTACAGTAGTCCAACCTGGAAGTGACCATTGCATAGATCACTGTAGCTAGGTCCTGAGAGGTCAGATAGGGCACCAGTTGCCTGGCCTGCCGAAGATGATAAAAGGCAGAACGCGCAACTGCAGTGACCTGGGCCTTCATGGAAAGGGAGGTATCCAGTATCACTCCCAAACTTTTCACCTGCTGGGCTGGCACCAAAAGGGCACCATCTAGGTTGGGAAGTTAGATGCCCAATCCTGGCCCCCCACCCAACCCAGGTACAGGACCTCCATCTTAGTTGGATTAAGCTTCAGCCAGCTTAACTGCAGCCATCCCACCACAGCTTCTAAGGCCCTGGTCAGATGGTCTGGGGTGGCATCTGGCCGGTCATCCATCAACAGATAGAGCTGGGTGTCATCTGCATATTGGTGACAACCCAGCCCAAAACCTCTGGCAATCTGGGCAAGGGGGCGCATATAGGTGTTAAACATCATTGGTGAGGGAATCACTTCCTGCGGCACGCCACATTCAAGTGGGTGCCACAGTGAGGTCTGCCCACCATTCGCCACTCTCTGTCCCCGACTGTGGAGAAAGGAAGAGAGCCACTGCAAGCCTACCCCTTGAACTCCAATGTCAGCAAGGCAGTGGGTCATTAGATCATAATTGACCACGTCAAACACTGCTGAGAGATCTAACAACAATAGCAGCACTGACCCGCCTTGGTCCAGGTGCCGTCTAAGGTCATCTGTGAGGATGACCAAAGCCGTCTCTATCCCATGACCAGGACGGAAGTCAGACTGGAAAGGGCCAAGGGTAAAGGTATCCTCCAGGAATGCTTGAAACTGCTCTGCCACCGCTTTCTTAATTACCTTACCCAGGAATGGTAAATTGTAGACTGGGGGGTAATTGGCCAGGACTGTCAGGTCCAAAGCTGGCTTTTTCAGAAGTGGACGGACCACTACCTCTTTAAGTTTAGCTGGGAAGGTCCATGTTTCCAAGGATAGATCAATAATATTGGCTAATGAGCCCTGGATACCCTCGCCCCCTGCCTTAATATGCCAGGACGGGCTTGCTTCCAGTGGACAAGTGGTCGGCTTCACTGCAGTCAAGATCCTGTCCACATCTTCCCTATTAAAATGGCTGAAGCGGTCCAATATAGGACCCAAAGACGGGCAACAGGCTTCCAGTTCCCATACTGTATCAATCATGGCCAGGAGGTTGTGGCAGAGAGTCGAGATCTTTTTCAAAATAGGTCACAAATGCCTCACATCCTATATCCAATTCTCTAACTTTTGAATTGCCCATAGGCACTGTAGTCAATGATCGAATTGTCCTAAATGATAGGGCCGGGCACGACTTTGCAGATGCAATGGAGGCCGCATAGAATTCCTTCTTCGCGGACTTCACTGCCTTCTCATGGGCTTTCAAAAACGCTCTATAAGAAGTACTAGACCCCTTGTCACAAGATCTCCACCTCACTTGCTCTAGCCGTCTAATTTGCCGTTTCATCAACTTCAGCTCCAGGGTATACCATGGAGCCAATTTGGTATGGCGACGAAGAGGGCGCCTGGGGGCGATGTCATCGATGGCAGTGGAGAACTGGGAATATCTGTCATGAGCCCTGACAAGGAGGAGCTGGAAGGGTTAACAGACCTGGAAGAGTTGCCAGCCAGTTCCTCAGCTGAACAAACAGCAGCTGATCCATCAATCACTCTCCAGGCACCAGTGTCAGCTGTTGACGATCAGTCTCCTCCAAGCTCTCCTCCCATCTCAAATTTGAAGCAGGCTCTGGAAAGAACTTTCAGAGAGAAGACATGAGGCACGCCGATGCTTCAGATCTCTCAGCCCTGAGTTCTAGCAGAGTCACTGCCACCCAGGGAGCAGGCTGATTGAGACTCCCATATGGCTCCCACCCAGGACCTGGTAACCTTGTGGAAGCAACAAGTCTATTCCCTGGCTTGCATCCATGCTGCTTCCTGATCTGCTTGATTTCCTTGGCACCCTGACCTTTTGGCTTTGGAATTTGACCTTGGACTGGCTTTCGACTCCTGCTAGCCTGCACCCTGAGAACATGACAATACCAGTCCTCCACTAGCTCATCTAATCACCCACCAGGGGGCATTGGATCCCGCAGAGCTTCTTGAAGCCACTCTGGGTCCATTTGGCTCCGCGGGTGAGCATAAATTTGCCCGCCGCCTAAACAGGAGGAGGCTGGAAGTCAAATCAGACTTTCAGGGCATAATGATCTGACCATGGAACTGGAACGGCAGATATCAGATCAGATGTTATCCCTGCCTCAAAAACCAAGTCCAGCGTGTGCCCAGCCTGGTGTGTGGAGGTCGATATAATCTGGCTGAGTCCCAGTGTCTCCATGGAGGACACTAGGTCCTGTGCCTGTATGGACACCGCATTGTCAGCATGGATGTTGAAATCCCCCAGGACCATTAACCTGAGTAAGTCCAGTGCCCAGGCCGATACTGCGTCCAACAGGGCAGGCAGGCTTGCTGGGGTGCGTTAGGGGGCCGGTACACCACCCAGATAGCCAAACTCTCCTCAGCCTCCCACAGAAGGCCGACACATTCAATGCCAGTGATATTTGGGGCAGGGAGTGCCCTGAAAGAGAAAGAATCATGAATGAGCATTGCAACCCTCTCTCCGCCCGGTCATCCAGGATTGGTGAAGGACCGAGAACCCAGGCGGGGCAAGTTGGTTCAGTGCCAGTTTCACCATCACGCACCCAGGTTTTGGTCACATGTGCCAGATCTCTCTAATACCACTAATTAATTAATTATAACATTCCTCCAATTTACTCAGATGGAATTGAATTCTAAATAAGTAATCGTCTAATCAGAATAATCAGTTCGTGCTAAACAAATCTAACGGTTCAATATAAGCTTTTGTGTGAATATACACTTGTTCAGATATGTTGAAACAGCTTTCCTCAAGCCTTACATATAGAGAGAAGGTGGGGGGGGGGGGGCGCTTAGTTGCCAGAAAGGGCTAGTTAGAGTCAAGATGCATAAATAACTGAGCTATAAGCAAGGGTGGAATTCTAGCAGGAGCTCCTTTGCATATTAGGGCACTCCCCCCTGATGTAGCCAATCCTCAAAGAGCTTATAAGGCTCTTTTTTGTAAGCTCTTGGAGGATTGGCTACCTTGGGGGGGGTGCCCTAATATGCAAATGAACTCCTGCTAGAATTCCACTCCTGGTGATAAGTATAGCTGAGTTTGGATTAAAGCAGTTGGTAAGAACTGTGAATGGCAGCGAATCAGCGTACAGATGTGAGAACTAAGTTTGAGTCCACTTGACTCTTAACTAGCCTTCCTGGTGACTGCCTTCCCACACCGAAGTTTGTTTGTCTAAACTTATCGCATACTTTTCTGTTTCCTGGTAAGCCCATGGGAAGAATAGCAGAACAGAAACTACTAACTCTATTGCTGATGTCTGGATGGAGAAACTGTGATAAAATGTTGTCATTTAAGAAGGAGATGCTGATGCAGAAGGTGACATGAAAATCAATAATTGTGGGTTCCGTCCACCCAAAATGAAATTTGTGAATATATATATATATATATATATATATATATATATATATATATATGCTTTTTAAGGGGATACAGAATTGAAAGGGGGTGAAAGGGGAAATAAAGAGCATAAAGTGTCATTTGTTAAACACGTAGTAGGGACATTGCTTAATATGAACATATAAAACATGAAAAAAATGGCATGGCAAATTTCAATGCAGTAAAACAGTCTATACCAGGGGCGGCCAAACTGTGGCTCGGGAATCACATGTGGCTCTTTCACACATATTGTGTGATTCTCAAAGCCCCCACTTGCTCCATCAGCCAACTTGGAGAAGGTATTTCTCTCTTTAAATCACTTCTCCAAGCCTAGTCAGCCAGCAGCTTGGAGAATGCATTTAAAGTTAAAGTTGCTTTCTTTCCACCTCTCTCCCTTTCCACATCTATCTTCCTTCCTTCCTTCCTTCCTTCCTTCCTTCCTTCCTTCCTTCCTTCCTTCCTTCCTTCCTTCCTTCCTTCCTTCCTTCCTTCCTTCCTTCCTTCCTTCCTTCCTTCTTTTTCTTCAACGTATTTTGTTCTGTGGAACACTGAGTCCTTATCATGCTCTCAAACATCTGACATTTCTTCTATGTGGCTCTTATGTTAAGCAACTTTGGCCACCCCTGATCTCTACGTACACATAATATATTTTCATTATTTCCTCTCTATAGTGCTAAGTAAAAAGGCATGTAAACAAGGAACTAAAGAGAAGGAAAGAAAGAAAACAAAGCATTTTTTCTCAGCTTTATATAAGATTTTTTTTACTATCATGACTAATAGATATACAACTATGAAAAAGTTAATGAGAATAACTAAATAATATAATTATATGTTTTTGACTACTAATCATGAAATTTGAAATGGGGATTTCAGTGGGTGGTGATGGAGGTGGAGTGTCACAGCAAGGGTGAGAATTTTCTGTGCTTTCACACATACTAAATAATGCAGTTTCTCTCCACTTCAGCAACTGTTTGCAAGTGGATTTTGCCATTTCACACAGTAAAATTCATTTGCAAAGTGCACTGAAAGTGAATTGAAAGTACATTATTTAGTGTGTGTGAAAGAACTCACCTCTTGTCCAGGATCTAGGAAGCCAGTGAATCTCTTGATCCTGGTAAAATGTGTTCTTTTCTGACTGGGCAGTTCCTCTCCATCTGCCATACTCAGAAGCAGCTGATGTTTCCAAGAAGGCCTCAAGCACCATCATTCAAAAAGTTCTTTCCCCATCAGTGGACCAAGGGGATCTGCCTTTCATTGATCCCACCCTGTGCCCTAAGGGATTTCCAGTTTGGTATAATGGTTAAGAGCAGTGGACTCTAAACTGGATGACCAAATTTGATTCTCCACTCCTCCACATTCACCTGCTGGAGTGACCTTGGGTCAGCCACTGTTCTCTCAGGGCTGTTCTCTCAAAAACAGTTCTCTCAGAGCTCTCTCAGCCTCTCCTACCTCACAGAGTCTGCTGTGGGGAGAAAAAAGGAAGGGGATTGTAAGCTGCTCTGAGACTTCAAGGGCAGGGTATAAATCCAATGTCTTCTTCTTCTTCCTCTTCTTCTTCTTCTTCTTCTTCCTCTTCTTCTTTTTCTTCCTCTTCTTTTTTCTCTTTCTGGTGGTTTGGTTGCTGGTCAGATCTGCTTCTTGCCATTGCTACCTATTGCTTCAAAGGTCAGGCAGCCTGCTGTGTGTTGGGTTGAATGAGCAGCGTTAATATACAGCAGATATATTAATCCTCCTCTGCACATTGTTTTAAAAGGGCGCGTCTTCAACATATTTTGTTCTGTGGAACACTGAGTCCTTATCATGCTTTTACCACCTTTTTTGCCAGTATACAAATGGTGGGAAGGAGGGATGGTTAAAAAGGTTGATTGAGTTATGTTGTGCTTCCATGCTCTAGGTAGAGTTTTCTTTATTATCTCGTGCTTCCAGAACGTTGTTTTTGGGTAGACTTTTCTTTGTTATCTCATCCTCCCAGAGCCTCCTTTTGGGTAGAATTTTCTTTTTTATCTCATGCTTCCAAGGTCTTCTTTGGAGTAGAGTTTTCTTTATGAGCCATTCTGAATACAGCAGCTGAGTGAAAGTTTTTGTAGGTTAATGACTAAAGTAATTTGAAATGACCATAAAAGTAATTGAGAGCCATGAGTGTTTGTAGCTGTTAGAGGGTCGCATTAGGATCTGGGTATTGAGATAGTTGATTAATATAGTGGAGTTTTGCCTAGTTATAGAAGTGTGATGTGTTCAGTAACTAAATCTCCCAAGTAGTATATTGCAAAAAAAAAAGGTAAACTTACATTTATTCAAGTAGATCCAGCTTATCTTCAAGTTGCAGTCAAAGCAGCAGAAAAAGTCCAGTAATACCTTGAAGGGTATGAGTTTTCATGAGTCACTGAAAGCTCATATCCTAACACAAATTTTGTTAGTCTTTAAGGGGCAACTGGACTCTTGCTGTTTTCTACTGCTACAGGCAGACTGACATCTCTACCTATCTTGATCTGCCTCAATGGGCGAGAAACAAGCCTAATCTAAAAAATGGCCAGCTTGTCCAGCATTGTGTGTGGGAGTATGAGGGCATTGTACGTACAAGAGAGATCTGCAGAGATGTGTGTCTCCATGGAAGGCCATGTGAATAGAGTGAGAGGATAAAGGGAGAAAGAAGTCGAGAGCAGCTCCCAGTTAAGAGAAAGAGAGGCATCCAATTTAAGGATGCACTTAAATAATACACTTTCAATCCACTTTCAGTGTGCTTTCTAACTGGGTTTTGCAAGTTCACACAGTGAAACCCAGTTATAAAGTGCATTGAAAGTGGATTGAAAGTGCATTATTTAGTGTGTGTGACTGCAGCCTTAGAGTGATATACCACCTCCCAATGTCCAGGCACATTGAGTTGCTCACTCCAACACTGGAAAACTCAGATTTTAATCCCCACTTTGCCATGGAATCTGGCTGAGTGATCTCGGGCCAGTCACACCAGCTCTATTCCCATCCCACTTGTACTATAGAAGCTTGGTGGATGACCTTGGGTCGGTCACATACTCTCAGCCTAACCTACCTCACAGGGTTGTTGTGATGATAAAATGAAGGAGAGGCGGAGGATGCAAACTGCTTTGGGGTCCCCATGGAGAAGAAAAGCAGGGCACAAATGAATTAAATCAATAAATGTTACCATGACCAATGCATCCTTCCTGTACGTGCATACGGCTGCAAGAAAGAGCAAATACATGTTCACTTTGTGAATGAAACCAGGGAGCAGTACCTGGATAAATGCAGAGTTTGTATTCCATGTTCAGCTCTATGTGCATCGATAGTAATGTTAATTGCTCAACATGCATACAAAGAACAATCAAGCGGTTGCTACCCTGAATTGTACGTGTGTGCACTGTAACTTGTGAGTAGGACTATGATAACTTGCCTTACAGGGTAAAATGGAGAATGATGCTGTAAGCCACTTTGGATTCCCATTGGGAGTGAGAATCAGTATCAGTATCTAAGTCAGAGGTGGCCAAACTGTGGCTCAGGAGCCACATGTGACTCTTCCACACATATTGTGCGGCTCTCAAAGCCCCCACTACCCTATCAGCCAGCTTGGAGGAAGCATTTGTCTCCTTAAAGCAATTCTTCAAGCCAAGCCAGCCAGTGGCTTGGAGAATGCATTTAAAGTTAAAGTTGCTTTCTTTCCCTCTCCCCCCTTCCATTTATTTGCTTTCTTTCCACCTTTCTTTCAATTTTCCTTCCTCCCTCCCTGACTTGCAGCTCTCAAACATCTGATGTTTTTCCTATGTGGCTCCTATGTTAAGCAAGTTTGGCCACCCCTGATCTAAGTGAAATGAACATGGAGTAAAATGGATCGCACCGATGTGTTCTGTAGTAGGATCAAGGCTTCCAGGTGTAAGACAGGCCATTGTGAAAGAGCTTCCCTGCCCCTTGAAATGCTTTTCAGTATGGCATATTCATACATGCCCTGACCTGGATGGCTCAGGCCAGTTTTGAGAGCTTCATAGCCATGGTAGCCGGCTCCAGGTTGACTCAGCCTTCCATCCTTCTGAGGTTGGTAAAATGAGGACCCAGCTTGTTGGGGGGAAAGTGTAGATGACTGGGGATGGACAGGTCCCCTGTGCAAGCACCAGTCATTTCTGACTCTGGGGCTCTGCCGTGGCCTATTATCCACAGGGCAAAATTACGAGGGTTGCAGTTCTGAATCAGATTTAATTGCTGGGTTAATCAACTGCAGCAGGTGTTGACTGGGTTAGCAGGTGTTGAAGGCTGAGATGAAAGAGCATCCTTTAATTCCTGCTTTCACAACGTTTTCACAGCAGTCTTTTTATGGGGTGGTTTGCCATTGCCTTCCCCAGTCATTTACACTTTCCCCCCAGCAAGCTGAGTACTCATTTTACCAACCTCGGAAGGATGGAAGGCAATGGCAAACTACCCTGTAAAAAGTCTGCTGTGAAAACAATGTCACCTCAGAGTTGCAAACTACTGGTGTTTGCACAGGGGACTACCTTTACCTTTTTTACCATCCCTGGCAAGTTTGAAGTTGGCAACTCCTCTGAGTTAAGGCTGGAATAGTCATTGTTGTTATATTTTGGGTAAGTCCTAATTTAGTAATGGCTTCTTGTATTACCGTTTTAACATTTTGTTTGCAACTGACACAGCTCGCTTTCGTGTATATATTACAATGCAGCTCCAGTTTTCAGGGTTTTTTGCGTGACTATAATATTACTCTGAGGAAGAAAGAAAATGAGAACCTACCTAGGAAACTTGTCAGAAGATTGTGATTTGCATGCAAGACAGCAGGAATTTCGGTAGTGATTTCAATGCAAGCCGCAAGAAAGCAAGATTTTGCATTTTACCTGCCTATTACAGCTGTTATGAATGTACTTTTTGGAGCTGTTGGTTTTTATTTTGTATAGACCTTTATTCTTTCTTTATATGTTTAAAATTGTTGCATAGACTATTGTCCTTTCTACATTGCACTTGAAATTGTTCTTAATCAGGGCTTTTTTTGTAGCGGGGACTCCTTTGCATGTTAGGCCACACACCCCTGATGTAACCATTTTGCCAAGAGTTTACAGTAGGCCCTGCAATAAGAGCCCTGTAAGCTCTTGGAGGATTTGCTACATCAGGGGTGTGTGATCTAATATGCAAAGGAGTTCCTGCTACAAAAAAAGCTCTGATTAAGAACAATTTCAGGTGCCATGTAGAAAGGACAATCGTCTATGCAACAATTTCAAACATATAAATAAAGAAGAAAGGTATATGCAAAAAAAAGCTCTGTTCTTTGTGTTCTATATATGGTTTTGACTTTGTGCTTTAATGTTCTATAAACAATACTGATTTTGCTTCATGAACGTAGTATAATTTATGATGTATTATCATTAATTGGTAATGTATTTAATTAGCATAAAGGCATTAAAATACCCATCAGCTGCTGAGCAGCAATGCAGAAGCGGGTGCATTAGCATACTTGAGTTGTTGGGAACATCCCTTTGCTTCGAGGACACGTGAGGATTTTTGTTCTAGGATGCTCTTTTATGGGCAGAACGTGCCATGGGCTCTGCCGTGGCCTGTTATCCACAGGGCAAAATTACGAGGGTTGAAGTTCTGAATCAGATTTAATTGCTGGGTTAATCAACTGCAGCAGGTGTTGATTGGGTTAGCAGGTGCTGAAGGCTGAGATGGAAGAGCATCCTTTAATTCCTGAAATAGATTGTTTTGGCTCTGCTGCTGCTGCTGTAAGAGAGACTGGAAGAAGAAGTTCCTAACAGTGGCTCCATTCAGACATTAGAACATAAGAGCATAAGAGAAGCCATGTTGGATCAGGCCAATGGCCCATCCAGTCCAACACTCTGTGTCACACAGTGGCCCAAAAAAGGGAGGTTCACAAGTGGGGCTAGAAGCCCTTCCACTTTGCCCCCCCCCCAAAGCACCAATAATACAGAGCATCACTGCCCCAGACAGTTCCAATAATATGCTGTGGCTAATAGCCACTGATGGACCTCTGCTTCATATTTTTATCCAAACCCCTCTTGAAGCTGGCTATGCTTGTAGCCGCCACCACCTCCTGTGGCAGTGAATTCCACATGATAATCACCCTTTGGGTGAAGAAATACTTCCTTTTATCCATTCTAACCCTACTGCTCAGCAATTTCATTGAATGCCCACGAGTTCTTGTATTGTGAGAAAGGGAGAAAAGTACTTCTTTCTCTATCCCATGCATAATCTTGTAAACCTCTATCATGTCACCCCTCAGTCGACGTTTCTCCAAGCTAAAGAGCCCCAAGCATTTTAACCTTTCTTCATAGGGGAAGTGTTCCAAGCCTTTAATCATTTTCTGGACTTTTTCCAATACTATAATATCCTTTTTGAGGTGCGGTGACCAGAATTGCACACAGTATTCTGGTCACCGCACCATCGATTTATACAGGGGCATTTTGATACTGGCTGATTTGTTATCAGTTCCCTTCCTAATAATTCCCAGCATGGCGTTGGCCTTTTTTATTGCAATCGCACACTGCCTTGACATTTTCAGTGAATTATCTACCATGACCCCAAGATCTCTCTCTTGGTCAGTCTCTGTCAGTTCACACCCCATCAACTTGTATTTGTAACTGGGATTTTTGGCCCCTATGTGCATTACTTTGCACTTGGCCACACTGAACCTCATCTGCCACGTTGACGCCCACTCACCCAGCCTCAACAGATCCCTTTGGAGTGCTTCACAATCCTCTCCCCACAACAGACACCCTGTGAGGTAGGTGAGGCTGAGTGAGCTCTTTTGAGAACTGCTCTTGAGAGAACAGTGACTGACCCAAGGTCACCCAGCAACTGCATGTGGAGGAGTGGGGAATCAAACTTGGTTCTCCCAGATTAGAGTCCACACTCTTAACCGCTATACCAAACTGGCTCTCTGAAAAGCCCTGCTGGATCAAATCAGTGCTCCATGTAGTCCAGCATCCTGTCTCACACAGGGGCCAGCCAGTTCTTCTGGATGGCCAACCACAGGGCACAGAGATTGAGACCTTCCCCTGATGTTGCCACCTGGTACTGATATTCAGAGGTTGATTTCCTCTTAAGATGGAGCTTCCCCTCAGTCACCATGGCCAGTAGCCACTGGTAGACTTATCCTCTTATCAATCTATGTAATCCCCCGTTAAAGCTGTTTCTTCCTGTGGCCATCACTACATCCCATGGCTGCCGTTTCCACATTTTAATCACTCTTGGTGTAAAGAAGTATTTCCTATTCCTTGTATGAATGTAGCCTACTCCATGAACTGTGGCTAGGTACGTTCCACTAAACCAGGATCTCATACATGAACTATGAAATTGCCTTATACTGAATCAGACCCTTGGTCCATCAAAGTCAGTATTGTCTACTCAGACTGGCAGTGGCTCTCCAGGGTCTCAAGCTGAGGTTTTTCATGCCTACTTGCCTGGACCGTTTTTAGCTGGAGATGTTTGGAATTGAACCTAGGACCTTCTGCTTACCAAACAGAAAGCCAGTTTGGTGTAGTGGTTAAGTGCGTGGACTCTTATCTGGGAGAACCAGGTTTGATTCCCCACTCCTCCACTTGCAGCTGCTGGAATGGCCTTGGATCAGCCATAGCTCTTGCAGAGCGGTCCTTGAAAGGGCAGCATTTGTGAGAGCTCTCTCAGCCCCACCCACTTCACAGGGTGTCTGTTGTGGGGAAGGAAGATAAAGGAGGTTGTGAGCCGCTCTGAGACTCTTGAGTGAAGGGTGGAATATAAATCCAATGTCATTGTCTTCTTCTTCTCTACCACTGAGCCAACGTCCCTCCCCATCTCACATGCCCTGGGAAATGCTGATCACTGCTTTGGGGTCAGGACAAAATTTCTCCAGGGCAGTTTGGAGGTTTGTTGCCATCATTTGGGCATGGAGCAGGCGTCATTGGGGGTGGGGGGAGGGGAGATATTTGTGAATTCCCTGCATTGTGTAGAGGGTTGGACTTGATGACCCTGGAGGTCCTTTCCAACGGTATGATTCTATAGTGGGTTTTTTTTTCTCCCTCTCAAGTGGGGTTTTGTAGACAAGAAGAAAAGGAAGAAGATATTGGATTTATATCCTGCCCTATACTCTGAGATCCAGAGTGGCTCACAATCTCCTTTACCTCCCTGTCCCCTCACAACAGACACCCTGTGAGGTAGGTGGGGCTGAGAGAGCTCTCACAGAAGCTGCCCTTTCAAGGACAGCTCCTACAAGAGCTATGGCTGACCCAAGGCCATTCCAGCAACTGCAAGTGGAGGAGTGGGGAATCCAACCCAGTTCTCCCAGATAAGAGTCCACACACTTCACCACTACACCAAACTAGTTCTGAATGCACACATAGTTTCTCACATGCCCAGGGGGATGCTGATCACCGCTTTGGGGTCAGGAAGCAATTTTCTCCAGGCCAGTTTGGCCAGGAATCCTGGACATTCAGAGGTGGTTTGCCATTGCTTGCCTCTGCATCATGATCCTGGTCTTCTTTAGAGGTCTCCCATCCAAATACTAGCCAAGACCGACCCTGCTTAGCTTCTGAGATCTGATGAGATCAGGCTAGCCTGGGCCACCCAGATCGAGGCTCTAATCAGAGTCAGTACTTGGTGGCTGAACTGAAACGCACCTTGCATTTCATTTCATGTTGCCCAGAAGATATCTGCATTGAAGCGTCAGCAATATGTAAATTTGAGCCGCATCGATCACTTAGGTGATTAAAAGCCAAGTTGATTAACGAGCGTGTTGTTTTGATAGGGCTGTCCATCAAAAGTTTTACCTGGGCTCTTTAGCTTCAGCTGCTCCAAATGAATTGCCAAAGAAACTTCTCTGAGGTCAAGAATGGGCAATGAGAGTGGGGTGGGTTTGTTTCCTGAGCAAGTTTTTGGCCAAGGTCATAATGCAATTCATTGTGTGCATTTTGAAAAGGGGAACTTACTCTGGGTAAGCTGCCTTGAGTCCCAGTGAGAAGAGCAGACTATAAATAATGGGTAAGGCCAGGGGTGGAATTTTGGCAGGAGCTCCTTTGCATATTAGGCTGCCCCCCCCCCCAATGTAGCCAATCCTCCAAGAGCTTACAAAAAAGAGCCTTGTAAGCTTTTGGAGGATTGGCTACATCAGGTGGGTGTGGCCTAATATGCAAAAGGAGCTCCTGATAGAATTCCACCCCTGGGTAAGGCTGTGTTTGGGGGGTGAAAAAGGGTGTAATGCCATAGACTCCACTCTCCAAAGCAGCCATTCTTTCCAAGGGAGCTGATCTTAGTTATTGCAAGATTAATTGCATAAGTGGGAGATCTCCAGGTGCCACTTGGAGGCTGACAACCCTAGGTTGTGTTTAGAATGACAGGATGCAGGGGATTCAGGGTATGGGAAGCAAATCTCTCGGGAAGTGTTCCCTGAGAAAGCACCCATCAGTTCAGTTCCTAGAGTCTCAAAATAAATTTCGCAAAACGTGCTTGTAGCTTTCAGTGAATAACTCCCATTTAACAAGTAGCAGGAAAACTGCTTTGGGAGGGGGGGGGGGGTTAACTGCATAACATACTTTGCTTGGACCCGCATATGATTGCTCAAGACCCAGTACAAATTTGTGATATGCCCAACTTGAGGCACATGAATACCTCTTATGCCTGACCTCATGAACCACGGCAGAAAAATGTGTACTTTATTTCCACAATGACATAAATAGGCCATATTCTAGTCAGCTTGCAGCTTAGAGGAGGCCCCCATTGGGTTGCCAACCTCCATCTTATGGCTGGAGACATCCTGGGATTACAACTGATCTTCAGGCGACAGAGATCAGCTCACCTGGAGAAAACTGCAGCTTCGGAGAGTAGAATCTATCGTTTTATATCCATTGAAGTTCCGTCTCTCCCCAACCCCGCCCCCTATATTCCCTGGCATTCCCTGACCTGGAGTAAAGTTCACTCATTTCCCTCTTTCCCCATTCTTGGGCCCTGGAATCCACAAATCCATCCCCAAAGGGTTTTGCTCAGAAGTGAGTTCTGTTGGTTTTAGTGGAACTGAATTTCAAGTAAATGCACTTGAGACTGTAACTGTGGAAATAAAAGCATGACATTTTCTCGTTGGGTTCTGGGAGATGAATATCTTGGAAGGCCAAGACAATTTCTGAGATCAAATTTAGCCCTAAATGAATATCTGAAATTTGAAGGTGAGTTGGGGTGGGTGGGAAATAGGTCTGAAATGGCCACTTCAGAGCAGCCCGTCATGAATTTCAAAGTAGATTTTGACTGCTGAATTCACTGCAGTGCTTCAATACTGTCTCTGCTAGGGAAGAATGTATTTACTTTCTAAGCTGAGCTTGGATACAAGAAGGGATTATGATTTCAGCAAAGGAAAGAAAAAGCTGACTGGGGAACCGGAGGGAGTTCTTTAATTCTTCCCGCTTGATGCTCTACTGTTTGCGATTGAAGGTGGAGGAAGATTTTATAAGTGGAAGGAAAATTGCATTACGAACGCATTATTGGCAAGCCTCACAATATCTTTAGCTCAATCACTTTGAAGGGTATCAGATCTGCTTTATTTGAGATATGTCAGCCCTTCCCCAGCTGTATCCTGGGTACTTTAGTGTTTCCCAAGGGGGAAACAAAGGACAAACCCCTGAAGATTCTTTTGAACTCAAAATACCCCTGAAAAGAGGAGGCTGCCCAGTGTATCTCTGCGTGATTCATATCAAGAAAATGAAGCCAGAGCAATCAGCTTCCATTGGCAGGTGCCACACCTCTGAATTGAGTGCAACCAGATTATTCAGTCCAGGGGTGGCCAAACAGTGGCTCAGGAGCCACATGTGGCTCCTTCACACATATTATGTGGCTCTCGAAGCCCCCACTGCCCCATTGGCTGGCTTGGAGAAGGCATTTCTCTCTTTAAATCACTTCTCCAAGCCAAGCTATCTGGTGGCTTGGAGAATGCCCTTCAAGTTAAAGTTGCTTTCTTTTCCCTCCCTCTCCATCTATTTGCTTTCTTTTCCCCTTTCTTACCACCCTTCCTTCTTGTCTTGCAGTTCTCAAACACTGGGTGTTTAATCCAATTCCACACTAGATCTGTAATCCAGGTTCAGCCCTGTCCACAAACTGACATTCTACACTTGAATCATGGAATCACAGAAACTAACTCTATGAGTTTTTGATTCTAGTGTAGAAAATCAATTTGGGAACAGGGCTGAACCAGGATTAAAGGTCTAGTGCAAAACTGGCCTTTTGGTGGGGGGCAAACTTGTTCAACATAAGAATTGGCCTTTGGAGTTCAATCATGCTTGTCACAACCTTGCTCCTGGCTCTACCCCCAAAGGAAAAGGAAAGGTCCCCTGTGCAAGCACCAGTCATTTCTGACTCTGGGGTGACATTGCTTTCACAATGTTTTCATGGCAGACTTTTTACGGCGTGGTTTGCCATTGCCTTCCCCAGTCATCTACACTTCCCCCCCCAGAAAGCTGGGTTCTCATTTTACTGACCTTGGAAGGATGGAAGGCTGAGTCAACCTCGAGCCGGCTACCTGAAAACCCAGCTTCCGCTGGGGATCAAACTCAGATCATGAGCAGAGTTTAGGACTGCAGTACTGCAGCTTTCACTCTGCATCACGGGGCTCCACCCCCAAACTCCCCAGCTATTTCCTGAAAAGGACTTGGCAACCCCATCTGACCCACTGGGGGTTTTTTTTGATCAGTACAAAGCTTCAGCCCAAAGCTCCATTGCTGCAGAGCACCTGGTTGTTGCGGATCGTGTCTGCTGCCACATAGCGAATCGGTTGGCAGAGCTGGAGAGAAATCTGTGATTCAGATTTGGATCTTGGTTCACTTAGGCCAGCATTCAGATTCAAATGCTCTTCCTTTGGGCACCTTCACATTCAAATGGAGCTGGAATGGCTCATGATTTTGAATGAATTTGAATCCAGATGAGTTAATGCGGATGTCGATAAACTGCATTAATGCAACAGTTAGCGCACTTCAGGCAATCCGGCTCCCATTGATTATTTCCAACCCCCCCACCCCTCCTCAAATGGCATTAATTTTAGATTACAGGGTTTAGAATAAGGCAACTTTCCAAAAAAGAACAAGAAAAAGAGAGAGAGAGAGAAATCTCTGCAAAGTATCTGAATGCATTGAGAAGTTTTGGCACAGAGTGGAATGAATCCAGGCTGCTCCACCAAAACTCTGGACTGGATTGCATTATCTGGAATGGATTCCCAAATCCCCCTGGGGGCATGTGCAGAAAGATTTAGCATGGGTAGGCCTTTTTGCACATGCTTCAAGGCCTCTGGCAAGCTGAGAAGATGGTAACTGGGAGTACCTACAAAAATCATTACCTACTTGGTGGAGGAATGTTTTCTGGCTGTGGTGGACAGGCAACAAGACAAAGAAGGAGGTTTTAGATCAAATGAAGCCTGAACTATCCCTAGAAACTTAAATGACTAAACTAAGGTGATTAGAGTTGCTAGCTCCGGGTTGGGAAATACCTGGAGATTTTGTAATTGGAGTGTAGGAAGGATAGAGTTTGGGGAGGGGAAGGACTTCAGTGGGGAATAATGTCCTAGAGTCCACCTTCCAAAGAATCCATTTTCTCCAGGTGAAATGATATCTGTCACCTGAAGATTCCTTGTAATCCCAGAAGATTTCCAACCATGACCTAGAAGCTGGCAACCCTAGAGGCTATTGTACTTTGCTCACATGATAAGAAGATGAGACTCATTGGAAAAGACAATGATGCTAGGAAAATTTGAAGGCAGCAGAAAAAGAGGAAGCCCCAACATGAGATGAGCGGACTCAGTCAAGGAAGCCCTTGGTTTGCACAACTTGGGCGAGGCTGCTTTGGAGGTCATTGATGCATCGGGCTGCCATAAGTCAGAAATGACTTGATGGCATTTAGCACACCCACACGTGCACGCACACATGATGGATAGCAGGGCCGGCCCTAGACTAGACTAACTTCTGCGCCCCCCCCCCCACTTATTATGTCATTGATTCACCTGAGGGTACTCAAAGTCATGTCCCCAGAAGGCTGGCACCCTAGGCAGTCACCTAGTTTGCCTAGTGGCGGGGCCCACCCTGATGGATAGGAAGGCTTTGAGCAGGCAAGGGGAGTGCTAGAGCGTTCTGGTGAACTCTACCAGACCATTCTGCATTGATTATGAGACTTCCCATGGACTGTGCGTGGTGGATCAGACCAATGGCCTGTTTATTCCACCATTTTTTCACAGTTGTCCTGGAGGGCCAACAAATAGGGCATAATAGAAGCCAAGGCTTTCCCTGATACTGCTTCCTAGGACTGCGTTTCACAGCTTTGTCACTTCTCTAGATGGAAACTCCCTTTACTCATTAATGACAAGTAGCTGTTGTTGGACCTCTCCTGTATGAATCTGTCTGATCCCTTGTTAAAGTCATCTACAGTTGTGGCCATCACTATATCCACCAGCTCCGAATCCCGCAGTTTCATCCCTGGTTGAGTAAAAATGTAGTTCATTTTGTCCATTTTAAATCTATTGCCCAATGGCTTCATAGGATGTGCCATATTTGAATTTTTTGGGAGGAGTTTTTTCCATCTGTTATCACGACCTCTTGCATAATTTTGTAAACCTTTGTCATGTCTCCCCTTGTCTCCATTTTGAAACTGAAAAGTTCCAGATAAAGAAGAAGAAAAAAAAAATTAGGTTTTTACAGGGCTTTTTTTTTTTTTTTAAGCAGGAACTGATATAGCCAATCCTCCCAGAGCTTACAGGGTTCTTCATACGGTGCCAACTGTAAGCTCTTGGAGGATTGGCAACATCAGGGGTGTGTGGCCTAATATGCAAAGGAGTTCTTGCTACAAAAAAGCCCTGGGTTTTTATATCCTGCTTTTCTCCACTGTAAGGAGTTTCCAAGTGACTCACAATCACATTCCCTTTCCCTCCCAGTGCTCCCTGAGAACTATGACTGACCCAAGGTCACCTAGCAGGCTTCCAGTGTTCCCTCTAAGCTGAGTTAGCATGAGCTAGCTCACAGATTTTTAGCCTCCAGCTCACACATTTTTGTCTTAGCTCAGGAAGGATGACCTCAGAGCACACTCATTGATGCGGTAGCTCAGGGGTGGCCAACAGTAGCTCTCCAGATGTTTTTTGCCTACAATTCCCATCAGCCCCAGCCAGCATGGCTGAGTAGCTCACAACTTTAATGCCAGTAGCTCACAAAGTAGAATTTTTGGATACATGCTTTCAGCTGCACGGACATTATATGCGCAGTTGTGGAAGCAAAATAAATTACCAGAAAAATGGGACTGGATTATGGAAGTTATGCATTGGAGCGAAATGGACAAACTTACTAGAACTTTAAAAGAACTTGATATAGATAAGTATAACGGAATGGGAGAAATTTCAAAAGTATGTTGAAAAACAGTGGAAGGTGAAAGGACATTTGGTGATTTTTAATAATGGTTAACTTCTTTCTTTTTTTCTTTTTTAGTGTAAAATGTTAACTACAGATAAAGTAAAATTATGGAAATATACAGTGTTTTTTTCATATGAGGATTGGGATTAATAGATAACGATTAAAATAGATAACACCAAAAATTAAGTATAGTAATATTATAAGACTATTAATTAAGACAGAAAATATTAGTAATAAGTAATTTTATTCTTATTTGTATTTTATAATAGTTATAAGTTTTTAGAAGGTTCTTAATAGGTTAATATTACCTTTTTATTCTTTTTGTATTTTAAGTTGAATGCACCGAGGAAGTCATAAAAAGGGGGGAGGGAGATGGGAAATGTGATGCAATATATTTGATGTTTATTTTTGGACAATTATTGCTTAATGTTGCTGAATATTAAAAATTGTTTTACTAAAAAAAAACAAAGTAGAATTTTTGCTCACAAGACTCTGCAGCTTAGAGGGAACAATGCAAACTTCTTGTGGTAGAGCGGGGAATCAAACCCGGCTTTCCAGATTAGAGTCTGTCGCCCTTAACCACTGCATTGCACTGATTCTTCGCCTTTCCTCATGGGAACGGCTCTTCGGTTTCTTAATAATCTCAGTTGCTCTCTTGTGCAGTGTTGCCAGTTCGACATTGTTGTTATTGAGAGAGGACAACCAGAACTGTGCTTTGTCCTCCAAATGAAGCAGCACCATAGATATATTTGGAGGTTCCATCTATTCATTGCAGCTGATAGCCAGCAATGGACCTATCCAGCACGAATTTATGGGAACCCCTTCAAAGCCAACTAAGGCCGCGATTGCATATGCTAAAGAATGCAGTTCCAGTCCACTTCCAATGCTCTTTACAACTGGGTTTTACTGTGCAAACTGGCCAAATCCAGTTTGAAAGTGCGTTGGAAGTGGATTAAAACTGCATTATGCAGCATGTGTGATTGCAGCCTAAGCCCATGGGCATAGCAACATCCTGTGGTGGTGAGTTCCATAGAGGCAAAGGAAAGGTGTAGCATAGGAATAGCCAACATTTTGTGTGCTTTCCATGTATTTTCCTGCTTGGAACAACTGCTAGTAGGGGAGGGCAAA
This sequence comes from Heteronotia binoei, assembly GCF_032191835.1. NCBI lineage: Eukaryota > Metazoa > Chordata > Lepidosauria > Squamata > Gekkonidae > Heteronotia > Heteronotia binoei. The sequence goes on along the minus strand of NC_083235.1, from coordinate 20,514,493 downwards.
ACAAATGCTGTGCCAGTGCTGGAAATGCTTCCATGCCCAGATTTGACTTGACAGAACTCCTTCCATCTCTAGCAAACTTTACAATTAAGCCACTAGCACGGCATCAGAAATAGTGAGAATGTTAATGCACTGTGAGAAATACATTAGATCAGGGGCCCCTCAACCTTTTTGAGCCTGCGGGCATATTTGGAATTCTAGAACAGCCACAGAATGGCAGCTGCAGGAGGTGGAGCCAGTCACAAAATGGCAGCTGCAGCTTCGCTTCAGTCACACAGTGCTGATCCTTGAGCTGTGGTGGCAGCTGCTGCCAAAGCGAGGTTTTAAAAAACCTGCACATCCAATTATATCTCCGCTAGTCAATAAGAAACCTTGCTGGGTGGGGCAAAAACCCTACCAGGCCCCACCCACTTCCTGAAAACACTTGGTGGGCACCATAAAAGGTGTCTGTGGGCGCTATGGCACCCACAGGCACCATGTTGGAGACCCCTGAGTTAGAGGCTCCCGGGAGCCCAAAGTGCTCATCCATGGTGGAGGTTCACTGCTGTGCCTCTGTATGAGTCCTGGACATCAGTAATTTGACACCTTCTCTGTGTCTGGAGTGTCTGGGGCATTCTATCATTCCCAGTGCAGAGATTCAGAAGGATCTGTTAGCTCTGCGCTCACCATGATTAGTTCCCAGGAACCTGCTCCTTTGGCTTGCCACCTCCTAATCAAGCTTCATACCCAGAACTCTCTTGAAACTTAAACTGACATGAATATCAGTAGACAGTCTTTCTTCAATCAAATAATGCAAATGTCCAAAATATAACACAGATGAATGCTGTTTCATACAAGTTGCCAAGGTTCTATCACAACCAATTAATCTCAAACTCATTTCTATTTTCTGTTCTGAATTCTGCTCTAATGCATCATACACCTGATCTCTCGAAGATACCTGCTTTGCACAATAAACGTTTAGACTGTCAGTTTCAGTAACTGCATCCCCTAATAGTTATGCATGGGATAGAGAAGGTAGAGAAAGAAGTCCTTTTCTCCCAATACGAGAACTCATGGGCACTCAATTAAATTGTTGAGCAGTTAGGTTAGAACAGATAAAAGGAAGTATTTCTTCACCCAAAGGGTGATTAACACACAGAATTCACTGCCACAGGAGGTGGTGGCGGCTGCAAGCATAGACAGCTTCAAGAGGGAATTGGATAAACATATGGAGCAGAGGTCCATCAGTGGCTATTAGCCACAGCATATTGTTGGAAATCTCTGTCTGGGGTAGTGATGCTCTGTATTCTTGGTTCTTGGGGGGCACAGTGGGAGAGCTTCTGGTGTCTTGGCTCCACTGATGGACCTACTGGTGGCACCTGGGGTTTTTTGGCCACTGTGTGACACAGAGTGTTGGACTGGATGGGCCACTGGCCTGATCCAACATGGCTTCTCTTATGTTCTTATGTTCTCAGTGGTAGAGCATCTGCTCAATACACAGAAGGACCTAGGTTCAGTCGCCAGCATCTCCAGTTAAAAGGACCAGGTGGAAGTTGTTCTGAAAGATCTCTGCCTGAGACTCCAGAGAGTTGCTGCCAGTATGAGCAGTAAAGTCCAGGTGGGTCGCCATGTTGGTCTGATGCAATAGAACAAAGTTGGCATCTAGTAGTGCCTTTTAAGACTGACTTGGAAGCACCAAGGCAGTTTTGGGTGTTCATGTGTGTGCTCACATTTTCTTTTTAGAACTGCTAAATATGCCGACTGATAGCACAATCCAAAACTCATGCAATATTAAGACCAAGATTGGTTGGTCTTAATAAAAGGTATAAGATGGGCTTTGGGAGAAGAACAGCTTAGTTTGGTGTAGAAGTTTAGTGTAGTGATGTAGTAGAGTGGCAGATTCTAATCTGGGAGAACCAGGTTTCATTCCCAGTTCCTCCATATGCAGCCAGGTGGGTTATCTTGGGTCAGTCACAGTTCTCTTGGAACTGTTCTCTCAAGTACAGTTCTTGAAGAGATCTCTCAGTCCTAACTACCTCGCGGGGCATCTGTTGTGGGAAAGGAAGGGGATTGTGGGCCACTATGAGTGAAGGTTGGGGTATGTATCCACTTCTCCTTCTCCTCCTTCTTCTCCTCCTCCTCCTCCTTCTCCTCCTCCTTCCACAGGGATCACAGAGTGCAAAGTACAGCTTTCCCAGGTAGATTGAGCAACTGTAAACAGAGGTTAATATACTAACTTTCAAATACATAGCCCAGGAAAAAAAAATGCCAGTACTCACACTGATGTATGGTACATTAGGCTTGACATCAACCAAACTGTGTGCTGTAGTTGTTGACTGCTTTGTTATTAACTGTGTTGTAAAGATCAAGCACTTTTGCCTTCAAATAAATGATTGCCTGCTTGTATAGCCAGAAGTTGTGTTGTGTTGTATGAGGTTATGGCCCATGGCTAAATCAATGCAACCGAGCTGAACTGGGTTGCTTTTTGTACTCACAAATAGCACTGCACCAAACTTCAGCCGTTTTATTTTGGGGTAGTGCTTTCAGTGAGACAAGGGGGACTAGTTCTGGGAAGAGAGATGGCCAGCCTACTGCTGAGAATTTTATTTTTTGCTGTTTCACTGCCATTGCTTACTTACAATCTGTTGCTTTAGCATAGTTGTAGAAAGTAACAGTTGACTTCATGGTGACCCCATAGGGTTTTCAAGGAAAAGATATCCGGAGGTGGTTTGTGACTGCCTCCCTCTGTATCATGACCCTGAACTTTCTTGGCGGTCTCCCATCCAAGTACTAGCTGCAGCCAACAAGACTGTCAGGGTGTTGGTTCAATAACATTTCTTTTATTAAAAAAAAATTATTACTATGGAACAGAAGCACAATTGATCCCCTCTAATGACAGCCGGTTTGGTGTAGTGGTTAAGTGCATGGACTTTTATCTGGGAGGACCGGGTTTGATTCCCCACTCTTCCTCATGCACCTGCTGGTGTGACCTTGAGTCCGTCACAAGTTCGTGCAGAGCTGTTCCTCTCAAAAGCAGTTTCTGTCAGAGCTCTCTCAGCTCCACCTACCTCACAGGTAATGTTCCCTCTAAGCTGCAGAGTCTTGCGAGCAAAAATTCTACTTTGTGAGCTGCTGGCATTAAAGTTGTGAGCTACTGCATCAGTTAGTGGGCTGTGGGGTCATCCTTCCTGAGCGAAGACAAAAATGTGTGAACTGGAGGCTAAAAATATGTGAGCTCGCTCATGCTGACTCAGCTTAGAGGGAACACTGCTCACAGGATGTCTGTTGTGGGGAGAGGAAGGGAAAGGAGATTGTAAGCCGCTCTGAGACTCCTTTGGATAGTAAAGGGCGGAGTATATATTCAATCTCCTCTTCTTTTTCTACATGGGGAGCAGGTAGTGACCAGGATGATGTGACAATACATAGCCACCAGTTGTTGATTGTGATGTCACTGACAGGAAATGATGCAATGTTTAGGAATCTGTAATGATGGAAAGTGCCATCGAGCCACAGCCGGCTTAGGGGAACCTTACAGGGTTTTCAAGGCAAGAGATGTCCAGAGGTGGTTTGCCATTGCTTGCCTCTGCATTGTGAGCCTGGACTTCCTTGGTGGTCTCCCATCCAAGTACTGAGCAGGGCTTAGCTTTTGAGATCCAAGGAGATCAGGCTAGCCTGGGACATCCAGGACAGGGCCTTTTGGAAGCACTGTCTGCTTATTCCCATGGAGATAGATCAAGATGGGTAGCTGGGTTTGTCTGTCTGTGGCAGTAGGGGGAAAAATAAAGCAAGAGTCTAGTTGCACCTTAAAGACTAAAATTTATTGCAGGGTGTGATCTTTTGGGAGTCATTGCTTATCTGAAGAAGTGAGCAGTGACTCACAAAAGCTCATACCAAGCCACAAACTTTGTTCGCCTTTAAGTTGCTCCTGGACACTTGCTCATTTCGACTGCTTATCCCCAGATTGGCCTGGGCTGGAGTTTCCTTCTTTGACCCAAATGGATATCTACTCAATAGGGTCTCCAGGGATAGGGAACGTTGGCTCCCCAGATGTTTTTTGCCTACAGCTCCCATCAGCCCCAGCCAACATGGCCCATGGCTGGGGCTGATGGGAGTTGTAGGCAAAAAACATCCAGAGCCAACATTCCATAGGCCAACACTCATTGGACGGAATGCTGGGCAAGATGAGCCACTGGTCTGATCCAGCAGGGATGTTCTAATGCATTAATTGCAGACCCGTAGCTACGTGGGGAGCCCTCTGGGGGGCACTGCTGCTTGACTTCCAAGCTGAACCCCTGACTTTCAAGGGGCCCTCCAGGGTGCAGCCTGCTTTCTCCCCTCTTTCTCCCTCTTTCCTCCCTCCCTCCCTCCCTTTCTTTTGCCATGGCTGAGCCAGTGAAGTGTCATCAGCGGTAGCTGGAGCTGGGAGAGACACTGGACACAGTGCACTGCAGCAGCAAAAGCTGCTGGTGGAGAGCAGGGAGGCAGAGGAAGCCACATGAGCTAGACCAGAGGGGGCGGGGACAGATGGAGCTGCTGGCTGCAGAGTGCCGGGGTGGGGAGAAGGAGAAAGGAACCCCTTCCCCCCACTTGCACGCAAGGTGCAGTCTCTTCTTGACTCCAAGGTTTTAGGGTTGGCTGCCTCCACTTGGCCACTTTCAGAGCCTCCAGCTTTTGCCACCGCCCCAGAAAGCATCTGAGAAGCAGCAATCTCCACAGTGGATGGGAAAGGGTGCCCCTCTTGACTTTTAAAAAAGCCGCCCGACTTTTAAAATCCTGACCACGGCTCTGATTAAGTGATCTACAGATTAGTAAATTATGGTTGATGGGATGCATGAAACACAGCCAAAAGGGAATACGTGTGCTTTTGGACACTGCTGCAGATGTTCACAGAAAATGCTTCCAGTTCTGTCAACCCCAACTTTTGACAACCATTTAGCTGAGCTTCTGCTTCCTGGCATCTGGTACGCATCTCCCATTTCTTCAATGACTGCCATCTTCTGGGATTTCGGAGCCCTTTTACATCCTCACCGTATGTGAGAACAATTTCCTTAAAAGCATCCTAGAACCAACCCCCCCCCCTCCATTATCAAACTCCCAGATTTTATTGATCTTCCTTTGCACAAAGTGCCACTGTTGCTACCATTTCACAGCACTTCCCCCTCGGGTTTAAACAGACTACAAACAGAGAGTCTTTTATAAAGAAGAACTTTCCCGTTTTCCTCTCTTTTTTCCTTTGCACATCTCCCTTCCATTTTATCAGATAAGGTTTCTTGTGTTCGCAACCATTGTTGTATATGTGGGTGATGTAATTTTGCCAACATTTTTCTGACTTGTACTTTTGAAGCTGGCTAATTCTCTGTGAGTGTGTTGTATTTCCTTTGTGGTTTTTTGGAGTTCAGGAAACATGACTTTCTTCAAGGCCTTTCTTCTGTAACTTGGTGTGACAATTACTAGTAAAGCGGCTGGGCCCCTATGTGGGTAGTGATTGCCACAAAACCAGGCCAACAACAGGCAAGGCGAGAGTCTCTACACACTTGGGAGACTTGTTGGATCTGCAGGAAAAAGACTTGTGAATTAACCGAACGAAAGGAAAAGACCTGATAAGAACTGGGTGTGCTCAAGGAGGCAGGGAGTACCGAAAGAAACTGAAAGTCTGGTCTTGGCAAAAGTTACAATGGCTGATAACAGACGGGCATTTTGGGGCGGTTGGGAGGTGGCTCAAATCAGGACATCTCAAAAAGAGCCATCCTGAAGCCTCCACACGCTCCCCCGCAAGCCGTCCCTATCCTGTCCATGGGGCAACATGAGCGTGTTCAAATGGCTGTTGCGGACTATTCCCATCACTCAGCTTCCCCATACATTTTCAGAAGTCGTGTGCATGCATGTGCATAGGTGTGCATGTGCGTACATGCGCACTGAGCAGTTTTTATTTTTAAAAAGCCAGATGTGAGTTGGGGCAGCTTGGCAGTTTCACACTGCCAAGGTGCCTTGCTTGCACCCTTCCGCTTCCAGATGCCAAGAAGGCGTCTGGATATTCGCTACCACTTCGGAAGTGGTGACTTTTTGAGTTGCACTGGGAGGACAGGACGAGGATGAGCGGCAGATGTTTGTGTGTGGGAGGATTTTTTGGGTCCATTTCAGAGGCATCTCTGAGTCGGCCCAGAGTGCCAGTCTGTCATCTCCCAACTTGACCTATCTCTCAGAGCTGTTGTGCGAGCAAAATAGGAATACTAGCCTCCATGCGGGGCCTGGGGATCTCCTAGAACGACAGCTCCTCTCCAGACTACAGAGATCAATTTCCTGGGAGAAAATGGGTGTTGTAGAGTGCAGACTCTATGATATTGTACCCTGTTGAGGTCCCTGTCCTTCCCAGGCTCCACCCCAAATCTCCCAAGAGTTTTCCAGTCTGGAGCTGGGAACCTTCTGTCCCCTTCCCCCAGCTGGTTGCCAGGGGATGGACATAGCAACTCAAGAGCAAAATGGGAGGAAAAGCGTGTGACACCCTGGGCTCCTTATAGGGAGGGCAAAATAAAAATGAATAGCCAATTGTTCCTAATAGCCAGCCAGATGCATGTGAAAACCCACATGGAATTATTGGCCTTATTCTGGTTATCCACAGCCATGTAGCAAGCCAAGGGTCTATGAGCATGATGTTCTTCTTGGATACTAGGACCAGAAATAATTGATAGATCTGTTCTGCATGGATATGTCTGCTCCTTTCCCCATCTAAACCTGCTATATATCCTATGTTGCCCCAATTGCCTGTTTCCGTATTAGATGGGGAAATTAGTGTGGAGACCAGTCCTGGCCAAAGGTTTGTAACAGGCAGGATCTGTTCCTTTGTGTATAACAAGGTCAGTTCTCAAATAAACCAGGCCAAATTAGGAAAAGATTGATTTTACTGACAAATATAAAAACGACACCGGTCCCAAGGCAATTAAAAATACGCATACTATGGAGAAATGGAGGACTTCAGAGATATCAAAGGAGAGGAGATGTTTCCCATCCAGATGCGCAAAACTCCACGAATGAGGGAGCATGAATGACCCGCATATCACAACCCAGGGGACCCAAATTATGAGTTTTGGGAATAAGACTCTGTAGGGACCTGTCACACAGCAGGAACCAAAAATGGGGAAAGAACCAAAACATCTAAAGCAGACAGATGGAAATCTTCTTCATGCCACTATGACCCCATAGGAGAAAGTAATGTAAAAAGAATGATGGGAGTCTGGTTTTATTAGGACAATTCTAATTCAAGATGCATTTGAAGGGAGATGCTGAGCTGATATAATGTAGTGCACCTTCTGGCGATGTCAGGGGTGTGCGGCAGATGCAAATGAGTGATGCAAATGAGCTCCGGCACCTCTTTTTCTATGAAATGACTCCTACATCTGAGTACCACTTGCCTTGAAAACTCCTTGCTGGGGTACTCATCAGTTGGCTGTGGCTTGACAGTGCTTTTGTTTGTATGTAAGAGGTCAGGGCCGTGTGGGACCTTGCCCAGTTCTGCAAGGCCTGCGGGACGACACTCTTCCAGCTGACCTTTAATTGATTTCAGACTGCCGATACAGTAGTAGGGAATGACACCCAACGAAATATTGAAACCATCGGAAATGAAATAGCATCAATGATATTAGCACCAGACTGTTTTTAACTGTTGTATTTTAATGATGATGTATTTCAGGGGTGGCCAACAGTAGCTCTCCAGATGTTTTTTGCCTACAACTCCCATCAGCCCCAGCCAGCATGACTGGGGCTGATGGGAGTTGTAGGCAAAATACATCTGGAGAGCTACCGTAGGCCACCCCTGATGTATTTAATGTTATGAGTTGTTTTATTGCGTCTTATTGTGAGTCTGCTTCAGCGGGGAGGGCGGGATATAAATGCAAATAAACATTAAACATTAACCTAATTGCTGGCCAATCTGAATCCTTTGTGACATGGAGGGATGCAATTGCCAACCGCCCCTGAATGTCTCTTGCCCTGAAAACTCTGTGGGATCGCCATAAGTCAGCTAGCGACTTGAGGGCACCATCCACCATCACCAAACAGTTTAATAGGGGAGAAGACAAATGACCTAGATAAATGCACTTGGAAAAATGCGTGAACAGGAGACTAAAGCAACACTCTGTTGGTTGCCACCACTGAAACGTTATTTAAGACTGCACAGCCTATCAGGTCTCCAGTGGCCAATCAGAAGCCCTGCTCGGCAGGAGCCCTATCTAGACCCACCCACTTTGTAGAAACACTTGACCAGTTCCAGGAAGGGTTTCAAAGGGTGCCGTCATGCCCAGGGCACCATGTTGGAGATCCCTGCTGTATATTCTGTATTCCTGTCTCTAAGTCATCTACAGACATCATCCCCCGCATGCTGTCCTTTTTGAATTCTGCGTAATTTTTTTGCTCTGAATGTTTTTTTTTCTTGATGAACGCACTCTGAGCAGCCAGCAGCATTCCCAGCGATTAGCTGGCCCGGCGTCTGTTTCATCTCTTCCGCCATTTTTTATGAAATGCATAACTGCAAATTTAAGAGTGCAAAATATATTAAAAAACGGTCGTGCCGAAGGAGAATTCACCGTTGAGTGAGCCTGTTTCCTTCCTTTTTAGCAAACTCATTTGATCTGAAGTTGAGTCTGCATCCAAATTAAGGTTAAATTGAACATCCCGGGAGGCGGTACTGTTACCCTTTGGCTGGGAAAATGGTAGTCTTGCTTAGACGGCCTTGGCAAGATGACAGCAGGAAGACCAACGGGGGACCCACACCAATAGAAAACATTACCAAATGATAGGGAAGGCCAAGTCTGAGTTGCATCTGGGCCCTGCCACTAGGCAAAATAGGCAATTGCCTAGGGCGCTGGTTTGGTGGCGCCAAATTGGGTGCCCCCATGTGACTCATTGATGCTATCAGGGCGGGGGGTGGGGGGCACCAGAAGTTAGCCGTGCCTAGGGTGCCAGACAGTCTAAGGCTAGCCCTGATCTGGAACTTAGGGGCTCTTGCCTTCTCTGCCTTGTACTAATATTGTTTGTGTGCGATTTTAAGATCCTGTTGTTTTTATAAAATCATGTGTATCGCTCAGGGCCCTGAAATAGCCGGGATTGGGTGATCTATAAATTTAACATAATAAGTTATAAATGAACTAAAACTAGACAAAGGCCATGCTGAAAATGCCACATGTGAAGAGGAGGAAACATGGTTCATGGCTATGTATAGTGGTGCAGGCATACAGTAACTTCTTCTGTGCCACCAGTGGAATCATTGCTCCTGCATTGCGGCTAACCCCATATTTGGGCTATTTCATATTCCAGCCCTTGCCTTCCACTGCAGAACCTTTGTTGGTGGTTTCCTAGCCGAGTGCTGACTCTACTTAGCTCCTACGATTGGCTATCCTTTGCCACCTCCATTCCCAGGAGCAATAATAGAGTTAGCAGTAGTAGTGGATTGTTCTGTGTCGTGGCTGACCACCTCTCAGTGGGATAAGTAGTACTGTTGGCAGCTCCTCATGTACTAATTTGGCTGCCGCAAGCAAGAAATGACTTTCATATTCAGGGCAGGGTTTGGATCCAAAGTGTGGGAGCAACGGTACGTATATAAGTGCCATCAGGTTGCGAACAACTTACAGCGACTCCAGCCAGACGCTTTCAAAGCAGGTGAGAAGCAGAAAGTGTTTTGCCATTGCCTTCCTCTGCAGAACCTTCCTTGGTGCTTTCCCATCCAATTACTATCCCTGCTTAGCTTCTGGCAGCTGATGAGATTGGGCTGTGCCATGCTGCCTTCCTTTCTGGGAGCAATCATAGAGGTTACCAGGGCTTTTTTTATAGTAGGAACTCCTTTGCCTGTTAGGCAACACTCCCCTGATGTAGCCAATCCTCCAAGAGTTTGCATGGCCCTTAGTACGGGGCCTACTGTAAGCTCTAGGAGGACTGGCTACATCAGGGGGGAGTGGCCTAATATGCAAAGGAGGTCCTACTACTACAAAAAAGCCCTGGAGGCTGCATAGTAGAGAAGCACATGCCCTTCAGATTCCAGTTTGACTTGGGACATCCACCCATGTCCATCTGATCTGGCGGGACTGGCCTTGCTTCTGTGATCTGTTGCCACCATTGCCTCGCGTTTCTTCCTCTTGCACCTTCTCAGAATTAGGAAGGCTGAGGTAGGTCACTCGTTATAGACAGACTTTGGAGAAATGCTGAAGTGGCACATGCGTGTCTTGTCAGGTATGACTTTTTGCCAAATGCATTGCACAAAGTGAGATATGAGGACTTGACAGTCTCCCCAGTTCTCTGAATGCATTAGAAGACTCTTGGAGGCAGTCATCCCTCTGAACATATGAAGCTGCCTTATACTGAGCCAGACCCTGGGTCCATCAAAGTCAGTATTGTCTACTCAGGCAGTGGCTCTCCAGGGTCTCAAGCTGAGGTTTTTCACACCTATTTGCCTGGACCCTTTTTAGTTGGAGATGCCATGAAGGCTAAATCCCTCCTGGTTCCTCGCAATGTGTGGAAGGGGCTGGGTCTCTCATTCTGTGCTGGGTACTTTGGGGAAGAGGTCACCATAGCAGAAGGGAAGGTCAGTCCTAGGTGATCTTATATGCCAACTTCTTGAGGACATAGTATCAGTGGTTGGTTAAGCAACCTTCTATGGCCTGTGAGTCCTGACCATAAAGAAGGATAGTTGATGAAAGGACTTGATGCGAAAGGAGCTGTGGATGAGTTTTATGATCATTGATCATTGCTAGAAGCAGGGCTGGCTTCATGGTTTGGGGACCCTAGGCACAGATTGCCTAGGGCAGGGGTGGCCAATGGTAGCTCCCCAGATGTTTTTTGCCTACAACTCCCATCAGCCCCAGCCAGCATGACCAATGGCTAGGGCTGATGGGAGTTGTAAGCAAAAACATCTGGAGAGCTACCATTGGCCACCCCTGGCCTAGGGGATTCCCATGCCCGCTACTAGACTCCCCTTCCTGCCCACCTGCCTACATGCCACCTGCTGCTTGTGCATCCTTCCTCTGCCCACTTGCAAGGTGTTCCTCCACCAGCAGTCACGGAGCTACCTACACTGTTTGCACACCCTGTCCCCGATAGTGTGGGGTGCAGCTAGGGGTGCCACGGCCACCAGGAGCAATGATGCTTTATGCACCACTCGCATGCCCTTCTCCAACAGCTCTCGGCAGCATCTGTAGTTGGGAGCATAGAAGAAAAAGAAGACGACGACTGTATATTTATTTATTTATTTTAGTATATTTCTATTCCGCCCATTCCCCGTAGGGCTCAGGGCAGAGTACAACATATGATAAAACAATACAATACAATAAAAACCATTTTATAAAAAGAACAGCTCAACAGTACTCAGAAAACTTTACCATATCATCACATATTGCCCATCACATGTTATATCCCACCCTTCTCTCTGAATCAAGAGTCTCAGAGTGGCATGCAATCTCCTTTATCTTCTTCCCCCTCAACAGACACCCAGTGAGGTGGGTGAGGCTCTCTGACAGAAGCTGCCCTTTCAAGGACACCTCTGTGAGAGCCAAGGCCTTTCCAGCAGCTTCAAGTGGAGGAGTGGGGGATCCATGCACTTAACCACTGTACCAAACTGGCTGACTCACAAGCAGGCAGTGGAAGGCCGTGAGTGCAGCCATCAAAGGAGATCAGTGTCAGTGTGTCCCTCTAGAAGCCATGGGCCCTGTCAGCTGCCCCACCTCAGGGGATGCTGATGCATGCTATCCTGGAAGGAAGGTGGATCATTTGGAAGGAGGTGGATGAAGACAGTGCCCTTTTCCTACTGCAGCCAGGCCCCAACTTGTATTAGGAAAGGCTCCCCAGTCCATGGGTGTCAATTGTAGCCAAGCAAGTGTTAACTTTCTCTGCTTAACTGAATGCTAAGCTTCCTTAGTGGGCCCTGTGAAAGGGAGCACCGATGGCGTTGATCCCATTACATTTTCCCTTTCCGAGGAGCATCCTGCTCTCATGACAAATAAGGGAGCCTGCCCTCCCCCTCCTTGGGCAGCCCGCACCTAGCTAATCACCCTGGCAGCTTCTGAACATGGCTTTGCTTTCTCTGTGTGGATTTCTCCCATCTTTGCTCCCATCCATCAAGCCCTCCCCTTTGCCTCAACCCCTCTCGAAGACAGCTTGTTCGCTTTCCCTGCCAAAAGTTTTATTAGTGCATCTGGTTCCAGCCAGCCCATAAATGCCCCCCGCAGCAACATTTCCCTTCCGCTTTAAGAATTTACACCGCCGACCCCCCATTCCACCCCCGTGCCGGCACTGAGAACAGCTGCACATTATGGCTATAAAAAGCCCGTGTGCTGTTGTCTTCCCTAATGGATCTACCCTCCTAAACAGTGAGTTACGTGCCAGGCATTGCACCCAAGTTTCAAGCAGAGCCGCTGTGCTTGGCCAGGAGAGCGGGAGATGAAAGGTTTCGAGAAGCTGAAAGGGTTGCTAATGGAGGTGGGTTGTTTCAGCACCTTGGACAGCAACATCAGGTTAAACTTGGCTCTTTTGGACAGCGCTGCAGTCCTTTTTTTTTTTTTTGTTCAGGTAGATGTTGGGTTTTCTGTGCATAAAGCTCTCCCCTGAGGAGGCTTAGCTACTTGAGCTTAAGGATTGCAGCTATACCGTATACATTTGCAGTCCATGCCCAGTGCAGTCTTGGCATCAAGGGTAGGCCTATGTTTGCCCAAGATGGAGAGATGTGCATGCAGCTCACAGCAGCTGCTCTTTCAAGGACAACCTCTGCCAGAGCTATGGTTGACCCAAGGCCATTCCAGCAGGAGCAAGTGGAGGAGTGGGGAATCAAACCCGGTTCTCCCAGATAAGAGTCCGTGCGCTTAACCACTACACGAAACTGGCTTTCAAACTGGCTTTGGTGTGTCTGACAGTCGTCATTCCAGAAGGGTAACTGTGCTGGTCTTTTGTAGTGCATCAAACAAGAATTTGGTGGCACCTTAAAGGCTGACAAAGACGAAGGCCCAACATGAGATGGATTGACTCTATAGAGGAAGCCACAGGCCTCAGTCTGCAAGACCTGAGCAGGGCTGTTAACAGTAGGGCATTTTGGAAGATGTTCATGCATAGAGTCCCCAGAAGCGACTTGATGGTGCTTAACATACAGACACAGGCTAACAAGATTTTATCTCAGCCAGTGACGGACTGGCCAGGGTGTCAGTTTGCCCAACGGCTAGTGGGCCCTGTAGGCCCCTGATGAAGTGGACCCCTAAAACATTAGGCAATATGTTAAAGATGTTAATGACCTTTTAGTAGCTTGAAAATATAATAGAAGTCCCAATATTATGCAATGCAGCTAAAATTTACATTGTATTTAGGGTGTAAGCTTTCATGGATTAGAGCCCACCCCTTCATCTGGCTAAGTGAGCTCTAGTCCATGGATATTTATGCTGGAATAAAGTTTTCCAAGATCACTGCAGATGGTGACTGCAGCCATGAAATTAAAAGATGTTTGCTCCTTGGGAGGACAACTATGGCAAACCTAGGCAGTATAATAAAAAGTAGATACATCACCCTGCCAACAAAAGTCTGTATAGTCAAGGTGATGGTATTCCCTGTAGTAATATATGACGGTGAGAAATGGACCATAAGGAAGGCTGAGTGCAGAAGAATAGATGCTTTCAAATTGTGCTGGAGAAGACTCTTGAGAGTCCCTTGGACTTCAAGAAGATCAAATCAGTCTGTCCCAAGGGAAATCAACCCTGACTGTTCACTGGAAGGTCAGATGCTGAAGCTCAAATACTTTGGCCACCCAATGAGAAGATCCTGATGCTGGGAAAGACAGAAGGCAAAAGAAAAAGGGGACGGCAAAAGATGAGATGGCTGGACAGCGTTACTGGTACAACCAACATGAATTTGAGTGGACTTTGGAGGGTGGTGGAGGATAGGAGGGCCTGGCATGACTTGGTCCATGGGGTCGCAAAAAGTCGGACTCGACTGTGCGACTGAACAACAAAAAAAGTCCTCAAGGTGGCAGAGACCTCTGTTTATTGCTTTTCCTTTGCATCAGTGTTTTCATTCTTCCTGAAAACAGCTACAGGTTGTAATGTGTCTCTCTTTTTTTAAAAAGCACTGCAGGGAAGGAGGTTGAGATGAGGGGCTTGTTCAAAGCATTATTTTGAGTATGAGAGAGGAGAGATTAGCATCCATCGGTGTGATGAGCCAGCTCATGGGGCATATTTGGGCCAAGGGGCATATTTCCCTCCTGAATGCTGCTAAAAACTGGGGGGAGGGAGGGGGTTGCAAAAATATTGTTCTTTAGATTTTTTTCATGCCTACCAGTAGGGCTTCTTTTGTAGCAGGAATTCCTTTGCATATTAGGCCACACACCCCTGATGTACCCAATCCTCAAAGAGCTTACAGTAGCCCTGGAGGACTGGCTACATCGGGGGGGGGGGGGGTAAGGCCTAATATGCAAAGAAGTTCCTGCTAAAAAAAAAAGTCCTGCCAATAGTGATTGTCCAGATACCTAGAGGTCCCCATGCTTCTGCCCCCTAGAACCTGGCATTCAGAAGTGTTTTGCTTCTGAGCATGGAGGTCCTGTATAGCCTTTAATAGGTGTCTATAAATTTTTAGCCTTTTTGAAAGGCCACCAAACTAGTGGCCACTACAGCATCCTGTGGCAATGAGTTCCGAAAGTTAAACGCACAGTGTGTGTGAAGAAGTGATCTCTTTGGTTTATCTTGAATCTGTTGCCCATTCCCTTTATTGGTTGCCCATGGTCTCATGCATTTTGGAAATGTTCTCTATCCACATTCTCTACTCAATGCTTCTTTCTATGTATCTAATTCTCAACATAGGTCCGAAATGTTGATCAAGATATCCACTCGTGAGGCTATGCTTAGAGAAAAAAAAGATTTTCCTACAAACCTTGGACAGCCCTCCCAGGTTTCCAGACACCCTCCAATGGTGAGGAGGGTCAAGATCCCCTCAAAATGGAGGATACACACTGAGATCATGTAGAACCCCACGAGATCACAGTTGGCATTGTGGGGTTGCCTAGCTACTCCACCGGAATGGGAGGATTTCAGTTGGGAAGGGCACTGAAAGCACAGACTGGGAGGTAAGAAAGAGGTCAAGGGGGGCAGTAAATGGGGGCAAAATGTGAGGGAAAGGAGGCAAAAAGCGGCAAGGGGTGAAAAGTAGTGAGAGAGTCGAAAAAGGGGAAACAATAACCAAGGAGGGGGTAGAAAGGAGGCAGGGAAAGAGGTGTTGAGGGGGCAGCGGGAATCAAATGGGATTTCCTTCCTTGACAAATCTCTTGGATCCCCACATAATGATTTTATAAACCTCTACCATGTCCCCTGAGTCTCCCCCCCCCACTGAAAAGCCCTAAACCCCTTAGCCTTAGGCTGGCATATATCCCGGATAATATATCCCTTTTGCATGTATCCCTTTTGGAGCGTTTCTGAAATCGACCATCTCTGCCTTACTTACATTACAGTGTAGATAAAGATGGAAAGAAACAACTTCAGAGACAAATGCAATGTGTGAGTGAAATATAGAAGTAGGAACATAACCCAAAGTGGCACAGAATATGATCTGGGATATTTTGCTCTCTGTTTTGTTGAGAGAAAAAAATTGGGGAAAGTTGGGGTAATGACAAAAAGAGGAAGTCTCTTGTAATGTGGGGATCAATAAATCCGGGTGTTTTTTTTTTAATTTCTGGATCCCATTGCCTGATCCAAATTATTTGTTTTTAATGAACCCTAAAATAAGAAGCATTAAGCGGAACGGAATTTTCCGTAGTGATCTCTGTGGGGCTTGTTTGTTCACTGGACTGTGTGGTGCTATTCAGTCTTTTCCCAGCACTTTTTAGAAGGAAAGGTGACTTATCTAGCATCAAAGGCATCGTTGACATATTAGCTGCTGACATGGAGGGTCACTGGGCATTGACTTCAGGGTCAGCAATAATAAAAAAAAGTCATCCAGACTTGTAGTTTGCCAGATACCTGCATTGTCTGGAATGAGTAGCAGTTGCCCTTTGTCTGAACACACAGGACTACAGGATGCAATCAATAGATTGTAGCAGAGAAGAGGGTGTTGCATCATAGAACTTTGAAAATAATTTATCAAGCAGGTGCTCCTCACTGTCACAGGCTCACCAAGCTGAACCCTACAGTCCTGTTACTACCAGCATAACAGAACTTCTGTTGGCTGATTTCCATTATAGACTCCCCACATCACACCCGCTTAAATATATGAAGCTGCCTTATACTGAATCAGACCCTCGGTCCATCAAAGTCAGTATTGTCTACTCAGACTGGCAGCAACTCCCCAGGGTCTTAAGCTGAGGTTTTTCATGCCTACTTGCCTGGACCCTTTTTTTCAGTTGGAGATGCCAGGGATTGAACCTGGGACCTTCTGCTTACCAAGCAGATGCTCTACCACTGAGCCACCATCTCTCCACTTGTTGGGGAGTCCTCCAGGGGCAGTACTGTGGAGGCTACAGTGGGAAACTAAGGCAAGAAAGTTCCATTTCCCCAAGTGGACCACCACTCAGATATTACAAGGCCTATCCCATAGTTCTTGGCTTCTTCTGGGTCGTCTGAGGTCCACATTTTGCAGTGACAGTCAGCATTGCATAAAGTGCCAGACTAGGATCTGAGACCCTGGCCTGGATGGTCCAGGTTAGCTCAGTCTTATTGGATCCCAGAAGCTAAGCAGAGTCAGCCCTGGTTGGTATTTGTATAGGAGACCACCACAGAAGTCCAGGGTTGTTAAGCAGAGATAGGCAATGGTAAACCACTTCTAAATGTCTTGAAATCCCTATGGGGTCACCATAAGCCAACTGTGTGACTTGGCAGCACTTTCCACCATCCCCAAGATCTGGGAGATCCAAGTTCAAATCTCCGCTCTGCTTTGGAAGCTTACTGAGTGACCATGGTTCCATCAGTCAACCTAATCTATCTCACACTGTAGTTGCTGTAAAGATAATACAGAGCATGAATTCATTGTGGATATTTGCCTGTCCCCCTTATATCTCCCCAATGAAAGGGGCTAGAGGTTAGGAAAAATAAAATTGAGAATTCAGAGAACCTGATAGATCATTATAATATTGTGTTAGTCAATTGCCAATTTTTTAAAAATGGAAAGTTGAAAAAGCCCCCTCCCCAGCATAGGGATGGGGATTACCACTACCCACCAACTGGAGCAAGAAAATAATGAAGGGGTAGCCTACAGTGGAGAAAACTTGTTGTCACTGTATTGCTTTAGCAGCTGCAGTGGCAGTGAGGACACAAGGCAAGCCCATCCCTGTTTTGAAAATGCCTTAGCTGTTTGTATTGTCATCTTAAGGCTAGAATGTCAGAATCTAGGTCAGTCCAAGCCAAATCCCAGGGTCAAAGTGCAGTCCAAAGGTCAGTTACCAAGAGAGCGGAGTACGGTTCAGAGTGATATACAGGAAGCAAGGTCCAACAGCCCAAGGTCATTCACAAGTGCAAGGAGGAAGATGACAGAGTAAAAAGCCAGCTCAAGGGTTGCAGGAGCACAGCAGATTTCAGAGCTCATTGAGTCAAGAGACTGCTGACTTGGTTCCACATCAAGCAGTCTCCCTTGACTGGCTTTTATAGCCTTCACTAAGGTCTTGCTTATGGTTGTCAAGTCTTACCTTGGCTTCAGCGGGGGGGGGGGGATAATTCTCGCATGCACAAAGCTATAACATCACCCAGAAGTGATGTCATCATGCTGGGCATGTTGTGCCAAGGACACTCTAGGATTTGGGTAAAAATTCTATGGTACCATAGAGTTTTTACCCCAAGGCTAGAATGTCCCCAACACAACATGCCCAGTGCCATGATGTCACTTTCAGGTGACGTCATCGCGTCGGGCATGTCGCACAATGACGGAGCTCTTTGGGGTTGGCAATTCCCTTGGTGGCCCACTCCGTGCTAGTGGGTTGGGATCCCCCACCACCAGCTGGAGCTTGGCAGCCCTAGTCTTACTTGTAACCAGCTACTTGGGAGTAACCCTACAGCTACACATCAGCAGCAAGCAACTGGCATTGGGCTAGGAGATGTGTGCTTTGTTTTCTCTCCTGGAGCTCCATTCCAAGCTTTCATCTCTGGCACTCAAAAGTTGTGGGTGAAACTGGAGGGCTGGCAACGACCACCTGGGTTTCCTCTGTTGGAATGTGCTGGTGGCTCTGCATCAGCTGTTGATTGTGAACTCTGACAAGCCTGCAGCTCATTTTCTTGCTTGCCTGTTTCTGCTGGTTCAGAACTGATTTTTTGAGGCTCTTGTCCTGAGGACTGCTCGCTGTTGCTGAGTCCTGGCTGACCCGCAACACTAGATTGGTTGAGCCTGGGGGAGCATTTCATTCCATTTTGCAGGGGGTGGTTATACTTCTATTAAGGGCCCCAAGTCTCAGCAACAGGATGGGCTCTCTGCCTAAGAACTTTGACTGACACAGTGTGTGGCCACATGAAGTATACCAAAGTGCTTTCAAAACATTCTGAATAATACACTTCCAGTCTGTGCTTTGCAGCTGGATTTTATTGGGTGAAACAGCAAAAGCCACTTGCAAATGATCACTGAAGTGCCTTCAAAGTGGGTTGAAAGTGGATCATTGGCATCTGCGAAAGTGCTCCTGCATCCTCCCCTGTGCTTGTGGACAAGATAAAGTAGCAGATGAAATATGTTGACATAAAAAGGTTCAGATTTTCAGATTTCTGCATAATTTCCAGGACTGGTTGTCAACAGTCTTTGCCAGCTACAAAGAGTAACTAATCAGGGGCTGATTAGTTAGAATGCCAATGAGCTAGAATGCTGGTTGTGGACCAATGAATGGGAGCAGAGAAGGGCTCCTATTGGATCAGGTGTTCGGTGAAGACCACAAGGTGAAACCTTAGCATGGTTCTGACTATAGGTTTGGCTTTGTGCTCACCCTGAACTGTTGATAAAAGGACGTTTCTCTGCCACTGTGGTCCCACATGCCTAACATTCACTTTTCCAATAAGCGAGTTATTCAGCCGGAAAGGCAAGCGAACCAACTACGCTCGTTGCTCTTAAATTTTGCATCTAGGAGATAAATGTTTCCATAGTTACCTGAAGGGGAGCAATGGGCCTTCCTTCTCTCTCTCCCCTCCCCACACTCTAAAAAACATAAAAAGTTCAAACCACTTGAGCTCTAAGTGGCTGGTTAGTGATTGGATCCTGGTTGAAACCATGTCAATTATGGATGCCGCAGCTGTGCTCTTGCCAATTTCCCAGCAAAGCACCTCTCCCTTCTCCGGTGTATGAAAATGTCAACCGAGGCACCCTTAATTAGGAGTGGCTAATAAGGTTTGTTATCCCCTCCAGGCCTTGCCGGCGATTACACCCAGCAAATGACTTTGCTCCTTCCCGTTGGCTTGGAGCTGAGCGCTGATGTGTTTCACTCTGCTGGCTTCCCCTTGGCTGCAGCTGGTAATGTCTGTTTAACTGCTCAACAATTGTCTACAGCCTGTAGTGGGCAATGGACTTCCCATAAAGATGTTCTCGTGTACAGAAAGGCACTTTTGGGGTATGAAGGGATGGGACACCTCATCTTCAAAGAATTGTCCTCCTCCCTTCCCCAAATTAATCATGTTGGTGATCAGGGCTTTTTTTAAAAGCAGGAACACACAGGAACACAGTTCTGGCTGGCTTGGCATCAGGGGGCATGGCCTAATATGCAAATACACCACACTGACTATCATAGGGTGTCTATTGTTGAACAGTAGCAAGCAGCCAGGCCTAGATGAATCACACTGTCAGGTAGCATGAAGTCATCCAGTGGCTGCTGCCCTTTCCCCTCCCCTTTTGCTGGCAGAAACCAAGGCTTGAAGGCAGGCAATACTGTTTTGGTTGCCTAGCATAGGCCACAGAGGTTATATATTTCTTAAAGCTACAGATGCTGCTTCTATTATGTGTGTGGGGAGAGCCTCTGCTTTGTTGATTTATTTAAGATTGCAGATTTTTCAGCATATTCAGATTGGTTAAAAAATATGTCTTGTTTATTTGTGGCATCCCTCTCTGGATTTAAATGCCTATAGATTTGGCTATGTTAAGAATTAGATAGATTGAAACCTCCTTTGCTTTCAGAAGACAGACGCGACATATTTTCAAGTGTATTTTTATTGTTTAAACAGAGTTTATGCACAGTTACTATGCTTCATTATATGATACACTACATGAGTGCTTCATTTTGCCAGTGTTATGAAGTTTACCTTGATATCCAAATAAGATGGTAGATTTGCCTATTAAGACTCTGTGGGACTGTTTCTCTCCAAACAATATTCTTTCTGTTCATTGTAAGAAACTGTTTTCTAATTTCAACTTTTTTTTTTGTCACTATCTCTCAGATGCCAAAAAATAGAGGCACCAGTGAAGGTAGCCATTTGCAGCTCACTTTCTCTAATATTGGGTGTATTTGCAATTTTTGCTAGTAGAAAATTAAGGCCTTTATGTGCCAAATGGTATAATTTTATACGCTAACTGAGTTCTAAATGATGCATTTTATGTTGTTCAAGCAGTAAAACTGCTGTTGGGTTGCTATGAAAGCAAGCATTGCATAGATTTCAATATTTTCCCAAATTGCCACGTATTTCCAAAAAAAAGGCAAAATGTTTTTTCCACTCCAGGACATGAAAATTTCTAGAAAAGTTGCATCTTTAAAATCAAGCAAACAGCAGCTATGTGGCAGCGTGTGGGGGGTGGGATGGGAAGAGAAGCTCAACTGAACTGTAGCAGAATGGATTGTTGCGGCCAGACAATTGAACATTTCTTAAAACAAGAATCTGATTTGCAACCAGCTGGGAGATGTTGCCGCCAAGCCGGCATATTGCTTTGTGTCCTTCCTTTCCAAGCCCAGAATTTGTCTCGTTGTGACAGAGCGGGCAGTGAGTCTGAAGCAATAGGAACAAATGAGATGGGATTTGGGGCATTTGTGTGGGTCACGTAAAGGGCTTGGAAGGTGCAGGCAAGTGAAGGAAGAGGCAGAGGAAGAAAGGAGAAATCCTTCTGTTCCTCCATACCTGCATCCCAATCCTTCTCTCATGCATTCTTATACCTTGTTTCCTTGAGTTAGCTGTAGCTCTTGCAGAGCTGTCCTTGAAAGGGCAGCATCTGGGAGAGTTCTTTCAGCTCCACCTACCTCACAGGGTGTCTGTTGTGGGGGAGGAAGGTAAAGGAGATTTTGAGATGCTCTGAGTGAAGGGGGGGATTATACATATGATATCATCTTCTTCTTCCTCCTCCTCCTATTCTTCCTCTTCCTTCTAGGCTTAGACTCCACTCTCAAATCAGGAAGGGCTGGAAAAAAGAGGAGATGAGCTGGATCCGATCAAAGGTCCATCGGTGGCCATTTGGAGGGGCTGTGGCTCAGAGATAGAGCAGAAGTCCCCAGGTTCAAGCCCCAGCATCTCCAGTTAAAAGGATAAGGCAATGGGTGCTGTGAAGACCTCTGCCTGAGACCCTGGAGAGCTGCTGCCAGTCTTAGAGAATACTGACTTCAATGGGCCAAGGTCTAATTCATTATAAGGCAACTTCGTATGCGTTCCTATGTGATAGGAAGGCCACTGTTCTTCCCTGTTTCCCCTACCCAGCATCCTTATTGAATTTCTTGAATCTTTTCTTATTTTTCTGATTTAAAAAAGTAATGTTATGAGGCAGGAAGGCAGCATAGTTTAACCTTATCTCATCAGATCTCAGAAGCTAAGCAGGGTCAGTACTTGGAAGGGAGCGCACCAAGGAAGACTCTGCAAAGGCAGACCATAAAAACCACCTCTGCTTCTCATTTGCCTTGAAAGCCTCCAAAGACAAGGGAGGTTCAGCCAGATTTCAGAATGTCCCTCTGTAGATGCTCAGAGACAAACTGCGTCTTCCCAAAGCATCCTGCCCTCCCACTAGAGCACCACCCTGCAGTGTAGAACATTAAACACCCCAAAAGCGTGCATTGAGAAATGAAAGAGAGAAATGAAAGAGAAGCCGCTCTTTTAAAAGAGAATAAGAGGAATCTCCAAGAAATTGGTGCTTGTGATGTTGAAGTTCTGAGATATACTGGAGTTTGGGGCTCTTCTCAAACCCTCCTTGAAAAAGACAGTTTTGAAATGGAGGATTATTAAGGCTGTCCAGGTGTTGGCTGGAAATCTCTTGGGATTACAGCTAATCTCCAGGCAAGAGAGATCAGTTCACCTGGACAAAATGGAGAATTTGGAAAGCGGACTCTATGACTTTATATCCTGCTCAAGTCCCTCCCTTCCTCAAGCCCCACCCTCCTCAAACCTCACCCTCCTCAGGCCCCACCCCTATAATCTCCAGGTATTTCCCAACCCAGAGCTGGTAATCCTTTCCCCCCCGCAGAAATGATAGTAAAAAGCTACCTGAGCTAGTGGCCCTTATAAAGCACCAGTAAAATTCGTAAATTGTACAAAAGAAGATACTTTTCTGAGGCTTATATTTACTGCTGGTCAGTTTCATAGGGAGACCCCCGAATCCCAGGGTGTCTGGTGCCTGAGGTGAGCCCCCCCCCCTCACCCCCCCCTGCCACCTGCACCCTTCCTCCCCCCCACCCTTGCCTCCAGCAAGGGCAAGTGCTGCAACATGACACAGCTCCTGCGCCTCAGAGTGTGCACACCGCCCAGCTGCCATTGCTCAGCCACCCCCATGCTTCTGGAAGTGCAGCCCCAAATTGGTACCCCCCCAGGGTCTCACCCTAGGCAGCCACCTAGGGCTGCCTAAAGGACTGGCTGGCCCGACTGAATCCTTTCCTTCTCCAGCTTCTTTCCTTGACTTGGGGGGGCTGCTCAACCCCTTGATACTTTTGACTGTGGCAATGTTCCCTTGAGCTTATGGGGCAGCCCTTTAACCAACTTTCTGAGCCTTTTACAGATCAGATGGAGCCGGCCGCTGTTCGGCTCCTTGTGAATCCTCGTCTCTAAATAGGATTTCTCATCCCCCTCGCTGTTCCCCATTAACGGAGCCATCCATTAAACCAGAGCGTTGATGATGCGGCCTCTTAGAACCGCATTAGCAACACGCTCTCCTGTTGCCATTAATGATTTTACAGTGACTAATGATTAGCCAATTATTGTAAAGCATCGCTCGCTTTCCCCTGGGCCGTGCTAATTAGCTTTGAGCCCAAGGACCCGATGCAAAAAAAAAAAAAAAATGGAATTCCAGTCCTTAATGTGGAACTCCCGTTTTTGTGGCAGCTGCTTTCCTGGATGTGAGGTCTACCTACCTATTTTCCCTAGCCCCTTCTGACTAGAAGCCCATCTCTAGGATTTAGTGGCAGAATGTAGAGGCCGCCTATATCCCGGGGTTAGATCTGGTTTTGCTTTGGAGAAAGAATCTCTGCCTTCAAATGGGGTTCCCCCCTTCTGGTGCTGTGTAGCTTTTGGAAACGGGGGTGACGCCACCTCATTACAAGTTTTAAGACCACCCTAAACAATGTGTAGCCCAGACTAGCTTGATATCTCAGAAGCGACGCAGAGTTGGCCTTGGGCAATATTTGGATAGGAAGTCTTCAAGGAATACCAGGGTTGTGCGACCAGCACTCCCTCTAAGCTGTGGAGTCTTGTGAGCAAAAATTCTACATCATGAGCTACTGATATGCATAAATTAGTTTGCTCTGGGGCCATTTTCCTTGCACTAAGACAGAAATATGTGAGCCAGAGGCTAAAAAACCCCCTGTGAGCTAGCTCACACTTGCTGAGCTTAGAGGGAACACTGGTTGTGACATGGAGGCAGGCAATGGCAAACCACCTCTGTTCAATTCTTACAGGGCATAGAGTCGGAGGCCTTCTCCCTGATGTTGCCTCCTGGCTCTGGGATTCAGAAACTGACTTCCTCTGATGTAGAGGTTCCCCTCAACCACCATAACTAGTAGCCATTGATAGGCTTATCCTCCGTGAATCTATCTCCTCCTCTTTTAAAGCTGTTTATTCCTGTAGCCATAACGCCATCCTCTGGCAGCGAATTCTACATTTCAATCACCTCTCTGAACCTACTGCCCAGTATTCATGTGCCTAACACTGCAATCTGAAGCAGAGACACAGCCTTTTAAGCCAGTGGCTGCCCATCTATTTAGAAGGCTATAAGTCTACTAAGGCTGGCACTGGAAGTCTCCAAGGTCCTGATTTTGCTTGGTGGCTTAGATCAAGTTTCTGCTGGAATTTGCTTCTTTCCTCCCACCTTCCAAAGCTTTGTCAGAAATAAAATATCGGGGTTGGAAGGAACCCCACCTGATCCTGGACAAATTTCATTCATTCGTTTAGTAAAATATTTATCCCCCAGAGGGCTGAGTTCTGTCCCCGCTGTCTTTCTGTATGGTGCTCATCTCCACTTCCAGAATGATTTTTGGATGCTTTTCACTTATTCATCTATTTGTTTTTATTCCATTCACTTTCTAACCCACCCTCCCCTGTAAGCAGGGCTCAGGGCGGGGAACATTTTCAGCTCTGTTCACAAACAGTTTAAAATAAAATAAAATAACCTTTGTGGTGCAACTAACAATTTCAGGGGGCACAAAAAGACACACGTTAGTATCCTTTTCCCAGTATGGAAGAAGGAAGGAAGGAGTCAGGCTAGCTAGAAAACTGCTGCAGCCATCAGCTATAGGCCTGGTGGAATGACCTCACTAGCTGATCTTGGAATGGCCACACTAGCTGAATCGCGGAATGGCCACACTAGCTGAATCTCAGAATGGCTGCAGTAGCTGACTCTTGGAATGGCCGCGCTAGCTAAATCTTGGAATGGCCGTACTAGCTGATCTTGGAATGGCCACACTAGCTGAATCGTGGAATGGCCACACTAGCTGAATCTCAGAATGGCTGCAGTAGCTGACTCTTGGAATGGCCGTGCTAGCTAAATCTTGGAATGGCCGCACTAGCTGATTCTTGGAATGGCCACACTAACTGATTCTTGGAATGGCCGCACTAGCTGACTCTTGGAATGGCTGCGCTAGCTAAATCTTGGAATGGCTGCACTAGATAACTCTTGGAATGACCGCACTAGATAACTCTTGGAATGGCTGCATTAACTAAATCTTGGAATGGCTGCCCTAACTAAAGGAGTGGTTACCTATTTCATCAAAATTCTGCTTCCTTGTTGACAGTGATCGGGGAGGCATTTGCAGGGAACAACCAAGAGAGGGGTGTAGGTTTGCCTCCTCCAGCCTGTTCTCCGAAACGGCGGGTTGTGTATTCATTTATTTATATCCTACTTTTCTCCCCAGTGGGGACCCAAAGGAACTAGCAGCATTCTCCTCTTCTCTCCTCCCCCTTTAGTCTCACAATAACCCTATGAGGTAGGTTAGGATGGGAGTGTCCAAGATCACCCAGCAAGCTTCCATCACAGAGTGGGGGATTCAGACTCAGGTCTCTTAGTCCAACACTGTGCCTTTGTGTGCTTCCTTGCCCTTAGTTTTGGTCCAAGCCAGGTGTGGGGGAAAAAAAAACATGAGAAAGGAAACAGCTGGGAAAGGGGTTGTGAGAGAGAATCCGCTGGTAGGTGAAGGGTCAACCAAGTTTTCTTCTGTCTTTAGAAACAGGAGGTCTTTCATATGGCAGCTCTCCAAACCCTTGAAGATTTATTGATTTATTGATTGGATCTTGGCAGAAGCAGCTGGAACATCAGGAAATGAAGTTACGGATGCTGGATCCAAGAGAGAGGAAGGATTTGATGGCAAAGAGTGAGCAAGAGAGAAGGAACAGAGATTTCCAGGCAGCCCTTGTGGTGTATTGAGCTAAACAAGGAAAGGAAAGGTCCCCCGTGCAAACACCAGTCGCTCCACAAAATGGGCAGGGTCCTTTGACTTCTCTGGGCATTTGCTTGGCTTTCTAGCTGCCAGAAGGCGGACTTCAAAAAGAGAGAACATAAAGCAAAGTCAAGCAAGGGATTATTTCCCCCTCACACACACACGCGCGCACACCCTATGTGAATTGTTTGCAAGATCTGCTGCCCAGATGTTAGGACAGGAGCCAGTTCCAAAGAGACTAGAATTTGAGGTCACAAGAGACATGCAGCTGTTGCCACTGTGTACATTTCGTGTCTGCTTCCCAGGCAGTCAGGAGGAGTGACTTGTCCCAAAGGATACGTTTCGAACCTTGACCTGCTCTGCTTGTCACACCAGTATATTTCTCAAGTCTGATACTCCGTATGTTTTGCACTGATGATCATTTGATAGCTTTCAAAGAGTGGTATTCCTAGCAGTTTTGTGCCATCTGTGGCATCCAGTACGGAGACTTTCTGGGTAGCCGGTGTTGGTACATTCTTACAAATCAGTCAGCAAGCTTAGGTTCTGTGTGCCCCTGGGGTCATCATGTGTGAGTCACATAGATGTCTTGTGAGTATAAGTTCTGCTTTTGTACTTGCACTCATTCATGGTCTTTCTCTGTCACTGATGTTCAGTTTGGTGAACTAGAGCCAGTTTGGTGTAGTTATGTGTGTGGACTCTTATCTGGGAGAACCGGGTTTGATTTCCCACTCCTCCACTTGCACCTGCTGGAATGGCCTTGGGTCAGCCATACCTCTTGTAGGAGTTGTCCTTGAAAAGGCAGCTTCTGGGAGAGCTCTCTCAGCCCCACCCACCTCACAGGGTGTCTGTTGTGGGGGAGGAGATAAAGAAGATTGTGAGCCACTCTTGAGACTCTCACAGAGAAGGGTGGGGTATAAATCTGTGGCCACCTCCTTCTCCTCCTTCTTCTTCATTATATTAGTGTATGTCAGGGGTCCCTAACCTTTTTGAGCCTGAGGGCACATTTGGAATTCTGGCAAGACATGGTTTGGCATAGCAACAAAATGGCTACCACAGTATGGCTGCCGCAGAAGGCGGAGCCATCCATAAAATGGCTGCCGCAACTTAACTTCAGTCACAAACTGCAGATCCATGTGCTGTGGCAGCAGCTGCTGCCAAAGCAACATTAAAACCCCCCCCAACAAATCTGTACAGCCAATCAGAAGCTTTGCCGGGCAAAAGGCCTAGCTGGCCCCACCCACTTTCCAAAAAGACTCGGCAGGTGCCAGAAAAGGCATTGGTTGATACATTGGGGGACTCCTGGTATATCCTCAGAACTTACTGTATCAAACTGTGGTTCCCAGCTGGCCTTGTGAGAACATGAGATGCTGTATTCATACAAACGCAATCTACTTTGGAAGGCTAAATGGGTGAGTCAACAGTTCTAGGAAGATAAGCCATGCAGTTTCCCCTCCAGCAGAATCAAGATAACTAAAGAAAACACATCTCTATCTTTTGGGTGATTCCCTCCCCCCACCCTCTTGTCGAGTGTGTTGGATGAATAGGGAAGGGGAACAGCCTTGGCAAAACAGCATGGGGCAAAAGAACAAATTGAATAATTAAAGGGAATAGTGCCAGTAACAATTTTTTAAAACAAAACCAACTGTTTTTTTCCTCCCAGAAGGAATGAAGCAAAAATGAAAGGCACCTCCAGCTTTGCTGGAACAAACAGCGGCATAATGGGCTGAATGTTTTTGCTTGAAAACTGAACATTTGCTCATGACGCCAGTTGAGCGTCTGAACTCCGCTGCCCCCCCAAGTGCCCAACACTTCCTCAAGGCTGGATTAACAATTAGGCCAAGTAGGCACTGGCCTATGGGCTCCCACACCTTTAGGGGCCCTGGGCTGGCTCCCCACCCATTTTTCCTCCTGCTTGCAGCCCTCCCAGCCTGCACACGGAGCCAGCAACTGAACCGCTCTTAGCCTGACTTGCCTGGTGTGGCTGCTACTGGCATTGTCGCCAAGTTTGCCTCTCTCCGCTTCTCCCCTGCAGCTTTGTCAAAGGGGCTTTTGGGAAAGTGCCTGCAGGCTACAGCGGGGGCAGCAGGGCAGGCGCTCCAACTCTGAGTTAATTTGCAAAGGGGCCCTAGATTTTGGCTGCCTAGGGGCCTCCACAGCATTTAATCTGGCATTGCACTTCCTACTTCAGTGTGTACACCCGTTGGTGCACGTATGTATCCCATACTTAGAGGCAGGGGTCATTTTGTAGAAAAATAGGTGGCGGAGCTCATCCAGGGATTGTTATGCAGCTGCACATACTATTCAATCGACAAGGAGGTGGAACTCTCAGAAGGAGGAGGTGGAAGTCTCAGAAGGAGGAGGTGGAAGTCTCAGAAAGGTTCAGGAGCTGTGCTCCTGTGAGCTCCCACTGAATCTGAGGCCTGCTTAGGGGCATGTACCACAGACTAGAGAATCTGACCCTTTGTTTCTCATGCACCAGCAGTGAATCTGTAGAACGCTTCATGCTGCTGTGCCCTTAGAATAAAAAGCTGCTGGCCACCCATCTCAGTGTCTCCCTACCCCCAACAGCATTCCCCATGCTTCTGAGCAACAGAGCAACTGCCATATATATAAATATATATATACACACTAGAAATGCCGGGGATTGAACCTGGAGCCTTCTACATGCAAAGCGGAGGCTCGTCTGCTGAGCCTCGGCCCTCCCTGATGTTAAGTTTGCACGAGGGAGAAGCCAAACTGAAATGAGTATTTGTCAGGTTGACCATACAGTGACAGTTTGAAATCATCCTTGATCCCTTTATTTGTGTGTGTGTGAAGTGCTCCCAAACGGCTTCCGATTTATGATGACTCTATGACCTCTTTAAAAGCCTTATCATTAACAGCCTCGCTGTAGTGTTGCAAACTGAGGGCCTTTGTGGCTTCCTTGATGGAGTCCGTCCATCTCTTGTTGGGTCTTCCTCTTTTCCTGCTGCCTTCAACTTTTCTTAGCATGATTTTCTTTTCCGGCGACTGGCCTCAGGGGTGAAATTCCAGCAGGAGCTCCTTTGCATATTAGGTCATACACCCCTGATGTAACCAATCCTCCAAGAGCTTACAAGGCTCTTTTTTGTAAGCTCTTGGAGGATCGGCTACATCAGGGGTGTGTGGCCCAATATGCAAAGGAGTTCCTGCTAGAATTCCACCCCTGACTGGCCCAGAGTCCTTGATTGAGGGAAAGGGGCAGAATGCCCACGTATCATAATAGTTCAGTCATCAGACTAGAGCAGAGGAGACCTGGGTTCGAATCCCCACTCTGCCATGGAACACACTGAATTCCCTTGGTCTTCTTGCTCTCTAACCAACTTCCCAGCGTTGTTGTGAGGATAAGACGTAGATGGACTATACAGGTTGCCCTGAAGGTGGATTAAAAATGAATCAATTTTAGGAATATGCTTTGTAGAAGATTCTCTTCAGCCAACTATGTTTTCAGAATGTGCAGGAAACAGCAATACAAAGGGGGAAATTGAAGCACCATGGATATATTCGTAAACCATGTCTGGATTAAAATGTGCTTCAGCCCTGGGGGTCTACCTAATGTTACTTCAGGGTGCAAGACCAGCATATGGGTTGGCCAGGCGACTGTCTCTTGCTTCTGATCTGATCTAGCTGCTGGGAAATAGTAGCAATCAAGATTAAGCCAGAAGCTTAAAAACCTGGCAGTACGATCCTGAAGCGGTGTGCTTGGAAGTAAATCCCATTGTGTTCAGTGTCACTGCTTTGTCACTACTATAATGTGCTCATTGAGATTTGCTCTCTAGCAAATGTGCTTAAGATTGCAGCCTGACAGTTCCATCCTAAGAACACTTTTCTGGGCGCAAGCCCTGTTGAATTAACTTGATAGATTCTAGTGGGTAGCCATGTTGGTCTGAAGTTGAACAGAACAAAGTTTGAGTCCAGTGGCAAGAAGGAAGAAAATGATGATGATATTGGATGTATATTCCACCCTGTACTCAGAGTGGTCACAATCTCCTTTATCTCCCCTCCCCCACAACAGGCACCCTGTGAGGTAGGTGGGGCTGAGAGAGCTCTTACAGCAACTGCCCTTTCAAGGACAACTGCTGCAAGAGCTATGGCTGACCCAAGGCCATTCCAGCAGGTGCAAGTGGAGGAGTGGGGAATCAAACCTGGTTCTCCCAAATAAGAGTCTCCGCACTTAACCGCTACACCAAACTTAATCACTACACTAAACTTTACCATTTAACCACTACACCAAGACCAATGAGTTTAATTCTGGGTATAAATTTTCAAGTGTATGTACACAAAAGCTTTTTACTAATGAAAGGGGGGGAGGGAGAGAGAATTAACAAGTCTTCTTCAATGCCTCATTGATTTTCTCCCACTGCTCAAAGCTGTGTTGGGGAGGCAGGGAGAGCTTGCTTTGCCACTCTCTTTCAATTGCACAGCAGAGCTACAGAGCCAAGCCTCTCTTCCTTCTGTTGGCTGAGGCTCCTCCCTCTCCCGGTCCCCTGGGGAAGGAAGGAAAGGGCCAGAACTTCCTTTGCCCAGTTCCCTGGATCCCATGGGAGAAATACAAAGAACACCTTTAAAACCAATGAATGCTAATGTTTTAAGCATGTTTTAAGTTTTTTTAAAAAAAATCTTTGTGTTTATCTGTGTCCTTTATAATGTTTGTATCTTCGGTACTTAATCTTAAATAGGAACACACATGGCCCAGCCCAACATGGCTTGGCCCAACAAGGTGCTGGACTAGGGCAGGGTGCTGGACTAGATGGCCTCTATGGCCCCTTTCAACTCTATCATTCTCTGATTCTGAGTGCCTGCCCATCGTATTTAATTTATTTCTTCTGTCCACCCCAAGAGTAATCAAATTACCAGAGGGAGAATATGGTTTTCATCATCTGAGTTAACAAAAACAAGGTTCCATAAATCTCTTAATCAGACACGGTTTGGACTTAATTGATCCTGGGGTGTGGGGCTATGGGCCATTTGGCCTATTAAGTGGCTCTCCAGCCTTGAAATTCTGAGCTCAAAGCAAAAAAAAGAGCTTCCAACAGAAGGCTCCCTCCCCCCCCCCCAGGCAAGATGCTGAGGAAAGCATCAAGAGAGCAGGTCTCACTAGTAGTTCAGGGGGAGGGGGGGGCAGGCAGTCTTCAGTGCCTCAATCCATCACCTGGTTGCCGTCAGCAATTTTTGTTGCTGTTTTCAGATTTGAAAGCAGGCAATGCCTGCTAATGACCAGGTGATGGATAAAGCCTGGCCTTTCGCGGTACGTGTTTCGTATCGCGATGGAACTTGCAGACAAATGCAATGCAGAGAAACGTAAAAGAGCCAGAGACCATCTACAATGTATATGGTTATTATAGCCCACTGGCAGGGCTTTTTTAAAAGAAAAGAAAAGAAAAGAAAAGAGCTCAGTGGGGCCTCATTTGCATATTAGGCCGCACCCCCTGATATCACCATTGTTCCACACAGGGCTTTTTTGTAGAAAAAGTCCAGAAGGAACTTATTTGCATATTAGGCCACACCCCCTGAAGCCAAGCCAGCCGGAACTGTGTTCCTGCTCAGAACCCCCCCCCCCCCGCCTATTGGTAAAAAAAGGAAGCCCTTTTGTCTCCCCACCACTCCCACCAGCTTCCTTTTAAAACATTCTGCATCAAACACATCTTTTAAAATACCGCTTTGCATGAGAAGTGCCACCTTGCAATGTACACAGACCTCTGAATCTTATTTAAAGCAGGGAAAGACGAGGCAGCTGCAATTCTGCCTACCTGTTCCCTTGGTAGTTCTGCTATCTTCTCCTTTCAAGAAGTGGTCCAAAGATCAGTTAATTAGTACCATAAAAAGGCTCAACTTTTCCAATGATCTTGGGTGGGCTAAATTCCTAAATGGTAAGCAGATAAGAAGTGCCCAGCTGGATTAGATCAGTGGCTCATCTAGTCCAGCATCCTGTTCCACATAGTGGTCAACCAGTTGTCCTGGAGGGTCAAGAAGAATGGCATAAAGCAGGGATGGCCAAACTGTGACTCAGGAATTTTGGTAAATTTACCAAAGTAAATTTTGGTAAATTTACCAAAATAAACTTTTTTACCAAATGTGGCTTTTTCACACACATTGTGTGGATCTTGAAGACCCCACTGCCCTGTTGGCTGGCGGCTTGGAGAATGTATTTAAGGTTGCTTTCTTTCCACCTCTCCTATCTGTCTGTCTGTCGGGTCCGGTCCATTCTGTCTGGTCTGCCTTCCTTCCTTCCTTCCTTCCTTCCTTCCTTCCTTCCTTCCTTCCTTCCTTCCTTCCTTCCTTCCTTCCTTCCTTCCTTCCTTCCTTCCTTCCTTCCTTCCTTCCTTCCTTCTCTCAAACATCTGATGTAGATGTCTTGTGGCTTTCAGACATCTGATATTCATTGTATATGGATCTTACGTTAAGCAAGTTTGGCCACCCCTGGCATAGAGGCTAAGTGGGGCAATCCTGTTCCCTCCGCAGCGTCTGTCGGATTTCCCACCATCTGCGCCGGAGTTACAGGAAGTGCTGCGGCTTTTGCGTAGCAAACGTAAACTGGGTTTTAGCGGTTTACGTTTGCTACGCAAAAGCTGCGGCACTTCCTGTAACTCCGGCGCAGATGGTGGGAAATCCGACCCGACGCTGCGGAGGGAATAGGATTGTGACTGCAAGGTAAGCTCTGTGCGAAAACGGTAAATGACTCCACTGGACCACACCAGAAATGGCGTAAAGCCATTGTGATGACAAAGCCCTGGAGAGAGATATCTACAAGTGGGGGCTTCTACCAGCATCTCTGACATCAGCGACACCCAAAATTGGGGTTTGTTAACAGTTTATGAGGCAGTTCATAGGTTCTCTCTTGAAGTTACTACAAGTCTAAGCCATTTAGGCCTTTAGGGTAGTTCTGAGATGAATGGTTCTTACCTCTTGGCAAACATTCCTCAGCTTGAGCTATAAAAAGTTTAAATTGACCTCATGAATCTAGCCTGGAAAGTACTCTGCAAAGATGCTCAGGTCCCTTGCTACTTTATTTCTTCCACTGCTTTCTCAGCTGAAAAAGTCAACTCTCATGAAGGTTCTTTAAAACAATTTATTACAAGGCAGTCTTCATTCAGCACAGGAAAAGCCAGTTTGGTGTAGTAGTTAAGTGCATGAACTCTTATCTGGGAGAACTGGGTTTGAGTCCCCACTCCTCCACTTGCAGCTGCTGGAATGGCCTTGGGTCAGCCATAGCTCTGGCAGAGCTGTCCTTGAAAGGGCAGCTTCTGAGAGAGTTCTCTCAGCCCCATCTACCTCACAGGGTGTCTGTTGTGGGGGGAGAAGATATAGGAGATTGTAAACTGCTCTGAGTCTCTGATTCAGAGAGGAGGGCAGGGTATAAATCTACAGTCTCCTTCTTCTCCTTCTGTGTGCAGACTCTTATCTGGGAGAACCGGTTTGATTCTCCACTCCTCCACTTGCAGCTGCTGGAATGGCCTTGGGTCAGTCATAGCTCTCACAGAGCTGTCCTCGAAAGGGCAGTTTCTGTGAGAGCTGTCTCAGCCCCACCTACCTCAAAGGGTGTGGGGGAGGAACGTGTTTGGTTTTTAAAAATTTGGGACATAGTAGTAATGGACAAATTAGCTACTAATATAAGAATTTCTGAAACATCTGATACAGGCCAGGTAAAAAACTTGTTTGTGGAAAAATGGTTCCATTTTTTTAATTATGTACAATCTGAACAAAATACAATGTGTAAATTACCAGACAAGTACTTAACTTTTGCTTTATATTAGAACAACACTCTGCTTGGCAAGCTCTGTAATGTGATGGCTCATGGATAGACTCTATGTTTGTTAGTGTTATAGTTGATGTTTGTTAAATGATTTATATGTTATTATTCTAATAAAAAAAATTAAAATTCAAAAAAAAAAAGGAGATTGTGAGCTGCTCTGAGATTCAGAGTGGAGGGCAGGATATAAATCCAATATAATCTTCTAAAATGATAATCAGCTGTAGAATGAATAAAAACAACAGTTAAAAATCCAAAGGTTTTTTTTAAAAATTAACCCATTATAGTAGTTATTATTTTAAAAAAATAAAAACCCTGTATTCACTTCATTTATACCCACTTTTCTCAACAGTGGAGCCCCAAACTAGCTTCCCACAATCTCTCCTTCTCAGCCTAATCCTCCTCACAAGATTGTTGTGAAAATAAAATCTTCATTTTATTCTCACAACAACCTACGTGTGAGGTAGGTTAGGCTGAATGTATGTGACTCCAAGGTTCCATGGCAGAAGTGGGGATTCGAACCTGGGTCTCCCAGGTCCTGATTTTACCATCTACCACTGCACCACATTGAAAAGATGTAGAAAAAAGAAACATGCCAAATGTGGAAAGAAGAAGAAAAGAAGCAGCTGAAAGCTTAAAAGTACAGTGTAGAGGTTAGAATGTCAGATTTGTTATCTAGAGGACCTGGGTTCAAGTTAGGGTTGCCCAGGGCTTTTATGGTAGAAAAAGCCCAGCAGGAACTCATTTGCATATTAGGCCACACCCTCTGACTTCACCATTGCTTTGCACTGGGCTTTTTTGTAGAAAAAACCCAGCAGGGACTCATTTGCCTGTTAGGCCACACCCCCAGCGCCAAGCCAGCTGGAACTGCGTTTCCTGTGCGTTCCTGCTAAAAAAAAAAGCCCTGGAGTTGCCAGCCTCTAGGCCCCAGTGGGGGTTCCCCCACTTTGGGGGGCTTTAATCCACTGCCAGCCAGCTGGCCAGTGAGAGAAATCCCACCCCCAAATAGGGATGTCACTGTGTGATGTCCTCAGTGCGGTGACATTGTGTGGAGAGAGGGGCCTCA
The DNA here is from genome assembly GCF_032191835.1 of Heteronotia binoei. Lineage (NCBI taxonomy): Eukaryota > Metazoa > Chordata > Lepidosauria > Squamata > Gekkonidae > Heteronotia > Heteronotia binoei. The sequence goes on along the minus strand of NC_083235.1, from coordinate 20,479,948 downwards.
GTAAGATACAATGCCCTACAGTCCACCCTCCAAAGCAGCCATTTCTCCAGAAGAACTGATCTCTGCAGTATGGAAATTCATTGTAGTTCTATGAGGTCTCCAGCTACTGCCTAAAGTTTACCAGCCCTGGAACTCATCAGGTCTATTGGGGCCAGTTGCACCCTCTCTTCTTGACCTGGGGACAAAATGGGGAATGAAGAATTTAGGTGGTAATGCCTCCCTCATTAAAGCAAAGGCAGTAGGCAGACTTTTGATGGGGAGGGTATTTCGCAGAAGCGGTACCATCATGGAGGTCACCTTCCCCCTTGCAGCTTCTCCTCCAAAGATGGGGAGCATGCACAGAGAAGAGCATCTCGTAGGACAGGGGTGGCCAACGGTAGCTCTCCAGATGTTTTTTGCCTACAACTCCTATCAGCCCCAGCAATGCTGGCTGGGGATGATGGGAGTTGTAGGCAAAAAACATCTGGAGAGCTACCGTTGGCCACCCCTGTCATAGAATCATAAAGTGGGAAGGGACCTCCAGGGTCATCTAGCCAAATGGACCTTTTTGGCACCAGGGACCGGTTTTGTGGAAGACAGTTTTTCCATGGACTGGGGGTGGGGGGGGGTGGGCAGTGATTTTGAGATGATACAATAGTGCACTTTATTTCTAAAGTGTTTGATGTGGTGGTTAAGTGTGCGGGCTCTTATCTGGGAGAACCGGGTTTGATTCCCCACTCCTCCACTTAACAGCTGCTGGAATGGCCCTGGGTCAGCCATAGTTCTCACAGACCTGTCTTTGAAAGGGCAGCTGCTGTAACAGTTCTTTCAGCCCCACACACCTCACATGATTTCTGTTGTGGGGGAGGGGGGGAAAGGAGATTATAACCCACTCTGAGATTTGGAGTGGGGGGCAGGATATAAATCCAATGTCTTCATCTTCTTATTACTACATTGCAGTATATAATTAAATAATTATACAATTCACGCCCAGTTGCTATCAGGCCATGGACCGGTACTGGTCCACGGCCTGGAGGTTGGGGATCCCTGATCTAGCCTAACCCCTGGCACAATGCAGGAAACTCACAAATACCTCCCCCTAATCTCACAGGTATCGATCGCATTGCTGTCTCTGTTTAAAAACCTCCAAGGGAAAAGAGCCTATCATCCCCCAAGGAAGCCTGTTCCACTGAGGAACCGCTCAGTCAGGACATTCTTCCTAATGTTGAGCCAGAAAGGCTTCTGATTTAATTTCAACCCATTGCTTCTGGTCCTACCTTCTGGGGCCACAGAAGACAACATCCTCTACATGACAGCCCTTCAAGCACTTGAAGATGGTGATCATATTACCTTTTAGCTGCCTCCTCTCCAGGCTAAACATACCCAGCTCCTTCAGCCTTTTCTTGTAGGACTTACCCCTCATCAGCTCCATCGCCCTCCTCTGGACCTGTTCCAGCTTATCTATATCCTTCTTAAAATGTGGTGCCCAAAGATATCTCCTGGATATCTTAACCCTGGATATCTTAAAAGGCCCGGATTCCTTTCCAGCTCCCTTTGTCTATAGCCCCTCTGCATCTCTCACAGGAGCATCCAACGTTCCTCGAAAACCTCTTGTATTTCCATGTCCCTGTCACGTCCCATTATGACCTCCGGTTGCATCCTTTGTGGTAAAGAGATGTGGCAGGAAAGAGCCTTGTGGGACAGATCGCCCTGGAGCATGTCATTTGTTGTGTGGGTCATAGTTTATTTTGTGTTCCCCTCCTCCATTCGGCCTATAGCAACATTCAGTGAAGAAGATACGGGGCTCGTTAGAGTAGATCTGGGTTACGTTACCCCAGACCTCTAAACGGAGTCTTGAGGGTTGTTCTCTGTTAAAATGGGGACAGTTGAAAAGAGTCCAAGTGGGCTGAAATGAAGAAGGAAGGGTTTAAGGATACAAGGGCTCTGCAGCAACTGAGAAAAGTCAGGAACTGTTTTGCACACAGGAATAGAAAGTTACGGGGAACGAACTGGACATGCCCAATCCAAGTTAGCATTGACTCTAGTTTCCCTCCCAAATTGCTAGAGCATCTGGGAAAACCATCGAGTTTTCCCAGAGGCTCCTAGAGCGGCCGGCATGCAACGTTGCCATGACTTCACTTGCAAGTGATATCATTGCACCGCGCGTGCTACACACACGTGAAAAAAGTCCCCTGCCAGAGGCCATGGGGGATTTGACAACTCTCTGTCATCATATTGGGATGCTGTCTGGCAACGCTGGTTTTCGGGCAAAGCTCTGTGGCTTGATGCTGATTTACCATCGAGTCTTGCCCCAAAACAAAAATGTTGCTGTGTGACATCCATGACATGATAATGTCACTTCTGCATGATTTAAGTCTGTGGCATCATTCAGCCCCCAGAAAGTTCCCATCACCTTTCCATCAGCATGGTCATTGGAGATTCTGGGAGATCCAGGAGATTCTGGAAGATTTTATGTAAAGGTAAAGGTATCCCCTGTGCAAGCAGCAGTTGTTTCTGACTCTGGGGTGAAGTCCCATCACGACATTTTCACAGCGGACTTTTTATGGGGCGGTTTGCCATTGCCTTCCCCAGTCATCTACACTTTCCCCCCAGCAAGTTGGGTACTCATTTTACTGACCTCGGAAGGATGGAAGGCTGAGTCAACTTTGAGCTGGCTATCTGAACCCAGCTTCTGCCAGGATCAAACTCAGGTCATGAGCAGAGGGCTCGGACTGCAGTACTGCAGCTTTGCCACTCTGCGCCACGGGGCTCTGATTTGTATGTACATTGATGGAATTATTGCATGTGCATTGTATATAGGTATAGACAGTGTGGTTGCATTCGTATAAGCTTCATAGTTATTTTATGTCACTATAACCTGTTGGTTGTGGTTTGCTCATGGCAACCCTAATGATTACACACACCCCTTTGGCCCCAGTTTCTACCTGCTTATCAGCTAAGCATTGGCAGGTGAGGACTAAGATTGGCTGGAGTTCTTCTGCCTTTAGCAGGCAAATGGGACCCCTAATTGTATGACTGGCAATTGCGTAGGGCCGCATCCTCGGAACCGCCACAACCTACAACATTCTGTTAGCATCTAAGGCCCAGTCAGTGAGCTTCTGTACAGCTGAGATGCCAGCATTCAGAGAAGTGTAGCAGATCCAGGGCATATTTTGTTACAGGAACTCCTTTGCATATTAGGCCACACACCTCTGATGTCGCCAATCCTCCAAGAGCTTACAGTAGGCCCTGTTCTGAAAGCCCTGTAAGCTCTTGGAGGATTGGCTACATCAGAGGGGTGTGGCCTAATATGCAAAGGAGTTCCTGAGCAGACCCCTGGAGGCATTGCACTGAGCCTGCAAGTGCTGATGGGGTTTTTAGAAAGGGTAGTAGAAGCTGCCTCAAAATGGCTGCTTGCTACGTAATGATTGGCACAGGACAGCTGCAAAACATTGGGAGGCTGCAAGCTGAATCTCCGCCTACAACTGAGGCAGCTCCTTCTGGATTGGCTCTGCCTGTAGTCACCAAGGTGATGTCTCACAATGCTGCTGACGTACCACAAAAGGTGGAGGAGGAGGAGAAGAAGAAGACTGAAGATTTATATCCCACCCTTCTCTCTGAATCAGACTCAGAGCAGTTTACCTATATCTCCTATATCTCCTATATCTTCCTCCCCCACAACAGACACCCTGTGAGGCAGGTGGACTGAGGGAGCTCTCACAGAAGAGAGGCTGGGGCTGAGAGAGCTCTCACTTTCAAGGACAGCTCTTGCAAAAGTCATGGCCAACTCAAGGCCATTCCAGCAGCTACAAGTGAAGGAGTGGGGAATCAAACCCGGTTCTCCCAGATAAGAGTCCACACACTTAACCACTACACCAAACTGACTCACAGGAGGGAAAGTGAAGCTGCCTCGTGTCTTAAAGGGAGGGGGGATGCAGTTCTGGTTTTGGTTTCCACAGGAAAGAGAGAGTTTGCTTTCTGCGCAGCCGTAGGGAGAGTCCAGAGACATCAGAAATCTGTTGTTGGGGAAATGGAGGGTGCCCAAACGTGAGGGCAAACTGAAAGTCACCAGGGAAAGGGCCTTTTTGATCGCTGTCCCCCACTGGTGGAACCGCCAGAGGAAGTGCGGGCCTTGTGGAATCTTGGCCAGTTCCGCAGGGCCTGCAAAACCATCCTCTTCCAGCTGGCCTTTAATTAACATGGAACCTACATCGCAGCTGGAACACCATCGCACTGAAAATGGAATGATGCAATACTTAGAGTTTAGCATCAAATGAAATGAAATGCTGATTTTAATTACTGATTACTAATTTTGTAGAAAAATAGGTGGTGGAGCTCACTAGTACAACTCATTAGCAGCCAAAAGCAACCTGACACAAGAAAGGAGAGCCCCGGGTGAGTAAGACCTGTTTGGGCTGGCTAGAGATCCAGACAGCCCAGGCAGGCCTTGCTAACCTCGGGTTCTCCTTGCCCCCACCCTGGTCAAAAGGCCAGCAAGCCACCCGCCACCCAAAACCACATAAGAAGAGGAGAAAGGGTGGTGCAGGCTTCTCCAGGGGTTCATGAGGGCTGCTGGGGGTATGGCAAAGCCCCTGGTGGCTGGCTGGCTGCCTGCTTTCCTAATCCAGGGATTGTTATGCAGCTGCACCTACTATTCAAGGGACAAGGTAGGTGGGGAAGAGGAGGGGGACCCCTCAGAAAGATTCAGGAACTGCGCTCCTGTGAGCTCCTGCTGAATTCAAGGCCTGCTTAAGATAAAGACATTTGCATGACTTTGTGTTCAGTGTAACCCAAGGGCTGCGCTATTATGGCGAACGGGGAAAGTGACCTTTAGGAATGCCATGGAGAGGCGAGGGAGATGTTTTTCAGAAAGATAATTGGGTGTGAAGCTTGGTTTGCTTGCATGAGTCGCTTGGTCGAGGGTGTTCTTCTATTCTTTTGCTATCTAAGGGGCCCTAGTGAGACCCCAGAGAGACACTGCCAGTCCCTGTAGACCAGGGGTGTTGAACTCATTTATTATGAGGGCTGGATCTGACATAAAAGAGACCTGGTTGGGCTGGGCCATGTCGGGCTGGGCCAAGCTATGTTGGGCCCGGCCATGTGTGTACCTATTTAAGATTAGGTAGCAGTGATATAAATTTTATAAAGAACACAGACAAACACAAATATATATATATTTTAGAAACGTAAAACATGCTTAAAACATTAGCACTCATTGGTCTTAAGGATGCTTTCTTTGTATCTCTCCCATGGGATCCAGGGAACTGGGCAATGGAACCTCTGGCTCTTTCCTTCCTTCCTCAGGCGACCAGGATGGAGAGGAGCCTCAGCCAATAGAAGGAAGAAAGGCTTGGCTCAGTAGCTCTGTTGTGCGATTGAGAGAGCCTAGCAAAGCAAGCTGTTCCTTCCCCCCTTCCTCCCCAAGGGAGGAGCTTCAGCCAATGGAGAAAATAGAGGCTTTGCTCTGTAGCTCCTGTGTGATTAAGCAAGCCTGGCAAAGCAAGCTGTGATGCGGAAGGATGCAAGAGAGAGGGAGAAGGAAGCAGATGACAGCCAGTTGCTCGGGGGTCTGATAGGAGCCCTCCGGGAGTCTGACTTGGCCCCCAAACTGCATGTTTGATACCCCTGCTGTAGACAGTATTGATCTTGGTAGGCGAAAAGTCTGGTTAAGCTTCCTGTGGATTCTTGCCCAGGGTTCTCCATAATCCTGAAACTAGCCATGGATGGGGAATCTCTTTTTTTGCCCCCTTTGGACAGAATCTGGCTGAAAACTAAATGCACAATGCAAGAATCTGCCATTGCAACTTTGGGAATGTGCATGCATGAATCAGACCCACATCTGATCTTCTAGATTTTCTTAAAGACGTGAAATTATTTTGACTTTATTTTTGAATTCATTGTAACCTGCTTTTCTTTGCAGAGGTGACACCAAATGGCCTGCATCTCACTCCTGCCTCCGTTTTATCACCAGAAAAACCCAGTGAGGAAGATTAGGGCAGAGAAAGCGTGACTGCCCCAAGGTCACCCAGCAAGCAGAGCAGAGATTTGAATTGGGGGATCTCCCAGCTCTTAGTCTGACACTCTAACCGCAGGGGTCCACAATACGGTGCCCAGGGGTGCCAACTGACACTTTTCCTGGTGCCTTACTGAGTGCTCTTAGAAAATGGGTGGGGCCAAGTGGGACTTTTGCCCATCCAGGCTTCTGATTGGCCACTTGAGATTTGATAGGCTGTGCAGATTTTTTTTGGAAAAAAAAACTTGCTTCAGCAGCAGCTGCCACCGCAGCTCAAGGATCTTCACTGTGTGACTTCACTGTGTGACTCAAGGTAAGCTGCAGCAGCCTTTTTGTGGCCGGCTCCACCTCCTGCAGCAGCCATTCTGCAGCAGCCATTTTGTGGCTGTGCCCACCAGGCTATATCAGAATTCCAAAGATGAACATAGGCTCAAAAATCTTGGGGACTTCTGCTCTAACTGCTGTGTCACAATGGCTCTCATCCTTGAAGAAGAGAATCCCATGAATGATTTTGTTGTCTGGTCTACCTATGACAGTATTTAAATGCAAACATCAAACAACATTTTGGAGTACTTCTCTGCCAGGCGGGGCTGTTTTTTTGAAGCAGGAACTCCTTTGTATATTAGGCTACACACCCCTGATGGAGCCAATCCTCCTGGAGTTTACAGTAGGCCCTGTACTAAGAGTCCTGTAAGCTCTTGAAGGATTGGCTACATCGGAAAGATATGGCCTAATATGCAAAGGAGTTCCTGCTATATATATAAAAAAAAGCCCTTCTGCCAGGTCTCCAGGAAGTCTGGCTTTCGCTTGCTTCTGGATATCGGATAAATGGATTTTTGCAAATCCCTTCTGACTCTTGTTTGAAGCAAGTTGAGTAGCCGTGTTAAGTCTGTCTGCAGCAGTAGAAAAGAGCAAGAGTCCAGTCACACCCTAAAGGTGAATAAAATGTGTGGCCGGGGAAGAGCTTTCATAAATCACTGCTCGCTTTTTCAGAATCCAAGTTTGATGGATTTGCATTATATATGGCTGTAAGTGCCTTCCACGGAGACAGATCAAGATGGGTCGCTGTGTTGGTCTGTCTGTAGCAGTAGAAAAGAGCAATGCCTAACCAGGGGGTTTTTTGCAGAAAAAGCCCAGCAGGAACTCATTTGCATATCAGGCCACACCCCCTGACATCACCATAGTTTCACACAGGGCTTGTTTGTAGAGGAAGCCCAGCAGGGACTCATTTGCATATTAGACCACACACCCCTGACACCAAGTCAGCCAGAACTGTGTTACTGCTCAAAAAAAGCCCTGTGCCTAACAAGAGTTTGTGGCAGGGAATGAGCTTTCAAGAGTCACTGCCCACTTCTTTAGGTCTGAAGAAGAGAGTTTTAAATAGACATTGATGACTGGGGAGATCTACAAAGACCTGCCCATCTTTCTCATTCTGGCGCCTCAAAATCTGCTGCAAACCTTCCAGTCACAAAGGCTCATGTGTGGTGGCCAAGTATTATCCCACCTCCTGCACTGAGAGAGAAGCTCCACCAAGGCTACGTACCAAATATATGGGTGTGGTCAGACAGGCTGGTTGCCATGGGAGGATCTCAGCTTTAAATAAGCCACTTGAATTTGGGGCAGCTTATGTTGATCAGACAGTGGCCCCTAAGTGGCATCATAGCACCACAGGCCTGTGGTTGGCCATTCACATTGCTAACACTGCAACCATAGACCCACAGTTGGGTGGTGGTTGTTGTTTTTTCCTAGTTCCCACTGTGCATGCAGAGAAGCAGATATGCACCCATGCTCCTGGTCCTGTTATGTGGAGGTGCTGAAGCGCACATCAGAGTGGGGTGTATTGGAAGTGCACATCAGAGAGGATGTGCTGGAAACAGAGTGGAATGATCGTACCACTCATGCATTTCCATGGCATGCCCGAGTGATCAAACAGCCAGAAACCCACCATGGAAGTGCCTCGCTGAGATACCCACTGGAATCTGCCGGTGGCTATTTAATCCGCATGGGAATCGTTTTCACGTGAGATAGAGACAAGTAGGGCATGGAAGCCAGATTTGATCACACCCATCTGATCTAGAGGGGTGGGTGGCTACGTTGAGCCAAACTGCTCATGTGATCGCAACCTACGACCGCACTGGGCTCTGAACGTCTCTGAGCTGGGATGGAGATTTATTGCATCTTTGAGAGTGAAAGGGGCGGAGGGGCCATATTGTACTTGAAATCAGATTTCATAACACAGTTCTGGAAGCCACACAGCCTGGCCGCCTCTGGTGAGTACGAAGAAGAGCAATTATACTGTGTTGTCCAAGTCAGCTTCCTTGTCAAGCCCCCTCCCCCTGGAGGGCCTTTTCAGTCGAGCGAGTTTCAGTCACGTCTTGAGTTGCGAACACTGCGCGTTGCAGCCAGAAATCAAATGGGAAAGAGATTATTACAGCCCAGTCCTCTTTGTGAGGCCCTGCAGCCCAACATGTATATGCTCCTGTATCGGGGAAATGACCTTTTCCTGTTGTTTTTTTCCCCCTCTCCATTTCCCTAATGCTGAAGAGGGTGGTGTGCACAGAGCAAGTTGTTCTCTCTCTCTCTCTCTCTCTCCATTTCTAGTTGACTTCACTCAGAAACGTTCCGCAGCTCTGCCCGGGGGAGGAGGGCGGGAGGGGATTGCAGCTGAAAGAACCAGACTGCTTTCCTCTTTCATTGTTAAATGGAGGAAATGTTAACAGAGGGAAAGTGGCCTATTTTGAAGGGAATTGGACAAAATTACCCGATGAAACTTGAGATGAGAGGATGTGACGGCGGCAGGGAGGGAAAGGGCTAGGCTTTTAAGGGAGGGCAGGGCGGGTGAGGAATCCTCAGCCAAGGATTGGTTGAGCTGCTGTGATATCACAGAATTCCCTCGCCTTTGAAACACCTGAGGGAGAAAAATGTCCAACGGAATGTTTGCAGTCCAATCGGAATGAGGGAAAGGGAAATTACCGGGGTTAGAATTTCACTGAGGAGAGGGATAATAGGAGTTTCTATGAGGTAGGGAAGACAGGGTTAAAGCAGTCAATGGAGTGAAGAATAAACATGAGTGAAAGGCAGGATGCAGGAAGCCTGAGGGAAAGAAGGGACAGGGAGCAAGGAACTGTCTAAAGCAGGCCTCTGGGAGAGAACTTCTTTGATATGGAAGAGGGGGAGGGTTTGGGAAGTGTGTCATCTCTATCTTGACCACAAGACATCTCTTACAGCATGGAGCAGCTGAGCAGGGTTGTTTGGGATATGCTTGACCCCTTGCAGTCTCCACATGGCCTCTCTTTCCCAGAGCAAGCCGGTGAGCGAGATGGGATGAACTTTCAGAGCTGGGCACACACAGCTGCCTTTGCACGCTGTCCCCAAGAGCCTAATGGTGGCTGACAAATGATTGGAGGTCATGGATACAGCTTGGCCAAAGTGACAAAGAATACTGAAGGGCCAGCAAAAGCGACTCAGCTGCTCCGGGCTGGAAACGTAAATCCAGGCTGGAAAGTCCCCTTGTGCAATGGATGTCTTTTGAGAAGTGAATAGAGAACTTGGCTAGGAAATCCCTAGAATGAGCAATGCTACCTTGGCTCTAGGGTTTGCAATTCCCAGTTGGGATCAGGGGATCCCCCAGTTTGGAGGCCCTCCTCCCACGTCAGTGTTATCAGAAAGCGAGGAGGGGGAGGGAAATGTCTGCTGGGCGCTCCATTATTCCATATGGAGACCAATTTCCATAGGGTATAATGGAGAATTGATCTCTGGGGCTCTGGAGGGGCTGTTTTTTGTGACAGAAACACCAACTTTTCAGCATAGCATCCAGTGCCTGTCCTCAAAACAACCCCCAAGTTTCAAAAAGATTGAACCAGGAGGTCCAGTTGTATGAGCCCTAAGTGCCCCTATCCATCATTATGTCCAAATGGAAGGAAGGCATTTAAAAGATGTGCGGTCCCTTTAATTGTGATAGCCAGAGCTCCCTTCAGAGTTCAGTTGTGCCTTTCACACCCTTGCTCCTGGCTCCATCCCCAAAGTCCCCAGATATTTCTTGAGTTGGACTTGGCAGCCCTACTTGGCCCCAAGTTCAATTGGTACCATTAGGCAGCCCACCCTTCCTCCCTCTGTCTTCCCTCTGTGGTTCAGGTATAATGTTGGCCTGCCTTATAAGACTGGTGTAAGAAATGGTGCAAAGTATTTGGAATGCTTGGAATGTGTTATCTATATGCCATTAATAGGTTCTTAATCATATTGTTCCTAGCTGTGCTACACTGGTAAACCAAAAGCTTTTTTTAAAACCTTCTAAAAAGATGGTCCTTTGGCACAAGATAACTGGTTTGTTTTAGTGTGTTCTGCCCTTTCCCCCATAGTATACATGGTTCTCCTGTCCTGTTTTCTCTTCACAACAACCCTCTGAAGTTGGTGAAGCTGCAAGAGAGTGACTGATCCACAGTCACCCACAGTGAGTTTCCTGGCAGGTGAGGATTGGAACCCAGATCTCCCTGGTCCATTAGTCTAACTTTCTCTGAGATTCAGAGTGAAGGGTGGGGCATAAATCCAATATCATCATCTCCTCCTCCTTCTCCTCCTCCTCCTTCTCCTCCTCTTCCTCCTTCTCCTCCTCTTTCAACAGCTACAACATACTGACTCATATTGCTCCATAACGGCAGAATGAGTTGTGTTTGACTATGACATAGTCCCATTGTACACAACATTTGTCAGCCATGCCTATGTACAGTTCTGGAGGCCTCACTTCAAAAAGGATGTGGACAGAAGATAGCAACAAAGATAATCAGGGCCTGGAGACCAAGCCCCTTAGAGGAAAGGCTGAGGGACATGTTCAGTCTGGAGAAGAGCAGGTTGAGGGGGGTGGTGGTGGTGCATTATTGCTTTCTTGAAGTCTTTGAAGGGCTGTCACTTAGAGGAAGAGGGCAGGGAGCTGTTCCTGCTGGCAGCAGAGGAGAGGACTCGTAAGCATGGGTTTTAAATTATAGGCAGAAATGTTCAGCTGTGGAATCGGCTGTCTAAGGAAGTGGTAAGCTCCCCCTTTCTGGACGAATGTTTGCCAGGGATTCTGATCCTGGATTGAGGAGGGGGTTGGACTAGATAGCCTTCTATATTTCACATTGTAGAGGAGACCTACTGGTGCTGTATATTAACCCTGAGAACCTGACAAGGACTAGATATCAATCTAGAGCTTTCAGAAATGATGTTCAAGCCATTTTTACTGCATATGTCTCTACGATCTCCTGCAGAGCTCAGTCATATCCTAAAGCTGTCTCCAGCTTTCATTGTAACAGTTGGGAGTGGGGACAATTAACAGATGCAGGGGTGTGGCAAATAGTTGGTCGCAGTTGTTGCTGAAGGGGGTTCCCAGAAGAGTTTCCTCTTCCTGTTCCTGGTGCTGCTGCACAAACATTTCTTTGTGTGATGCGGAAGGAGAAGATGTCGGCAGGGGTTTTTTTCCTGGTTCCCCTTTTCATGTCAGTTTGTTGAGTGTGATGCATGACCTGTGTTGGAGTGTTTGCGTTCCATGCTGGCTGCAAAAGTGCAGAATTGATCATTAATCTATTGGGATAGTTGGCTAATATAGCGGAATTTGCCCAGTCCTAGAAGACTGAGACTGTGTGTGATAAATCTCCCAAGAGGTATATTGCAAAAAATATAAACTTACATTTATTCAAATAGATCCAGTTTACATTCAAGTTGCAGTCAAAAGAAGAGAGAGAAGCCTGATCTAAAGAGAACTTTCCCTATTACAGATGGCCAGCTAGTCTGTCATCATGTGTGTGGGAATAGAAGGGCATTGAATCTACAGGAGAGCCCTGCAGAGACATATGTCTGCATGGAAGGCCATGGAAGAGAGTGAGATGACAAAGTACCCAAAATCGTGTTGGTCTGTAAAGTGCAACTGGACTCGAATCGAGCTGGTCTACCACAGGCCATTGCGGCTTCCTCTCTGAAGCCAGTAAAGATGCACAAAGGTCTGTGATTTGCCTGATCTGCGCTGGACATGGAAACAACAGTGCAGTCTGTAGTTTCAAAAGGCAGGTGCAGGTTTGGCTTGCACAGCTGCCTGGTGTATGTCACTATGGCAGGGATGTCAAACATGCAGCCCAGGGGCTGAATCATGCCACGGAGGTTTCCTATCAGGCCCCTGAGCAACTGGCTATCATCTGCTTCCTTCCCTCTCTCTCTAGCTTCCTTCTGCATCACAGCTTGCTTTGCAAGGCTTGCTCCATCACACAGGAGCTACAGAGCAAAACCTCTATTTTCTCCATTAGCTGAGGCTCCTCCCTTGGGGATGAAGGAGAGGAGGGAGAGCTTGCTTTGCCAGGCTCTCTCAGTCACACAGCAGGCCTACTGAGCCAAGCCTCCCTTCTACTGGCTGAGGCTCCTCATCCCCTGGAAAAGGAAGTAAAGAGCCAGAGCTTCCTTTGCCCAGTTTCCTAGATCCCATGGGAGAACTACAAAGAAAACACCATTAAGACCAACGAATGCTGATGTTTTAAGCATGTTTTATTTTAAGGTTTTTAGAAATCATTAATTGCATCTGTCTGTGTCTTTTATAAAGTTTATATCTCTGCTACCTAATCTGAAATAGGTACAGTTTGGTATAGTGGTTAAATGTGCGGACCCTTATCTGGGAGAACTGGGTTTGATTCCCCACTCCTGCACTTGCACCGGCTGGAATGGCCTTGGGTCAGCCATAGCTCTTGCAGAGGTTGTCCTTGAAAGGGTAGCTGCTGTGAGAGCTCTCTCAGCCCCAACTACCTCACAGGGTGTCTGTTCTGGGGGAGGAAGATAAAGGAGATTGTGAGCTGCTCTGAGACGCTGAGATTCAGAGTGGGGGATGGATCATCTTCTTTTTCTTCTTCCTCCTCCTCCTCTTCTTCTTCTTCTTCTCATGGCCCGGTCCGACACGTCCCAGCCCAACATGGCCCGGTCTGACAAGGTCTCATTTATGTCAGATTCGGCCCGCATAGCAAATGAGTTCAACACCCCTGGTCTATGGGTTCATCCCTCTGCCCAGTTTTCCTTCAACAGGCTGTTTCTTCCCCCTGCAGTAGTGGCACTGGCGGTCGGGAGTCGGCTCCAGTGGGCAGTGAACCGCAGTGGCCTTGTTTGGCAAGCGGGTTCATCCACTCTGCCGGATCCCTGGGCTCATCAATCAAAGGGGAATTGGTGTAATATATCAGCCGATAACACAGGAAGGATGGCACTGTGCTCTCCGAAAAGAAAACCTCTGAGTGGCAGGCTGCGAGCTGTCAGCTGGAAGCTTTTACTGGTATATCTATTTGATGCGTGTACATCATATTAATTTCCCCCCTTGTCACGGCAGTAAGTGAATGCTCCCATTCAGCGCATCGGATCTGTATTAAGCGCTCGTTATGATGAGAGATGGCTTCTCCAGGTAGACGGTGCCGATAAGCTATCTTGAGGGCTGAACGATGCTCTTCGCTCCCCTCCCTCCATGTAGATTTATGCGAAGCCCTGATGCATCCGTGCGCAAGGCGAGCCAGCCGATACACATCAATACCAATAAAACAGGGGCCATCCAATGCCTGCTTGACAGGGGTCATCATAACAGCATCAAGAAGAGCAAAGAAGACGGCGGCGGAATGGACTTGGCAGGACTCCTCCGGCTGTCGCTTAGCAGGAGATTGCTGCAAAAGGGAGTTCATTGGCTCGAGCAACGTCAGGCACAGGATTAAGAGCAGCCAGCATATGACTTCACCCGCACAGGGACTAGGCAAACTAGGCAACTGCCTAGGGCACCAGCTTTCTGGGGGCACCAAATTGGGTGCCCCCCATGTGACTTGATGATGTAATCAGTGCAGGTGGGGCACCAGAGGTTTGCCTTGCCTAGGGTGCCCGACAGTCTAGGGCACGGGTAGCCAAACTGCTGCTCAGGAGCCACATGTGGCTCTTTCACACGTACCGTGTGGCTCTTGAAGCCCCCGCCACCCTGTCAGCCAGCTTGGAGAGGGCATTTTTTTCTTTAAATCACTTCTCCGAGCCAAGCCAACCAGTGGCTTTGATTTCTTTTATTTATTTGGTTAATTTATATTCCGCCCTTTCCCAGGCAGGCTCAGGGTGGATTACACTCAAATAACACCAAGCAAATACAATACAATAAAACCAATAAAATACAATTAAAACAGCAACACAACACAGTACAGTATACAAAGGAGGGCAGGCTCATAGTGCAGTCTGAAGTATAATCAGTGGCTCAGATACAATCGTTCAATGACAGATCACTGTGGGGAAGGATAGCCGATGGTATAGGCAATAAAGCAAAAGGTTTCCGCCCGCCTCAACCAAACGCCTGGTGGAACAGCTCCATCGTACAGGCCCTATGGAAAGGTAGCAAATCTGGTAGGGCCTGTATCTCCACTGAGAGCTGATTCCCCTAGGATGGAGCCAGGGCCAAAAAGGCCCTGGCCCTGGTCGAGGCAAGATGGACATCCTTTGGGCCAGGGATAACCAGAAGATGTTGATTGGCAGAATACAGCTGCCTTTGGGGCTCATATGGGGTGAGAATGCATTTAAAGTTGCTTTCTTTCCACCTCTCCCTCCCCATCTATTTTTCTTTTCCAGCTCTCAAACATCTGACATTCATGTTTTGCAGCTCTCAGACATCTGATGTCTGTTCTGTGTGGCTCTTATGTTAAGCAAGTTTCGCCACCCCTGGTCTAGGGCCTTCCCTGGGGACTGGCATTCCCAGCGGACCCTAGTCGCAGGCTAACAGAGATGCTTCTGAGGCGTAGCTGGAAGGTCTTTTGGGGAAGGGCTGTGGCTCGGTGGTAGAACAGCTGCTTTGCATGTGGAAGGCCCCAAGTTCTTTCTGTGGCATCTTCGGGGCATAGGACCAGTGTGTAGGTGAAGCGTACTACCTGAGACTCTGGAGAGCTGCTGCCAGCCAGAGTAATACCAAACAAAGTGGCAACACAGTATATAACAGAAGAAAAACAACCAGTAACTCTCTCTGGGGCAGTGGTGCTCTGTATTCTGGTGCTTGTTTGTTTGAAATAATACCAAATACACAAAAAGGAAAAGGATCCACAAAACTGAAAATTCAAATGTCAGGAAACTGCTTCGTCCTTCACTCCTCTTGTTCAATTCTCTGTGGTATCCAAATTCCTTTAAAATCCAGGCTCCAAGGGTAATTGTCCTTTACATGCCCGTCGACTTTTGGATCACGTTTTGCAAGAGAAGGCTTCCTCATAGAGCCAATCTGCTATCCTTTTCCTTTGGATGTAAACTAAGACCACTTGATTACATCTCCATTAGGCACCAGCTCATTTGAGGCTTGTGGATTCTTTTCCTTCATGATATTTCTGTATACTGTGTTATTTCAAACAAACAGAGACAACAGAGTCAGCCAGAGTAGACAATTTTTGATGTTGATAGATCAATGACCTGACCTTTGTGTGCTCCTACCCCTGATTCGCCGCTTCTCAAGATGGGAGGCGGAGCCTGAGCTCTTCCTTGGTAAGATGAAGTACAAGCCCAACCAGTGTCATCTTGCCAAGGGAATTGCCAGGATTCCCTGGCAATACAGGGATAATAATACAAGAAGCTGGGTGCTGTCTACTTCTCTGCTGGCCAAAGGTCAGTGGGACAGTCCTCCATCTTGCATCACTTGGGCAGAGCTGTGTTCATCCTGTCTATCCATTTTCAAACCTGCCCTACCTCCAAAGGGCTCAGGCTGGTATATACCCTATCCCTTTCTCCTGTGGTATTCTCACAACAGCCCTGTGAGGTGGGCTAAGCTGAAGAAGAGCAAATCACCCAAGGCCAGCCATGGAGTTTCATGGGGACTGCCGTAGCCGTAGGTTGGTGGTTCTAACCATTGTATTGTGTTAACTGTACCCTGCACAAAAAGAAGAATCTGCAGCAAGACAAGTGAAATGCATTTCCTTGTATACATTTTGCAAATTGGGTACAGGGGGAGTTTTGTATTGCACTGCTCAATGGGAAGGGACAAAAAGCAATAGATGTTGATTAAGTGCTGCCTATACACTTTGACATGGAGATTAAAATAGATTGTTCAGGTAGTGGGAAAAGCAGGGTGCAAATATCTGTGATGAATGAATGATTGAATGAATGAATGAATGAATGAATGAATGAATGAATGAAGTGTGCTCCCTAAAGCTCATCTGTAGGGAGAAAATTACCTTATGCTCTTGGCATCCAAAGTTTAAGAAATACAGCTTTGAATGGATCCTCAAACCCTACGGTAACGTACAAGAGACAAGCCCAATTAGAGACATGATTAAGAACAGATTCTCTCCCATTCCCTGATTGTCCAGATTAATCTCCCCACTCCCTTATTGTCCAGGTAAATCTCTTTGGGCTAGGGACCACCAGTAAGTTTTTGTTAATTGAGCGTAATGCTCTTTAGAGGAAGTACCAGGAGAGGCAGTCCCACAGGTATGCTGGTCCCAGATCATTTGAGGCTTTGATGGTTAGCACCAAGACCTTGGATCTGATCTGGTGTTCAATCTGGAGCCGTGAAGCTGGTAGGTCACCAGTTGTATATAAGCTCTAAAAGAAGTTTCTGTAAGAACACTTACAGCTGCATTCTGGTTGCAGTTTCTGGGTCAGTCTCAAGGATAGCCCTACACAGAACGAGTTGCAGTGATCTAGTGTCAAGACCCTGACAGTTCAATGATCAGAAACAGTCTATTGTAAGAATAGCTGTTTATTGACAGGTCAGAGCAAGGTGGACCAATGCGAAAACTGGCTTGGCGGGCTTTTGCCCATCTCTTATAGTCTAGGTCCAAACCGTTACATTTTCAAAGAAAAGTGGGAATCGAACAAGCGGGAAGTAAGCAGTCCCTCCCCCCCAAGACTTTTCCCAGGCCCCTTGAAGGTGCACGCATGATCAGACAAGAGCGACCTTGGTAACTCCTGAGACCAGGCAGAAAAGCAAAGCGGAGGCACTGGAAAGTGAAAGTGTCTTGAGATAATGGCAAGAATCATCTCGACATCTAGCCTAAAGGTGACCATTGCTTGGATCGCTGTGGCTAAAATTTGGGAAGACAGGAAGGGGACCAAGTGTTTAACCTGGCACAGTTAGTAAAAGGCAAGTTTAATTATGTTTGTGACCTGGACCTCCATTGAGGCATCCAGGATCACACCCAGACTCTTTACAGTTGGCCTAGCTGTTACTGGCACCCCGTCAAGAGTCAGGATTTGGCGTCCCAGCCCTGAATCTTCCCAGCCACAGGACCGCTGTCTTTGATGGATTAAGTTTTAGCCAATCAACCACAGCCTCCAATTTCCTGGCCAAAGTACCTGAGGTGGGACTCGGCCAGCCACTCATCAGCAAGTACCGCTGGGTGTCATCAAAGTTCTGCACCAGCTGGGCAAGGGGGCACATCTATCTGCGGTGAGGAATAATCTCTTCCAGGTGACTGGGCAGTTTTGTTAATTAAAAGACAGTCCTTTTTACTCTTGTCAGCGAGCCATAAATAATGAACATCACCACCTGTGGGTTAGCGGACTAGTAAAATAATTGTGGGCTTTTGTGGATTTATTGGGTTAATTAACGGGCTCGGATCACCCTGGTCTGGATATATATCTTAGCTGGGAGCTTTCCAGGCCGCCTTGTAAACAGTTGTGAGGCTGAAAGGTGGTGAAATGTGGTGGTCGAACGCGCCTGCCAAGTACCCGCTGTTGAGCCGCAACGGTCTCGGTTGTAGCCCCTCTAATTTCGCCAATGCATCAGTGTCACAATAAGACCTGATCTTTATTCGCAAACTATAATGAAATAACAAGAATCAACAACGCGACCTCTCCCTGTTCGGGCTTCAAGAAAACACAGTATTTTATTGTTAATTCGATTGCCCCTGCTCTTTTTTTTAAAAACTTCTCGTCCCTTGCATTGGATTAAAAGCAGCTTTATTATTTAATACTCATTGGCACCTGAACCTTTCCTTAATGTGGAGCTGAAAGAGCCAGGCACATGATGTACTTCTTTCAGAAGGGCAAGTGATTTAGCACGAACAGGAGGGAATTCCCTGGCCTGGTGCTAGCTGGGAGGGCAGGCGGGGTCACTTCTCGAAACATCAAGTCTTAATATCTGTGAACTTTTAAAATATTAACTTTAATGGGGAGTGCTAATGTTCTTAATCATGTCTCTAATTGGGCTTATCTCTTGTACGTTACAGTAGGGTTTGAGGATCCATTCAAAGCTGTATTTCTTAAACTTTGGATGCCAAGAGCATGGGGTATTTTTCTCTCCACAGATGAGCTTTAGGGAGCACACTTCATTCATTCATTCATTCATTCATTCATTCATTCATTCATTCATCCATCCATCCATCCATCCCAGATATTTGCACTCTGCTTTTCTCGCTAATAAGAGCCCCATGGCGCAGAGTGTTAAAGCTGCAGTACTGCAGTCCTAAGCTCTGCTCATGACCTGAGTTCGATCCCCGGCGGAGCTAGGTTTTCAGGTAGCCGGCTCGAGGTTGACTCAGCCTTCCATCCTTCCAAGGTTGGTAAGATGAGTCCCCAGCTTGCTGGGGGGAAAGCGTAGATGACTGGGGAGGCAATGGCAAACCACCCCGTAAAAAGTCTGCCGTGAAAACGTTGTGAAAGCAACGTCACCCCAGAGTCAGAAACGATGGGTGCTTGCGCAGGGGACCTTTCCTTTCCTCTCCTTGTTCGTTACCATAGAGCTTGAAGATCCATTCAAAGCCTTATTTCTTAAACTTTGGATGCCAAGAGCATGGGGTAATTTTTTCCCTACAGATGAGCTTTAGGGAGCACATTTCATTCATGCATTCATTCATCCCAGATATTTGCACCCTGCTTTTTTCGCTAATGGGGACCCAAGTGCACTTACAGCATTGTTCTCCCTACCTCCAGTTCTCCTCACAACAGCCCTGTGAGGTAGGTTAAAGAGAGTGACTGACCCTGGATCACCCACAGAGCTTCCCTGGTAGAGTGGGGATTAGAACTTGAGTCTCTCAGATCTTGGTTTGACACTCAAACCACTACACCGCACTGGTTCTTGCTCAGTTAAGAAAACAGCTGTCGGCTCCCGGAGCAGTGGACGTATCTGTCCCTTGCTGCTGTGAGATCAGGTCAGTTCTTGAATTCTGGCATCCCAACCTTTCCTCTGCTCATTCAGTCTGAATTCAATTAAGGGATTATACTTTCCGGGCTGTGATAATGTTTCAGGAGATCCTCTCATCCCTGCCAGCTCATTCATATGGGAATCCCAGTGTGTTAGTGTTGTCCCGCCCCTCTGATATATCCTTTTAGGCTTTGAATTCAGCAGGAGCTAACAGAAGCGCAGCTCTTGAACTTTTCTGACATCCCCCTTCTCTTCCCCACCTACTTTGTCCATAACAATCTGTGTATTAGAAGAGCAGCCAGCCAGCCAGCAACCAGGGGCTTTGCCACACCCCCAGCAGCCCTCATTAAGCCCTGGAGAAGTCTGCACCACTCTGTCTCCTCTTCTTATGTGATTTTGGGTGGCGGGTGGCTTGCTGGACTTTTGACTGTAGGGGGTAGCAAAGGAGAGCCCCAGGTGAGTGAGGCCTGCTTGGGCTGGCTGGAAGTAGCTATTTTGGGTCATTAGTCCAGGTTCCCAGAACTATGTAAAGAATCCGCTGTTTTTTTCTATAATGCAATTAGCATCACCAGAAATCAGTGTTGTTTCAACTCTGGATGTTTACCAGCCTCCAGGAACATGTGCTCACTGTATTGTTCTTTAGATTGCATTCCCTGCCCTGGACAACAATGGTAACAG